>NW_003852468.1:2312142-2363667 GCF_000181295.1 Otolemur garnettii | reverse complement strand
AGGCGCCGAGCCGCCATTATTGTTGTTTGGCGGGTGGGCTGGGGATTCGAACCCGCCACCTTAGGTGTACGTGGCTGGCGCCTTAGCTGGTTGAGCTATAGGCGCTGAGCCAGGAGTGTTTTTAGAATACATTTGTACAGCCCAGTGATTAGCCATCAGTTCTCCACAGAAGTGGGCTCCACACTCAAGCTCAAAGTATCTTCAACCCAACTCCAGTGCCACCCTACACAAAGGGAAATGTGACAGAAGAGAAGTCAGGGAAGTATAAACTGTTGTTGTATGCTTTAATTTTGCAGACTTTACAAAAACAGCCATGCCCACACATTGATAGAGCCCCTGCTGGGGACCTGGAAGGGACTCGTGCCATTATGTTCGTCACCAACTGCCTCTCCCTATCACACCCACACGCTGGGCATCTGCTTCTCTCCATGTTGGCGATTGTTGCCCAAAGTGAGCAGCATGGTGGCGGGGATTTGGGGTTGTGCACCGGAGGCACTGTGAAAGCAGCGCCTTGTCCAGCCACCGAGATAAGGGATGTCTCTCTTAGCAGAGCTGAGTCTAAATTAAATGGACTCATGAGAATCTTGTGGTTCCTATCAGGAGGAACCTCCTTGTACTTTTTATGTTTTTCCATATTCTTTCCCCTATACTGACAGGATTATTTAAGTTCAAAACTCATCTTTGAAATTTTGTGATTTACCTGGCTCTGAACTCTTTTCTGAACCACAATCCGCTTCCCAGAGAAGAGACGGTAGAGGTCAGTTGGTAAGTTTGCTAAAGCCACCCCTGGGCCACTCTACAAGGGCCTGGGCAGAAAATGTTTGAGGGTGGTGCAAGCAGCAGTTGGGAACAGGGGTCTAATGGTATGGTGGTCATTCTAGAAGCGTAACCCCTCTGAAACGTGCTGCCTAGGCTTTGGGGAGAAGGGTAAAACAAATAAAGCTGCCGCCTGTTTGGAACGTGCACTGGCTCCTTCCACATCTGCAGGACATTTAGCTCCTTGCATCTGGTAGTGTTTGTGCAAATATAATTCCATATTCACTAATAATTCCTGGGGCTAAAGGACCCCCCTAGGGTAATCTTGTTAATATTCTCCCAAGGCCTGGTGTGAACGCCTCATAGCATTTTGATTAGAATTCAATCTTGTGTTTTTTTCCCCTCTCTGTCTCTTTCTCCTTCTCTCCTCTCATGCTTTTCTGGCCCCTGGTTTCCTGGCCACCCACATCAGGAGACATTCTCCCTCCCTTCCACTCTCCATTCTCAGTTTCAAGGAATTTCCTTGTGTCAAAGGCAAAGTGTGATTGACATATTTCCCCCCTCTTAGGAGCAGTCACCTTGGTGTCTGATTTAACCATGTCCTTACGGGGCTCACACAATGTCTACCTGGGTGAGGGAGACCTGCTGCTCACCCTTCTTCAAGCACCAGCCTTGGAGCAAGGCAGTTCAGTGCTTTTGCAGACTTTTAAATTGCTGCTCTCTTTCTCTTTATTTTCTTTCTTTCTTTCTTTCTTTTTTTGCACTGGCAAACGATTTCTGTTGAGTTGTACCTTGAGCTTTAAAGAATTTTAATTATCCGTAAGCAGGAAGGCCAGTTGCCTCCTGCCAGTGCCCTCTACCTGCCAAGAAAGGCATTTGCTGTTCTTCAAATCTGGAACAAGAATGGCTATGGAAAGAATGCTCTAGTTTCACCTTCACCAATGCTGGGCAAACTGTACTCTTTTGGTTCCTTAGTCTTACTTGACTGACTTGTTTGTCTCTCAGAAGAAAAGGGTCATAGAAAACAAAAACAAAAGCGAACTAGCCATAACTTGAGGAATATGTCGAACTCGAAAGAATTTCTTGAAAGGAAAAGTTCTTGATGCTAGAATGAGTGATTCTGGAATGCTCACACTCTCGGGGTTCTTTACAACAGGATGCCTTTCTTTGAATTACTGTGGGTTCTAAGGCCTTCAGCTTGAAGGGACTAGATGACCTTGGAAGGTCACTTGCAGATTTTTAATTCAGCAACAATCTCCATCTTTTCTAAGACGATCCACACTTTTCATAGTGTTGGAGCAGACTCTGTCTTAAGGAAATTATTCAGGTCCTTCTAGAAGCAGCCCAAGTCATGTTCCACTGTTTCTCTTTAATGAATCACATCTTCTGCTGTTAAATATAATATGCTACATAGTCAAGGCTCCCAACTGCAGGCAGCTATATTGGAGTGCAATATTCACTTCTTTTTTTTTTTTTTTTTGAGACAGAGCCTCAAGCTGTCCCCCTGGGTAGAGTGCCGTGGCATTACAGCTCACAGCAACCTCCAACTCCTGGGCTCAAGCGAGTCTCCTGCCTCCGCCTCCCAAGTAGTTGGGACCACAGGCACCCGCCACAACGCCCGGTTATTTCGGCTATTTTTTGGTTGCAGCCGTCATTGTTGTTTGGCGGGTCCGGGCTGGGGATTTGAACCCGCCACCTTAGGTGTACGTGGCTGGTGCCTTAGCTGGTTGAGCTATAGGCGCCGAGCCGCAATATTCACTTCTTAAGGGACTTCCTAATACCCCCAAATACCATTGTTCTAAAAGAAAACAAAATGCTAGAGATTTGCGGCAATATTTTTTTCTGGTTGGGATTTCAGCAATAGAGGCAGCTTTCATAAAAATCTTTAAGTCAACAACAAGAAAACCTTTAGAAACTTTATGAATATGTGGAAATTAAACAACATGCCCACAAATAACCAATAGGCCAATGAAAAAATTAAAAGAGAAATTTTAAAAGGTAATGAGACAAACAAGAATGGAAATGTATCAGACCAAAACTTGTGGGACACAGCAAAAGCAGTTCTAAGAGGAAAGTTTATAGCAATAAACACCTATATTGAAAAAGAAGAAAGTTTCTAATAAACAACCTCATGACGCACCTCAAAGAACTAGAAAAACCTCAACAAGCAAAACTCAAAATTGTTAAAGGAGAGAAATAATGAAGCTCAAAGCACAAAGAAAAGACAATCAACAAAATGAAGAGTAAGTTTTTTTGAAAGATAAAATTGAAAACCTTTAGCTAGAATAACCAAGGAAAAAAGAGAAAAAGGAGACATTATAACTCATACCACAGAAAAACAGAAGATTATAAGAGGGTATTATGAACAGCTATACACAAACACATTTGTAACACAATAAACAGGTAAATTCCTGGACTCATACAACCCACCCAAATTAAATAACGAAAAAATGGAAAATCTGAACAAAACAATAGTAAGCAAGAAAATTGAATCAGTAATAAAAAAGCTTCCATTAAAGAAAGCCCAGGACCTGATAGCTCACTGCTGGACTCTACCAAGCATTTAAAGAACTAATACCAATCTTCCTCAAAGTCATCCAAACCTTTGAAAAGAAAGAAATACTTTCAAACTCATTTTATGAGGCCAGAATTACCCTGATTTTAAAATCATACAAGGACACAACAAAAAGAGAAATCTACCAGCCTTATCCCTGATGATAATAAATGCAAAAAGTCTCAAAAATCTATTAGTAAACTAAATTCAACAGCTCCTTAAAATGATTATTCACTATGGTCAAGTAGGATTCATCTTAGGGGTGGCAGAATGAGTGTATGTATGTAAATCAACAAATGTGATACATCACATTAACAGAAAGACAAAAACTACGTGGTCATGTCAATAAATGCAGAAAAATCATTTGGCAAAATTTAGCATCCTTTCATGTCAGAAACTCTCAGTAGATTCTGTATAGAAGCAGTGTACCTCAGCACTGTATGAATAAAGGCCATGTATTAGGAACCCACAGCTTACATCATGGTGAATGGGAAAAAGCTGAAGGCTTGTTCTCGAAGTTTAGAAACAAGACAAGGAAACCCACTGTTACACTTCTATTCAGCATAGTACCGAAATCCGAGCCAGAGCAATCAGACCAAAGAAAGAAATAAGAGGTATCCAACAAAAAAGGAGGAAATCAAATTGTCTCTGTTTGCAGATAACATGATCTTATTTGTAGAAAACCCTAATGACACAATGAAAAATATGTTAGAACTAATAAACAGATTCAGTAAAATTACAGGATACAAAATCAACATACAAGAATCAGTAGCATTTCTACACAATGATAGTGAACTAACCTAAAAAGAAATCAATTTCACTTACAATAATTACAAAACATAGTAAAATAACTAAGAATAAGTTTAACAAAGGAAAGGAGCAATCTCTACACTGAAAACTATAAGCCATTGACGAGAACACAGAAAAATGGAAATAGGCCACATGTTCATGGTTGGAGAAATTAACATCATTAAAGTGGCCATACCACCCAAAGCAATCTATAGATTTGATGCAGCTCCTATCAAAATACTAATGATATTCTATGCAAAAATAGAAAAAATAATCCCCAAATTCATTTGGAACCACAAAAGACCCTGAGTGGCGAAGGAAATCTTGAGTAAAAGCAACAAAGCTGGAAGGATCACACTAAGCCTTCAAGGTATATTACAAAGATAGAGTAACAGCAACAGCCCAGAATAAATTTAGGCATCTGTAGCTAACTGATTTTTTTGGTAGCCAACTGATTTTTGACAAAGGTATCAAGAACATACATTGGGGAAAGAGACAGTCTCTTCAATGAAGGGTCCTGGGTTTGGATATCCACATACAGAAGAATGAGACTAGACCCCCACCTCTCACCAGATTCAAAAATAAACTCAAAATCCATTAAAACCAAGAACTATGAAACTATTAGAAGAAAACATAGAGGAAAACTTCATGACATTGGGCCAGGCAATGAGTTTTAAAATAAGACCTCAAACCACAAGCAACAAAGCAAAAATAATCAAATGGGATTACATTAAACTAAAAGGCTTTTTCACCTCAAAGAAAACAATTAACAGAGTGGAGGGAAAATGTCGGTAAGCATGGGAAGGAGTTAATATCCAGAATATATGAGGGACAACACCAAGAAAGGCAAATGATCCAGTTAAAAAATGGGCAAACGTTCTTAATAGACATTTCTCAAAAGAAAACATACAAACGCTCAACATTGCTAGTCATTGGGGAGATGTAGATTGAAACCATGAGATCCCACCTCATCAGGGTGGTCATTACCAAAAAGACAAGACACGACAAATGTTAGCAAGGACCTGGAGAGAAGGCAACACCTCCACTCTGCTGGTGGAAGTCCAGCCAATGCAGAAAATAGTGTGGAGTTTCCTCATATCCTGAGGAAATGATATTCATGGCTGCACTATTTACAACAACCAAGATAAGAAACCAACCCGAGTGCCCAACACTGAGGCGTGAATAAAAAAATGTGGTCTATATACACAATGGAATACTGTTCAGCTACAGAAATGAATAAAATCCTGCCATTTCCAACAACATGGCTGAACCTGGAGGACATAATGTTAAGTGAAATAGCCAGACACCAAAAAAGAAAAACATCAAATGATATCACTCATCTGGGGAATCTAAAAAAGAAAAAGTTGCTATCACAGAATTACACTGTAGAGCACTGGGTTTACCAGAGTCTGGGGAAGGAAAAGAGGAAGAGAGGATGACGCCAGCAGGTGTAAAGTTACAGTAAGGTAAGAGGAATAGGGTCCCGTATTCTATGCACAGTAGGTGACTGTGGTTAAAAGTCAGGTACTGTGTATTACAAAATAGCCAGAAGAAAGGCTTTTGAATGCTCTTATCACAAATAAACAATCAGTGTATAAGACGATGAGGAAGCTAACTATCCTTATTTGACATTATACGACATATACATGTATCACGATATCCAAGTGTGCCCATAAATATGTACAAGTACAACGTGTCAACTAAAAATGAAAAAACTGTAAGTATATAACCATAATATATCATAATTCATTGCTCAAAGCCAGCGCTGAGTGACATTTCACTTTAAATCAGAGCAATGACCTGTCTTTAGTGATCGCTAAAAATACTCTTGTTAGCACAGTGCAATGTAAATACTTCTTGCACAATTATTATCCATGTATCACAAACAAACCATAAAGTGAATCAAGCAAGGAGGCATATGTTCTTACATTCCCAGTACGTGTACTTTAATAGTATTATTTAATTTTTTTCATAATTGAATTTTTAACTGGCATTATATCCTGTTGCTTTGCGGAAACTTGGCTGTAGAGGAAATATCAATACTAGCCATCATATAAACACCCAAAAAGATACGTGTAGTATCCTTTTTCTATCCAGAGAAATATCTGAATCTAAAAGTAGAATTATGGAATTGTGTGTGGAAAAAATGATTATCCTAAAAGATAAGGACCCCAAAAGGTTAGGATGCACCCCAAGATACTTCCAGCGTGTCTTCATTTCCTCTTACAGTTTTCCAAGAACTATTCATTCAAGTCTACACCTGAAGAACTCACATGGTCCATAAATGGATCTAAATTTTTTTAATACCCAATTTGTGTTTTCAACCTACATGCTCACTCGAGATAACAGATTTCATAAATTTTACTGTAGTGCTTCCTCTTATTTGGGGAGTATCAACTTCTTTCAATTACAAGGAGTTTCATCAAGCTCTGGTGCTCCAGGATTTGATCAAAGTGCCCGTAGTTCACTATTCCTACATGACTTAGTAAGCGTACATCAAATTTTTATTATACACTCCACCCACCCCCTCAATCCCTCTACCACCACTTTCATCTTTCCACTTGGATGAATAAGGAATTTTCCAAGCCTATCTTCATGTAAATCCCTTCCTCTTCCAAATGTTTTAGTTGGCAATGTCTGGAACCCTCTTTAGGAAGTAAAATTGTGGTGAGCAACATTGCATATCAGTTATGCAATATGCGGTTAAGGCTGGAATTTTTTTAGAAGAATTGGTATAGCATATTCACAGCCCTTTGTTAAGCAATATTTCTGAATTTATGACAATGAGACTAACATTATTAGATGATTACCATTAATAAGTTTAATACCTAAACCATTAATTTCTAATTTTTTAAGTAGTAAGAATTTTTCAAATGGAATTCAAAGACATGAATATAGTGTAAGCAGCATGGGTTGTGGACCAAAGTCCACCCATTGGTCTTTCTCTGGTCTCTGAGACACTCTGAGTCATCCCATCAAACTGGAGAGTTCCACGAAATATGCTCTGAAAAGCCACCACGGTCGTTAGTGTTTCCAGCTCATCACTTTAAAAAGCTGGAAGCTCATCTAAAATGCATGCAGCCACATTTTCTTAACCAATTCTTTCTTTATAAGGCAATTTTTTAATGTACAGTTTATTTGATGTCACTCAAATCACCCCCTCGTCACACCTGTCTGTGCTTATGAATGAGGTCACGGAAGAAGTTCAGCCCCAAATTAACTGATCTTGCAACCCCTACCTGTGAGATAGCAGGCCCCAATCCTGAAGTGTTCTTACCTGCTGATATTTTCCAGGCAGGCTCTGGGGGTGTCTTGCTTGTGTCTCCTCCATCAATCATGACGACATGGACAAGTGGTCTATGAGCATGAAGCGTCTCTGCTCTCCGGGAACTCTCTGTGGCTCCACGCAGGCCGGGTTCTCTGAGGCCACTGCAGATGCTGGCACAGGTGCCTCTGGGTGCTGCTCTCTCCTTTGCTTAAGAGTGAATATGACCCTCTTTTTCATACCCCACAGCACAGCCAAAAACAGATTGTAGCAGTTAATACCACTTTTGCACAGCCTCAGGTATAACCAAAAGGAAACACGCCAAAATTATCCTTCAGCTGGCAGCTATATATCCTGCGCAGTCTGCAATTTTTGCCCAACTATTGCAGAAAAAAAGTTTCCACCCAATCTGCATTCTCTCCTTCCCCTTTAGTTATAGAAAAATAGTTTTCTTCCAAGATGATGATGAACCAGACTCAAAGAATGTCCCAGTCACAAGGCTAAGTTCTGGCTAATACAACAGAAATGGACTATTAGGGAGGTGTGTGTGTGGGGCGGGGGGCTGTTACAACTAAGAGACGCCTTCTTTTTGTCTCTCCTGCTGCCTGAAACCGAGATGTGATGCCAGAGGTTAAAGCAGCCATGTTGGAACATGAGGTGGTCCTGAGGCTGGAAGCAGATGGTGAAGACGGCAGAGCAGGGAGAAGGGGGTGGGGCCCCTGATTGCCTGGTGAAGCCACCGTACTGTCCTCGGACTGGTTACTTACACATGTTTTGGTTTGTTGAGGTCACTGTGATTCGGGGGCTTCCGTAATCTGCAGGCAAACCCAATCGTGGCACAGTAGCTAAACGGAGTCTGCCTCCCTTCCTGCCATGGAACTGACCAGCCCCACAAGACGGAGTCTAGCTTCTCTCTGCCCTGTGGGAAAGCCCATTAGCACGTCTTGATGCCTCAGCCTCTTCCTATGAGAAGCAGAGCCCAGAGAGAAGTAATTCTTTCCTCCCACAGTCTAAGGCATAACTGCCAACTTCTCATCTCCTGACTCAGAAGCTTCCTCTTTTCCAGGACAAATGAGTTATAATGATTATTCCCTGAGACCCTACTCGCTGCCACAGGGGCGTGGCCTCACCTTTTGCTGTCAGTAATAAACACATCACGGGCAAGTTTCAGCCACAGTTCAGTTCCTTCATCTGAAAAATGGGGAAAATTCAAAATAAACATAAACCACAAATGGTTTTAAAATACACTCTGACATATTAGTTTTGGAATCCCTACCAGAGTGCTGCTTAGGTTTTAGTTTTGGTTCCTCTTACCCACATGTGCATCTTCTTAGACACATTGCTACCCATGGGGACAAACCAGAAAGGCACACACAGACCCGTGCAGGATTCCACATCCATGCACACACGATTTACACATGTCCTCTGACATCAGGGGGCGCACCCTTGAGCAGATACTCTGGCACCTTAATACACAAGCTTAAAGGAGTATGGATTAAGGGTTAGTGAATAGAAAATATAAGAAGTGACATAGATTCAGCAGCTAGAGAGACTAGACAGGGGTTACAAAGGAGCAAAATAACCCTCATGGCATTCATTTTTAAAAACATAGTGATAATGTGAATTTTTTGTATGCTCCAGGGACAGGCTCAATAAGAGGTTTATTAGGGAGGGGGCCCCAATTCACGGACCAACAGTGCTGCTAAGCCAATCTGTGTGCCCCTGGCCTCTCCCGGGTCTCTTACTGATAGAACTATCACAAGCTATCGCGAACTCCCTGATAGTAATAGGGAACTGGTTTCCTAACCTTATCATAGACACCTATAAGCTTTTGAAATATGGCTTAATGATCAATATACTCTGTGAAGACCCCTCAAAAGGCTATCTGATCCTCACTGGGTATGTGTATGGAGCCAAATGGCCACTTGGAGTGCCAGTTCAAGGAGAGGGCAGTGGGAAAGGGAGCTTGAGATAAAGGGTTTGGTGGTGACCTCTCCCACCCTGTTCTGGCAGCTGGTTTGGGCTTGTAACTCTGGGAAGGTAAAGATGTGCTAGGGTGGTATCCAAGGAACAAGATATCTCTTGCTTCCCTGGGGAAGCTGCTCTATGAGATAGAGACAGACAGGCAGACTAAGACTTTTGTTTGGGTATCTTTCACTTTGTTTTTCTTTTCATACTTTCTCTTCCTCCTTCCATCTTCAACTGCTGTTCTCCTCTCTGGTGTTTGAACTCATCAAATATATAGCACTCGTATGTGCTAACCACAGCCTGGCCCTGCTGTCCTTTAGCCAAATTACACACATTTCAGTCTTTTCATCTTTCTTTATAAACCATCCTCTCCAGTCTATTTAATCACTTTGGCAGTTCTTTTCTGAATTCCACCCATTTTAAAAATAAACTACACTCTCTACCCCTGTGGATTTGAAAGCAGACTGCTGCAAACCCATACAGAGCTTGGTTTGATGCTTAGAGAGGAAAGATATCCCCCTGCTTTTAAATTCCCTATTCCCAATTTTCCTAAAGAGTGACAGACTGCAAAAGGCCAGGAAAGGAAGAGAAAGGGAGAAGAACTTGACTGGCCAGAGCTGGAGGCCAAGCTGGTTGTGCTAGTGCTTGTTTTTAAAATTTCTTATTGATCACCGTACATGATAGTCACATAGTCCAGCATCCAACAGGTTTAACCATTTACAATAAACAAAGTATTCTGTTCCTGCCACCCAGATCACCCAGATCGGAAGAAGTGACCTGCATTATTTAGTACTACACGTAGAATTCCAGAGATATTTTGTGCATTTGCACCTAAATATGCGTTTGTGCTGTGTGCCTGTGAGTCTCCCTACCACCATTTTTATACAAATGGTGATTTCCTCTGTGCTTTTTCTCTTACCACTATATTTTGGAGACTTGGACACTAGTCCACAGCTGCACATAAACAACTCTTTGGGTACTTTTCATGGCTATATAGTATCTATGACATAGATGTACTATAATTTTATGTCCATGATTAGCAAGCATTTAGATTCTTTCCAGTTTTTTATAGTGACTATTGGTGAACATCTAGGGGGCTCTACCACTGTCTTTTCGTTACTAGTGATGTCTCACTGAGTAACTTTATTCATTTTGTACAAGTGTGAATATACATGTGAGTTAAAGCTCACATATGTGCAGGTGTAATATGAGAGCTACCAACTGATTGTACCAACTCACACGCCCACCACGAATGTGTGAAATTCCTCATTGTGTTAGAACTTTGACAATCTGACAGGAGAAGAAAAAATAAAGTCGTTTTTGTGTATTTCTCTTATCATGAGTGAGTTTTTTTTTTTTTTTTAATCAATTTAAGAGTCATCTGAATTCCCAATTCTGGGGACAGTCCATTTCCTTTTTATTTCTGTTAAACTGTCCTCTGTTAACTTGGAAGTTCTCTTACAAACCTATATGTCATTATATGGATAAATATATCCACATCTTATTTCCCGGTTCTTTGGTATTGGTTTTGTGCAATACTTAGACAAGTTTTTCCTAATTTAAGATATTTTTTTTAAAATCACATTTTCCCCCTAGTACTCATATAAATAAGAGGAAAATCAAACCTTAATCTTTTCTAGATGGCTAACCAGTTTTCCCAACACTATTCATCTATCTTTTCTCCTTTGATTTAAAATGCAACCCTTGTAGTATAAAGACTCTCCATTATATTTGTGCCTTTTTCTTAGATATCTAGTCCGTTTTGTTTATCTGTCATGCCAATGTCACATTATTTTAGTTATCTACAGCTTTACAAATTGCTTTACTATATCGTTGAAATAGTTCCCCTTCATTATTCTTCTTTCAGAAATTTCCTGACTATTTTCCTTTTTGGATTTCAAACCTCCCCCCACCCCCAATTATCTAAGTTCTTGAATCAGCTTATCTAGTTAAAAAATAATCATTTTGTCATTTTAAAAACTCAGTGGCATGTTAAATTTATAGAATAATTTAGGAAAAATAGGTATCTTTATAATAATGGTGGTTCCTCCCCCAGAATACGGTATGCTTTTTCTTTTATTTACATGTGTTTTTGTGTGTGTTTCTCCATAGCATTTTTAACTGGGCCCATCTCTTAGTAATTTTATTTCACTTTGGTTATGATAAAGTTAGGTTCTTCAATCTCTTCTTCTAACCAATTGTGTGTGTGTGTGTGTGGTGGGAGGTGCACACGCATGTGTCTGCTCTTGCTCCCTAGTGTTTAATTTTATAATCACCAGGCACATACCTGAATTATTTTTGATTCTCTCTGAGTTTCTCTGGAAGTTTTTCTAGGCCCAAGTTTCTCAGCCCTACTAACGGCATTTTGAGCCAGGTAGTTCTCTGTTGTTGCTGTGGGGCGGGGCAGGAGCAGGCCTTGTCCTGTGCACTGTAGGGTGCACAGCAGCGTCTCTGGCCTCTACTCACTGGATGCCAGTAGCATGCGCGTCTTCTCTCCCCCGTTGTGACAACCAAACATTGCCGATGTCCCCTAGGTGTGGTGGAAGAGGCTGGAGAGAATGAAGGAGGGGGTTGTGGCCTCCGATTGAGAACCCCTGTTCTAGTGCATAACCCAGGGAAGGTCTTTATTTATTCACTCACTTGCAACCCTCTGCGCTACAACACAATTGGGATTAATCAGGAGAATAGAAATAGATAAGATAGATTTCTTGGGTAAATAAGTATAGATGGACATTTCCTTGGATTCTTTGTTTATTTATTTATGATAGAGTCTCACTCTGTTACCCTGGGTAGAGTTCCCTGGCATCACCATAGCTCACAGCAACCTCAAACTCTTAGACTAAAACAATCCTCTTGCCTTAGCCTCCTGATTAGCTGGGACTACAGGCACATGCCACAATGTCTGGTTAGTTTTTCCATTTTTAGAGAGGTGGGGTCTTGCTCTTGCTCAGACTGGTCTCAAAGCAATCCACCTGCCTCTGGCTCCCCAAGTGCTAGGATTTATAGATGTGAGCCACTGTGCCCAGCTACTTGGTTTTTTTTAATGAAGTTATTTAATTGTTTTCTACCTTTTATCAATGCTAAATCAACTGTAAATTTAAGCATAGTTCATTTTAAAAGAATGTCTTTCTTTACTTAAAAGAGAATCTGTCTTTTTTCTCTACTGCTTTTACAATTTTTTCATGTATTTTTGGTGGTCTGTGTGTGTGTGTAACCTTAACCCACTAGAGAAGTGCAGGATTTTTAAACATGTGTTTTTATTAGTTCTAGAAAAATCTCAGCCATCTCTTTCCTTTTTACTTTCCATTTTTCCTTACAGGACTCACAATTAACATATTTTCAAGCTTCACACTATGTTCTCTGGATCCCACTATGATCTCACACACTATCATCTCTTAGGATCGTGTGTGCTTTTTCACCATTTTGTCTCTTTTCATTTGTCTCACTAGATAATTGTCTTCTGAACTGTGTTCCAGTTCAGAAGTGAGGGACCTCATCCCAAGAGCCAAATCTGACCTGTTGCCTCTTTTTATATGGCCAGTGAGTGAAGAGTGGTGCTTACATTTTTAAATGGCTGGAAAAAAGTTTAAAAGAGCAATTCTTTGTAATACATGGAAATCATATGAAATTCAAATTTTAGTATCCATAAATAAAAGTTTGATTAATCCATAGCTATTTCATCTGTTGTTGTATTGTTTATAACTGTTTTGTACTATCTTGGCATCAGTGAGTAGTTGTGATAGAGACTGGGCCTATAAAACCTAAAATATTTACTGTTTAGCCTTTTATTGAAGAGATTTGCTGGCCACTATTCAACTTCATGCTAATACTCTCTTTATCTGTGTCTAACTGATTATTAAGCTTTTGTCAATATTTTATTTCCTGAAAAGACCCATGCAAGTAATCAAACAAAGCCCCATTCACTGCTTATTGCTTGCTTGTTCTTGATGTGGGATATTAAGTAAGGGGATACAGATATGAAGGGACCAAGAAAAAAAATTACACAAAATCCAGCAGAACCTCTCACTTTAGGGAGATACATTTTTTGTTTGTTCGATTATTTGTTTTTATCAGCTGGGTAGAATATAACACATAGAATCCATAACTGAGCAATGAAAATATTTTCCAAAGCTGTTTCCCACCTCCCACATCCCACAGAACAAAATGTGTGTACCTTGGTGCTCTGACTGGGGGAGGGAATAAGACACAGGCTCTAATATCAACAAGGCCATCAGAGTGCAGTGGAGAGGCCAGCACACAACAGATGATTTAAATCAATCACAGCAAATGTTATAGACAGATGTATGTGATGTCAGGTTGCCATGGAAGTGGAACCTCCAGCTCAGGGCAGGTGACAGGGAGTGGGAGGAGGTGAGGCCGGAATGGCATGTGGAGCAGATAGTGAAATTCCTTTACTAATAATTCAGGGAAGCCAGACATTTTGTTGTTATTGTCTTTGGCAATGAGAGCCATCAAAGCCTTTGAATACATAAGTAAAATGAATAGATTTTTGCTTTAGAATATGTGCAAAGGTTATCTTGGGAAAGAAAGACCCTGAAAGTAGGAAGATAGTCATATTGTAATTGTAGGGTAAGAAAATCTGCACTAGAACAAGTAGATCAGAAGGGGAGGGATGATATTTAAAGCTGACTCTGTGGCTTTTATTAGTAGATAACAAATAGGAGTAAGGAAGACGGGGGGGGGGGGGGAGCCGAAAGATGGACATAGTGTGGGACTTTTGGATTTCCCAGTACCAGGACATATCCCTCTGTGGCTATCCAGTAAAGAGACCACTAGATCTGGAGTTCACAGAGTGAGTGGGGTGAAAGATGAGTCGCAGGGAGGAGCACTTACAGAGATGTGTAGACAGATGAGAGAATCTCTGACCGACTCTTGGGGAACAGCAACTTGGAAAGGCTGAATGAAGAAAACAGATCCCACAAAGGAAATAGTAAAAAGGGAATAAAAAAATGGGAAGGGAAATAGAAGAGAGTGAGCTGTGGAAATCAAGGTGATACCAGACTTTGGGTTTCTGATCCCTAAGTCAATGGCAATTGACATAAGACCGGAAAGATTTAGGCAGGCGAGGCTTTAGTCAGGGCTTTGCTCAAAGGGAGAGAGCACTGGCTCCTCTGAAAAACGGTCAGGGAACTTTTAAAGGAGGAAGAGGAGGCTAGGCGTGGTGGCTCAGGCCTGTAATCCCAGAGCTCTGGGTGACTAAGGCGGGTGGATTCCTTGAGCTCAGGAGTTGGAGACCATCCTGAGCAAAAGCCAGACCCGTCTCTACTAAAAATAGTAAAACTAGCCGGGCTCGGTGGCTGGTGCCTATAGTCCTGACTACTTGGGAGGCTGAGTAGGATCTTTTGAGCCCAAGACTTTGAGGTTGCTGTGAATTCTGATGATGGTATGGCACTATAGCCAGGGCAGCAGAGTGACACTCTGTCTCAAATAAAGTGAGGCCGGGCACAGTGGCTCATGCCTGCAAAGCACTCTGGAGGTTGCTGTGAGTATGACGCCCTGGCACTCTACCAGGGGCAACAAAGTGAAACTTGGTCTAAACTAATAATAAATTAATTAATAGGCAAGAGGGAGTAATTTTAGCACTTTGTCTAAATAAATAAAGAAATAGGAAAGAGTGAGAAATTTTAGCGCCAGCATTGAAATGATAACACGTGAGGCAGGTTTTGTTGGCGGCTGTACACGTGGAAATCACGCTTCTTCATCTATTTTGTGTCTCATTAATGTGTTAAATCTCCACCTTTGCATGTGATTTTTAGCATTAAAATGAGAATTGTCTTCTCTTGAAGCTGGGGCCATTTTCAAGGCTTTTTTTTTTGGCGATATCACAAGCAGACTTAAGCTCTGGCGCAGGGTGCAGGCAGGGGAAAGGAGGTAGTTATCAGAGCTAATGCCACGAAGATATTCAGTGGGATAAGGTTTAAAAAGAAACATATAGTGTTACATTGGTGAAACTAGAGAGGAGAAAGCAGATTGCAGAGTCCGGAAAACCAATGGAAGGTGAAGAGGTGGGAACAAAGTAAAGCCCACTGAGAGGACGCAGCCGTCACAGCCCAGGCCTGGCCCCAGGCTGCTGGAGTCGGCCTCCCAGCTCCACGGTTCACTAGCTCTGTGAGCTCCCACTGGTGATTTAACCTCCCTGTTACTCATTCCCCAGATCAGTAAAATGTGATAATAGCACCCACCTCACTGAGCTATTTGAGGGTTAAATGACTTACACATTAGGAACTTCGACTAGTGCCTGCCTGGCGCACAATGAGAGTTAGATCAGATGCAGCTCCTATCAGTCCATCAAGAAGTGAGGTAGCGAAAAGGAACGCAGTAAGTTGTCAGCAGGGCACGATAGGAGGGCAGTGTTTTGGGATGAGCATATTTGTAGGTAGATAGAAGTAGCTAGGGGGGAAGAAATGAAGACACAGAGAACAGGTAATGGAGGGACGAGAGTGGAGGACCGGAGGAGGCAGACGTGTGTGTGTGTGTGTGGATAGACCATGTATATAAAGGCACATTTACATGCATGTGTATATATTTTATATATAAATATAACAATATATAAGGTATTTTAATATATTTAGGTTATTTTAAGAGCCTGAATGAAAGATAGTAAAAAATGAAACAAGTAAAGTTTTTCCTACTCTGTTGATCAGAATTAGCAACTGGTAACAATTTCTTGAGTCCCCTTGGGTGGGTGTTTTAAGCATCTTATTTACAGTAAAAAGGGCAGCATAGCATTCATCCTGATTTACCTTACTTTCCTAATCTAACTATATATCTTAGGGTTCTCTTTTAATAGTTGAGTAAAGCCCCATCAAATGAGTTATCAGAATTCAGTTAGCTGGTCTGTCTGTTACTCAGAGGAGGGAGCATGGAAGCCATGTCATTATTTGTTTTTAGAAATAATGCTGTGATGAGTGTTTCTGCACATATGTGTCTATATATAACTACATAAATATATGCATAGGACAAAATTTTAGACACTGAATTGTTAGGTGTAAGGGTAACAATAATTATTCCTCCAAGGAATAGCTATTTTATACTTCCGTCCAATAATGTGTCACTGTATCTACTTCCTCACATGCACCCAACACTGGTAACACCAGACATTTTAATCTTTGCCAATCTAATATACAAAAAGGATATCTTGTTATGGTGCTAATTTCTATATCTTTAATGTCACATGAAATTTAGCAGCTTTTTTTTTTTTTTTTTGAGACAAGCTGTCACTCTGGTTAGAGGGCAATGGTGTCATAGTTCATAGGAACCTCAAACTCTTGGGCTTAAGAGATTCTCTTGCCTCAGCCTCCTAAGTAGTTGGGACTACAGGCGCCCACCACAACTCTCAGCTATTTTTGTTGTTGTTGTTGTTGTTGTTATTGTTTAGCTGGCCCAAGCTGTGTTCGAACCCATCTGCCATGGTGTATGGGGCTGGCGCCCTAACCATTGAGCCACAGGTGCCGAATCCAGGCAATGTATTTTTTTTTTTTTTTTTGCAGTTTTTGGCCAGTGCCAGGTTTGAACTTGCCACCTCCAGTATATGGGGTTGGCGCCCTACTCCTTTGAGCCACAGGCGCCGCTCGAGCCCAGGGAGTTTTTAATGAATTTATTGGCCAATTGTCTTTCTTGGTCTGTGAACTGTTTGTGCGTGTAGTAGGCAGCCTCTACCATAGCTCCCTGACCCTCACCTGGGAGTATTCACACCTGTGTAGTCCCTCCTGCAATGGTCCCAGGTTGGTCTGTAACCAAAAGAGAGAATGTAGCAGAAGTAATGGTGTGTCACATAAAGGATTGGATCATAAAACCCAGCATGGCTTTTGTTCTGAGTATGGTTTTTATGTCTCTCTGTCTCTGTCTTGTCTGTCTCTCTCATCATTCACAATCGGAGAAGCCAGGTGCCATCTCATGAGGACATTCAGGCAGCCTAAGGAGAGGCGCATGTGGGAAGAACTGAGGGGTCTGGCCAGCAGCCAGCAGGAAGCTGAGGCCTGCCAACAGCCAGATGAGTGAGCCAGAATCAGATCCTCCCGGAGTGGAGCCCACAGAGGCTGTGGCCCTGCTGATAGTCTGACTGCAGCTTCCTGAGAAACCCTGAGCTGGAACCTCCCAGTTAAGCCACTCTGGATTCCTGACCCAGAGATGCCAAGAGATAGTAAATATTTTTTGTTTCAAGCTACTAAAATTAGGGGTAATCTGTTTTACAGCATTGATATACAACCAATACCATATCTTCTTCACATTTTTTCATAAATTCTTTGTAATTTTCTTTAAAGAACTCTGTAATTTTTTAAAGTTACCCTTTAACTCTCAAGCACTCTGTATGTCATATGGGTTGTTATTATTGTGAGATAGGGTCTCACTCTGTCACCTAGGCTGGAGGACAGGGGCACAATCATAGCTCACTGGAGCCTCCAACTCCTGGGCTCAAGTGATCCTTCTGCTTCAGCCTTCCAAAATCTAGGACTATAAGCGTGTGCTACACCTGGCCGTGTCTGTTGTTGTTTGTGGTTCTTATTTGTTGTTTTGGTTGTTGTTGCTTTAAGAGACAGGGTCTTCCTGTGTTGCTCATGCTGATCAGGCCTCAAGTGATTCTCCACCTTGGCCTCCCAAAGTGCCAGGATTACAGGTGTGAGCCACTGCACTCAGCCCATTCTATGAGGGTTTTTTTGTTTGTTTGTTTATATTTCATTCCAAGCAGCTCATTTAATTTTCATGATGATAAACATCAAAATCTTTTTTTCCTTTTCAGTATCTATGTATTATTTCATGTATTGAAATACATCCTTCACTTCAAAATTATTTTTTTTTAGTATCACTCATGCTTTCTTCTCCTGTATACCCTCAAGTTCACTAGTCCGTTCTACTAAGCTCTTCTCATTTCCAACCAGTGTATTTTTCGCGTCAGACATCGTAATTTTTACCCCTAGAAGTACAATTTGGGCCTTTCTGTGTCTTCCTAGTCCCGACCTGGCGTGCTTCCTTTTCTGTAGCTTACTGGACATGTGGAATGTGGTTATTACAACTGACTTAATGTCCTTGTCTACTAATTCTATCCCTTTGCCACTTCTGGGTCTACTTCTATGGACTGATTTTTCTTCTCATTATGGGTTATATTTTCCTGCTTCATTGTATACCTGATAATTATTTTATTGGATACCAGATATTGTGAATTTTACCTTGTTGGAGTCTAATTATTTTTGTAATCCTATAAATATTCTTGAGACTTGTTCTTGTTTTTAAGCTTTGTTAGACAGGACCAGAGTAGCATTTAGTAGAAATAATTTTCCCCTATTAATTAAGGCAGAACTCTTGATTACTTTACATGATGCCCTGTGATTTTTGAGGTGTCTGACTCTGATTGGTGGGAACAGGAACTGTTTCCAGCCCCGGTGAGGCATTGTTCTGTCTAGCTCTTCCAGACAATTGTTTCCCAGCCTCTGGGCCCTCTGCTAGTTTACTCGCACACATATGCTTATTAGTGCCGAGCGGATACTGCAGGGACGCTCTGAGATCTCCAGTGTTCTCCCTGCACAGCGTTCTCTCTCTGACCCTCCAGGCTGTGACCTCTAGCTTCCTTGGATTTCCTAGACTCTCAGCTTCACCTCCTCTGTTCAGTGAGATTGCTGAACTCCAGCTGGTTTCCTCTTCCCTAGGCCTTGAAGCTCTCTCTGGGCAGTAGGCTGGGGCAATCCTGAGGTTCAGACCATGCGCTTCCTGCCTCTTGAGCATCACTGTCATACGTTGCCTGATGTCCAATGTTTTAAAATCACTGTTTCTTTTCTTATTTTGCCCATCTTTTCTTAGTTGTTTTAGACAGGGCAGTAAATCTGGTCCCTATTACTCCTCATACTTTCTTCTAAAACTTTTATGCTTTTATACTCATATCTTTAATTCATCTGGAATTTATTTTTGATGAGAGAAATCCATTTTAATATTTTTCCAATGCGAAGTCAGTTGCCCAACATCGTATTTTGTAAATGGCAAGAGATTTATACGATCTGAAGAAAACCACAGTATCCAACATTGTATTTTGTATTCTTCCCTTCCTTCCTTACCCGGTTTGAAATGTCGCCTTTATCATAAACCAAACTTTTACAGATATTTGAGTCTGTTTCTGAACTTTTCGTTCTATTCCATGGATTTGCTACTTTTTTATTTCATATAAAACCTTTTAGCTCATTGAAGTTTTCTCATTTCTTTTTATTTCTAAGATTTCTATGATTATTCTTACATGTTATTTTTCTGCATGAACTTTAATATCATTTTTAAGTTCCATTTCAAATATTAAGATACTTTTTATCGGGATTGCGTTAAGTGTATAGGACCCTGAGAATTTTGACGAAAAGCAGGATTGGAAGAAAACAAGCTTACTGACTTTACTTTTCACAGTGAAGTGGGAGGTGAAGGCATGAAGCTAGGAGTGAGTACGACAGAGGTGGGATAGAACGAGGAGGATGTGATGAATGGGCCGAGGAGTCATATGTGCACTGAGGAGTGGGGTTCTCAGATCTCAGACTGGAAATGCTCTGGAGAGCGTGGAAACCACTGACTGAATATCACAGGCCTGAAAATGGAGAGTCAGCAACGAGTATATTGACTCCCATGTTTCTTTTCTCTGGAAATGTAAAGCATGCCACAAAGGAGTCCCAGAATTAGTGTTAGTTTTGTCAAACCGTAGCTCTGCCAGATAGGTCTCTTGTTACCCAATTTATTTGAGAAAAGGTTTTTCTCTCTGGTTCATTTTTAGATCTCCAGTGTCAAACATAGTTGGTACTGAATAAATAACGGTACAGTGAATTAATTACATTCTGAATGGTTTCCTCTGATTTCTGTTTGGGATGCTATGTTATTACTCTGCCAGCCTTTCTTCAGAATCAAAGTGGCCGTTATCCAGTCAGAAATCCTAATGATCCATTCACCAATTGCCTGGAAATGCAGAATCGATGGTAGGTTTCTTCTGCTATAGTAAACCAGTGGTCCTCAACCTTTTTAGCACCAAGGATCAGTTTCATGGAAGATAATTTTTCCACGGGTAGGCGAGGGGGTCATTAGATTCTCACAAGGAGCAAGTGACCTAGATTCCTCTCATGCACAGTGTACAGAAGGGCTTGCACGCCTATGAGAATCTAATGCCACCACTGCCCTTGTGACAGGAGGCAGGGCTCAGGGGGTGATGCATCAACAGGGAGTGAAGCTTGGCTTGCTCCCTGCCACTCACCTGCTGTGCAGCTTGGTTCCTCACAGGCCACAGACAGGCCCAGACTGGTGCTGGTCCACAGCCCCGGGGTTAGGGTCTGCAGTCTTAAACTATTACTGGAGAAAAAGTTACATTCAATCTTTGCCTCCTTAAACCTTTCTTCCAACCTACCTAAGTTAATCATAAGCTAACAGAAGAACAAAGATAAAAGAATTTAAGGCATAAGTGACCTAATTTCATGCCACCATTCAAAGACATTTATCTCAAAAATGGAGATAAAGAAAGAAAGAAGTCCACATTGTATTAATGTGGATCCTACTAGATTCGGCCTTTAAGAAACTGCATGCTCCACTATTTGAATCTATCAATGGTTTTTGAAGAAGTGGACTTTCTTAGTTAAGTGTAATGGATTGCATGTAAACAAGTTAGATTTGCACAACACCTCCAGCTCTGAGACACGTCAAGGTGATTTATGATGGAGAAAAAAAACAGTGCTCTGGTTTCAGGGCCAAGGTTTATTCTTGTTCTGATAAGAAGATATATTTAAACAGCCCAGGCAATCTCCATGCAAGGTTCAACTATTAATCAAGAAAAGGAGAATTTAGAATATTTAGAACCCACTTAAACATTTTAGATCTTGGCCTGATGAGACCTTGCATAGGTCACATGGAATCACTTGGAGCCTGCTTTCTCCTTTTAAAATTTATTTTATGTTATTTTATTTCAAGGGAAGCAAGACTTGAAATGCTTTAACACCCCCTTTGAGACTGTTTGGCTATAACATAGCTCATAAAAAGCAATATTTGGATGATTTAAGAGGAAATGAATCAGAAATTTAAAGGTTCAGTTTTCCTTGTATAACATAAGATGGTTTTTTTTCCTCCTACTGAGACGATAGAAATGACCTTTAGAGTAAAACATATCCTGTTTATTAAAAAAAAATATTATCTATGAATGTGGATGCTGACCATTTTCTTACATCAAACCTGGCTGATTAATTCTGCTTCAGAGCTGGATGGAAATGTGATCTCAGTTCCCCCAGAGGATGTTTTCATGAGGTTTCTCTCAAAAGCTATTTTCGGATTCTCAGTTACACCCCCCAGAGAGTTGATGATGGTATAGTCGAGAATATCTCTGTAATGGGCTGGCAATATTTTAAATGTGGTTATTCCTCACGGATTTAATATTTATTTCTTCTTACATTTTAACATGGGTTTCATCTAGGCCTTGAACTTGTGTGATATATGCATTTCTAAGTGGGTTAATAAACGACTTCCCCCTCTGCTGATAACAAAGGAAAAGGGAGTCAACAAAACTGGTTTTCTCTCCTCACTCTCCCTTCCGGAATGACGCAGACAAATTGTGTCATGTTTCTGGGCCCCAATCTGCTGCTCTGTGACTGAGAGTGGCTGGACGATCTCTAGGCTGATGGGCAGTGTTGGCATAGAATAATTATTTGTGAAATGGTAACATTTATTTTTATTAGTGAGCTTGCTTCATGGTGAATATCTTAATTTTTCATTCCTCTAGGATACTCCATGCTCAAATCTATTTGGATAATTATTAATAATCTTTGTGAAAATATATGTGCTTGTCTTTCAGATGTCAGCATGGCTGAGTGGCACAGTTCTTTTTTCAAATAATAGAATCTACTCTGGCTAGTTTAGGCTGAAAAATAACTTGTTGAAAATATTAAGCAATTCACAGAATCCCTTGGAGGGCCAGAAGAGCAGACTTAGGAGGTGTGGGGCCAGAAACAACACTAAATCACACTATCCGATCTGCTCCAGGGAAAACACCACTGCTGCCAACGGTTGGAAACAGCTCTGCTCCGTGCAGAGACACTGGTTCACAGTGACAATGCCTGGACTCCCAGTGCTTGGCTCTTGAGCCCTGCTGGTCACATTCACCTGAGATGAATACCATGCCCACCTGCCTCCTTATAGCACTGCCTCCATCCTGAGGACTCACACGGGGCGGTGCACCTGATTGGCAATGCTTCCTTCATTGACATCAGCAGCCAGGGATGATGAGTTATGGCCCTGGGACAATGAGTTATGGTCCCGCCTTGGGCTGTTACAATGTGGAAAACTCTCCAGACTCAGAAAAGATGTTCAGAAAATATTAGGCATTCTCAAATTACTCCATGCTAGTGAGATTCAATGCCCCAGTGAGAGCTCCTACACTACATGCATGGTGGTTACTACTTTTACAACTAATTTTACTATTCAAAAAAAAACAAGTTAGGTGGCACCAGTAGCTCAGTGGTTACAGCACCAGCCACGTATACCGGAGGCTGGCAGGTTCCAACACGGCCTGAACCCAGCCTGGGCCAGCTAAAACAACAATGACAACTGCAACAACAACAACAACAACAACAACAAAATAGCCAGGTGTTGTGGCAGGTGCCTGTAGTCCCAGCTACTTGGGAGGTTGAGGCGAGAGAATTGCTTAAGCCCAAGAGTTGGAGGGTGCTGTGAGCTGTGACACTATAGCACTCTACCCAGGGTGACATAGTGAGACTCTGTCTCAAAAAAAAAAAGTTAGATGAAGTTTATAAATGAAAATGGCCAGGGAATCTGGACAAATGTGCTTTCTTTTTCATTTTGAATATATATATATTACATATATGATTATAAAATTTACATTATAAAAATTTATGAAATATCAAAAAATTGTAGGGAAGAAATGAATTCCACATAATTCTACCAACCAATAACTGCACTCATGTTTTTTGGTTTATAACCATCCAGTATGCCCAATCTCCTCCTCTGTAAATGAGAGCAACTGGATGATCTCTAGGCTGAATGGGAAGTATTAGGATAGAATAATTATTTGTGAAATGGTAACATTTCTTTTTATTAGTGAACTTATATGATGAGTACATTATACATATATACCTATATAATACATATATAATTTTATGTGCACATATATACAATAATTATTGATATATTTTTAGCCACTTTTAAGCAGTATGTTGTGGGCATCTTCCTATGCTCACAAACATTGATCAACATCATCACTTTTAATGGCTGTATGGTATGTGCCAGGGTATGAATATATGATACAATAATTTTTTCACTAAGTACCTATTCATAGGTAGTTTCCAAATTTTTGCTTTTTTCAAGAGAGCTATGGTGAATATCTGTGTAAATACACACTTTGAGTAATTCTTTATGATGAATTCACAGAAATAGAACTGCTGTTTCAAGGAATAAACAATTGAAAACACTTCAGCTACATGCACAATTGGCCTCAGAAAATTTGTAACAATGAAGACTTCCACATGCAACATTTGAGTGTCTATTTCTCCACATTGTCACCTACTGTTGGTGTTAACATATTGTTTTTATTTTGGTCAATTTATTTGGAGGAAAAAAATCTATCTCATTAATGTTTGAATTGCATGTCTTCATTAACTATTACACATATTTCATATACAGGGTGGACATAAAGCTCATGTGCAATTTAAAATAGTTTAACATGGTAAATTGCACTTGGACTTTATGTCCACACTGTATATTTATTTTCCACTTAAATTTATTATTTGTAAACTCTGTTCGTATCCTTTCTCCAGTAGTAGATTAATGTTTACTTGTTACTGGTTTTTAGAGCTCATCATATGTAAAGATAGTAAATATTTGTCCTCGGTATGTCTTCCACATATCTTATCTTATGTGGAGATGAAAAATGCATATAGCAAAGTGCACAAATCTGAGTGATACGCAGCAAGCACATTACAGCCACCCAGATCTAGGAAAAGAACAGCTCCAGTATCTAAGAAGGTACCCTCACGTTCCTTCCCAGTGAATACCTCCCACGGAGGTGACCACCAACCTGACGCCAGGATTAACATTGCCCATTCTTATACTTCATATAAATAGAATCTTCTCTGTATAGAAGTCTCTGGCTTCTATTCACCATTCTGTCCTGAAATGTCACCCCTGTTGATGTCAGGAAAGTAGTTCACTGCTCTGAGCTGGAATTGACTGACCAGTTAAGTGGGGGTGATAATAGTACCTTTCTCACACAGTGATTGTGAAGATAAAGGAGTTAATTGAAGTAAGTAGCTTAAGAGCAAGTATTAAGAAGTTAATGCAAGCACTAGAATAGTGTTTAGCCTGTAGTAAGTATTAATAAATGTTAGCTACTAGTGTTACACTACTGGATTAGATCTAATATTTTATTTAGAGTTTTTGTATGGGTATTCATAGAAGGGTTTAGTCACACGCATGTGCTAGTCAGTCTTATCTTGTTTTGATACGAAGTAATGTTGGTAAACAGTATTTTCACCTACCAAGATATTCATTCCAGAAGTTTTGGAATGACCATTTTCCCCTTGCATACATCTGAGAATCCCACCAAATCTGCCTCCTCCACACTGGTCCAGGCCTCCATCATCACTCACTCCGTCCACTGCAGGAGCTGGTCTCCCTAATTCTGAACATGTTACCCTTTCTGTTGCACTTAGGTAAAGGAGTTAGGATCCTTCTCAGGGTCTACCAGGCTGTTGGTATCATGGCCCTGCGTGTGCCAAGTTCCCCCTGCACCAGCCTCATCCTGTCCCCAATAACACCCGCCCCTATCCCTCACCTGGCCAATACCTTCTCACTCTTTCTCACAGAGGCCTTTGCTGATGTAGCAATATCTAACCTCCCTGTGTAATTGTTCATCTCAGCCTTGTCTTTCTTACACTCACAGCACATGTAATTTGCACGTATGTGTGTGCTTTTTAACATCTGCCTCTAAACTCTACAAGGTACTGTTTGTTTGCCACTTTATCTAGCTTAAGAGTCACTGCATAAGAGTTGCTCAATAAATATTTGCTGAATGAATGAATGAAAGTCTCCTGGTCTAACTGTGGAGACAGACACGAAGACAACACACGGACGGAAGTAGATGTTGAGAGCACAGAGGAGGAAGAAACAAACTCTGACAGGGGCTCTCCCTGGATGGGCTGCAGGAAGAATTGCTCTTGACGGCCCACCCTGCTCTTGAATGTTGTTCTCTCATAGATGACAATGTGGATGGCGCCATATTACTGTTTAACACGCAGGGAAGGAGTTGGCTGAACAGCAGATATTAGACGTACCAGTCCTGAGGTATTGGAATTCATCTGCGCTCTTGGCTCACACACAGAGCACAAGGGCAGCTCAGAAGGGGGCAGACGGCCACGGCACCCACAGGCTGGTTTATTTTCTCCTCCGGAGGAGGGGATAGCACAGGTCAGCTAGAATGGTGCATCCTGATGAATATTTATTGACCCAAAATATCCTGCTGACAGACATGTGGACAGGCAGACAAAGATTTCTGTTACAGAGGCCTCACTTCTTTGCTCTCACGGCTCTGACACGGCTGACATTTCTCTGCACGGGTCCCGGCTTCTCCAGCTGCTCCTGGGTAGCTGGTGTCACTGTGATGGGGTCACCACAGACGCTGTTCCACATGTGTTCTTGAGAGCTGTGCTGCCACCCAGGCCTCTACCCAATGGTGGTCTCAGGATGTTGATTTCCTATCCGTCAACCCACATGTGCGCTGGCAGCTGGCAAGTCTTAATCACAGGCTCTGCTCCCCAGCTCCTCCACCCCCTCCCTCGTCGCCAGGGTTGTAGGTGGCCAACTTAATCGTGCCTTGTAGAGGGGCAAGTCCTGGATGACACCAAGAATCACCTTTATGGTAAAGACATGGGTTCTTCTTTTGCGCTAAAAAGAAGCTGTGTGTTCACAAATGTGGTCTTTTTCTTTTATATTCTTAAGATTTTTTTTTTTTGTATCCATTTTCTGGTTTTTCTTTCTCATTTCTCTCATCAAAGCTGACTTTCCTTGATGAAGTTAATTTTTATTTTTAGAATTTGTATTGTTAGACATGGGTACAGAAAACCATAAGAAGCAAATGTGTGGGTTAAAATAATTGTTTTAAGGCTAACACTCTTTATTGGTTATCAGGTTTGGGGATGTTTGTTTAGTTTTTATTATTTTTTTATTTTTTAGCAACAGAGTCTCACTTTATCACCCTCGATAGAGTGCAGTGGCATCATAGCTCACAGCAACCTCCAGCTCTTGGGCTTAGGTGATTCTCTTGCCTCAGCCTCCTGAGTAGCTGGGACTACAGGCACCCACCACAAATGTTTGTTTAGTTTTTAGAGACAGGGTCTCTCCATGTCTCCCAGGCTAGAGGTGTAGTCCTGGGCTCAAGCAATCCTCTAGCCTCAGCCTCCATAGGTACATGCTACCCAAACCCACTTTAAGGCTAACACTTTTTGTGAGTGTGTGTTTGGGAGATGGGAGCTCACCAAGTTGCACAGGCTGGTCTCAGACTCTTGGGATTAAAGTTTAATCCCACCCTTTAGTCACTAGGTTTCTGGCTGTATCTAAATGCCCAATCCAGTTTCTTCTTTTTTACAGCCTCATGACCTCATGAGTGGTTATGTGTTCTATCCATGCATGTGTAGAGGGGCACATGGGTTGTTTCTCAATGTCTTAAAAACAGAGATGATGATGTTTTATGCTCTGTGTCTTAATTCATTAGAATTGCACTAATGCATGTATTCTAAATCTATTATTTTTTCTTCATGAATTTGTGGAAATTGAAGTGCCCATGCAACTTTTATTTTTTCAGTGGTACAATTTGCATAGTAAAGTCAAGTTCAAACCTTGACTTAAAAAAATGTATATTTCTCAACTCAAAAAAATTCAAAGTGGGGGTGGGAAGAGAAGGAGTGGGGAGGAGGGTGGGGGACGGAGTGCTTCCACTTAATGGGTGCAATGTTAGGGTGTATGGCGCATCTCTTGGGGTTGGACACAATTTTAAGAGGGATTTTACCTAACAAATGCAAACATTGTGACCTAATTCTTTATATCCTCAATTAACCTGAAACAACAAAAAAATTAAATATATAAATAAATGTTATTTCTCAAATAGTTGGTTCCCCAACTATTGGGGGGGGAGGTTAGGGAGTAATTTTGTGTTATTATGGTAAGAACACTTAGCATGAGACCTAATCTTGTGAAGTTTTTGCGTGTACAATACAATATTATTGACAATATTATAACGCAGATATGAGCTCATTCATCTTATTTCAATTTAATTATTTAAATGACATGTTAGGCGGGTTGATTGGTACCTCTCTGTTTTCTCCTTTCCCCAACTCTTGACAACTACCATTCTACTCTCCGCTTCTATAAACTTGCCTATTTTAGATACCTCACATAAATGAAATCATGCAGTATTTTATTTTCTGTGACTAGCTTATTTCACGTAGTATAATATCCTCCAGGTTAATATATGTTGTTGCATACAGCAACAACAAATTTTAAATAATGTCCTTATTTAAAAGCTGCATAGTAATCCATCGTATGTACAGCCCACATCTTTAGCGATTCATCTATTGAGGGACATTTGTGTTGTTTCCATATCTTGGCTATTGTGAATAACATTGCAAGAAAGATGAGAGTGCTGATATCTCTTCAGGATCCTGATGGTCCCTATTTCAGTTCTTTTGGATAAAAATACAGAAGTGAGATTGCTTGGTCACATGGTAATTTGTTTTCTAACTTTTTGAGGGGCCTCCATACAGTTTTCCACAGCAGCAGCACCAGTCTGATTTGTACCATCAGTGTAGAGAAGTTAAAAATCTTGCACACTGCTGGTGGGAATCGATTTGGTTTGTAGGGCTGACTTCTAAGTGGTTAAATAAGCAATTTCTCACGTAATATATTCTGACGTCCCTTCCAGTCTCACACTCATCATAGGTGAGAGAAGGGATTCACACCACAGAAGCCACAGCCCCTGAGTCCAGGGAGAAGTTACCCAGCAAAGTCAGCACCATGCAGGAGCCTGGAAGGCAGATAAGCCTCGGATTTGCATAGGGCGACCTCCCATTCCAGGGCAAATATATTTATTCTTAAAGAGGATTTCATTGGTTACACTATCTTACAGTCACCTCATGGAAAGGTATTAAAGAAAGGCCTCTCTGGAGACACCTTGGCTTCCTTTCCTACTCAGCACCTGACCCCTCTGGAGATCCATCTTCCGTTCATCTTCCGTTGTTCAGATTCTTCTGTGCGCCCTCTTCCCTCGCCCCCTTACAGGGAACGTCTCTAAGCACATCATATGCTTTGCAAGTCACCTCCAATCACTGACTAGCGTCTCTCCTTTCATTTCTTTATTCCTTCAGGAGTAACTAGGGATTGTGGTTCTGGGCTGTTCTGGGATGAGACGTGAGGAGACTAGTGGTCCAGCAAAACTTGCTAGTTGAGATTAGACTTCCTAACAGGGGCCTGATTGTCCTTTGAGAAACTCTAAATTGTTCTCATTTGTTGCCATATAATTCCCATACCATCCAATTTATTTTTTGGAAGTATACAATTCAGTGGTTTGTAATATATGTGTATTCAAAAGGTTGTACGGCTATTACCTCTATCTAATTCTGGAACATTTTCATCATTCTTGAAAGAAATCCTGACCCATTAGCAGTCTCTCCACATTCTCCCCTCAAACCCCTGACGATCACTAAGAGCCCACTTTCTGTCTCCCTGCGTTTCCTTGTTTGGGACTTTTCACTTAAATGGAATTATACAACAAGTAGACTTTGGGGCTGGCTCCTTTCACCTATGTAATGTTTCCAGGGTCCATCCGTGTTGTACTATGTATCATACTTCATTCCTTTTATGGCTGAATAATATTCCATAATATGGGTATAGAACTTTTTATTTACCTCCTAACCTGCTGATGGACATTTGGGTTGTTTCCACCTTTGGTTATTATGAATAGTGCTTCTATGAACATTTTAATATAATTTTTTATGTGAACATATGTTTTCAATTTTCTTGGGTATACATAGCACTCAGTGGCATTGCTGGGTCATATAACTCTATGTTTAACTTTTTGAACAACTGCCAAACTGTTTTTCTTTTTTTTAAAAAAAGCTGCACCATTTTATAGTCCCACTAGCAATATAGAAAGCTTCCAGCTTCTCCACGGCTGCACCAACACCAGTCATTGTCCATCTTTTCTTTTTTTTTTTTGTGACAGAGCCTCAAGCTGTTGCCCTGGGTAGAGTGCTATGGCATCACAGCTCACAGCAACCTCCAACTCCTGGGCTCAAGCGAGTTTCCTGCCTCCACCTCCCAAGTAGCTGAGACCACAGGTGCCCGCCACAATGCCCGGCTATTTTTTTGTTGCAGCAGTCATTGTTGTTTTGCAGGCCCAGGCTGGATTCAAACCCGCCAGCTCAGGTGTATGTGGCTGGTGCCTTAGCTGCTTGAGCCACAGGCGCGGAGCCTGTCCATCTTCTCAATTGTGCCCCTCCCGGCGAGTGTGAAGTAGTCCGCACATGCAGCTCTGATTTGCGTCTCCTTAGAGACCTAACGATGATGAGCATCTTTCTATGTTTATTAACTTATATCTTCCCTCTTACTTATAATATAATATATTACATAATATATAATACTTATAATCTTTGGAGAACCTCTGTTTGAAATATTGTATGCATTCCTAGAGATACTTGCCTTTTGTTGCTGGTTCCCTCTAGTTTTTCTTCTTTTACCTCTCCTTGGCCCGTTAGACCAGCAGGGAAAGCCAGAGAGGATTCTGCACCCTTTTGTCCCCGACCTCATCTTTCCATGGAGAGGCCTGCGTGGCAGAAGCAGGAGCAGACTCGGGGTGGGGAAGAGGTTGAGGATGCGGGTAGTGTTCCTGTTTGTGTAATTTGAAAAATCTCCCTGAGAATGAAAAACCCATCTCTTAGCACCTTTGGGTCTCATTTTGGAACATTGCCTCTAATACAGGCATCCTCAAACTATGGCCACATGCAGCCGGCCGAGGACATTTATCCAGCCAGCTGGGTATTTTTGCCGCCACTGAGGGTCCTGCTTAGTAGCCGACTTGTCCCGGGGCCCGCAGTCTGGCCCTCTGACGGTCTGAGGGACAGAGAACTGGCCCCCTGTTTAAAAAGTTTGAGGACCCCTGGTATTAGAGAGAGGGAAACAGGGGTCCTAGAAATCATATTTCTTTGTCTTGGATGAACGACAGAGCTGAGCAGTCCATGAAAAAGGCTGCTGAGGGGTTCATGGCCAAGACACCTATTCCTTTGTCCCCAGCCTTTGCCCCGAGTCTTCTCCCCGCTCTGGAATCCAAGGCTCCTGAGTGGCTCTCAGGCACCCTCTCAGCAAGGGGCATAATATACTTCCTAGTCCTAAGCCTTAGGGACCCCCTTATGTCCTCTGAGGTTATATGGGGTGGGCATAAAGTTCATGTGTGCAATTTAAAATAGTTTAACATCGTAAATTGCACATGAACTTTATGGCCACCTTGTATATATCGTAGCCTGCTCATTGTCTGTGTGCTTAACACCGTGCTGGATGTATGGGGGTACAAGAATAATAGATTTGTCTCTTTTTCTGCCATTCATTCAACAAACATTTCATTTTCAAGGACCTGCAATATACCAGATTCAGTGCTTCCCTGAAGGAGACCAACTTGGGGGGAAATAGCTCAGAACCCCAGTCAGCGCTGGATGCATTCCACCTGCCCTCAGGTGAGGCAGAACCCCAGAAGAGAAGAGGTGGGTGAAGTGTTGACCTCCTGCTGAGATGGCTTGAAGGAGTGGCCAGTGGGGCAGGTCCAACCACTGGCCAGAGAAGTTTGGACAAGGAGCCCCAAGCTCGAGAGTAAAAGACTCCTTTGCTGCGGCATGCAGGTAAAAACAGCATTTTGGAGCTGCTGCATGTTTTCCTGAACTTCTCATCTCATACCTTATAGGAGGCTATCTTATTCCACACGATAATATTATTGATGGAGGCAAAAAGTGAATTTAATCCATCATCAGCTGCTCAGAGAGCATTACCGCATTAAATGTAATCTCATTACGCTCCCTGCACCTCTCAGTTGCCGTTTCATTTTTAGTCAGTGTAAATTAGTTCTCCGTTGCTGGTTTCAGTTTTCTACTTGATAAGCAAAGGTTTTGAATCCATCTTGATTAAAGCAGTGAGGCCCCAGCTCCATCCTGCCAGCTTCCTTTGAAGTTCGTGTGTACTCTCTATTCAGATCAGCTGCCCAGGGCACAGAGAAAGATGAGCTATGAGCTGTGACAACGTGAGGGCACCAGGCCAGAGGCTTCAAGGCTTTCAGCTTCCTTCTGGGAATAGATCGCTTGAGAGTTTCATCTCTCTGGAATGGTTTAGGTGTGGTTGAGGGGGGAAAAAACAAAACAAAATGAGAAGGTATTTCTCAGTTCTCATTCAGACCCATGTATCAAACTGCACATCCCAAATTAGACAAGAAGCTATTCAGCAAAGCTGGTGGCAGCTTCCCCCATGCTCTGGTCTGCCCAGAAATGTGGATTCTTTATAAGATCTCCCATTTGGTAAGTGGAAGGGTCGGTTCATTATGTGGAGGATATCAAGGAAGGGAAGCATGGGATATTGTTAAATATACACTACGGTGTTTCTCTCACATTTGGGTATCAACCGCTGCCTCTGTCCTCTTCCAAGACTTCCTACCTCTCTCGAGTCTCCGTTTTTTCTCTACTCTCCCTCCATCTGTCTTTGTCTGTTTCTGGGTATGTGTTTCTCTTTCTACTAAACCAGTATCATCCCTCCTTTGCCTCTGCCCTTTATTTTTTCCTCTCTAAATACACTTAAAGTGAATATCATGGCTCTGATACGAACACATTTTAAATAAGCGATGTCACCTCTGGAGAAGAGTTCTTCATCTGTGAAATACAACAATCCTTAAATTTCTCTTTAATGATTCTTTGAACATCTGATTTGTTCAAATACATGATTTTCTTTTACTAAAAATTTTCTTAAAATCTGTAGAAATTGGGTATGTCTCTATTGACAGGCTGAGAGCTCGAGCTCCACCCCCCTTTGCTTCTCTGTGGGGTCTCCTTTACCTTGCATCAATATTAGAGAGTCAGACATCTTTGGCACTCCCCTGGCCCCCTACTCACAACCCCAGACGCCAGAGAATAATAGTGGTGGGCGTCTATAGCAGCAGTTTCAGAAATTTTATTAGCATCAGAAGCTTAGGATCTGGGAAACATAGAGAAAGAAGAGGAGGAAGCTGGATAAAACGATTTTTAAAAAGAATTTTTTTTGAAGTATTGAAGTCCCAAAGATTATCACGTGCAGCTCGGATTTGCATGACCTACTGTCTATTCCATGCATTTCCATGTTTTTTCCCAGATAGAACGTCTAAAAGAGCATCCCTCCCCCCAAAAAAGAATGATTTTTATTTTCCATATGGTACATGCTAGCAATCCTGGCAGATGATCACATTTATGTAAACATGCAGAGATACCTATAAATTATTGGACTCACCCCAGTTTAAGTTTCCAACTATGTACTATAATCATTGCAGCTGTTCTTACTTTAGCCTCAGAAGACATTTTGGTTCATTTATATGGCTGATTAGTCATTTAGACTGTAGACTCCATTTATTCAATTGTTTGGGGGTGGAGAACATATTATAAATAACCACTGACGGCACCAAGAATCTCTATGTAAGCCAAGACTTCTGCAAACTGGTGGAGGCCCCGAACCCTGAGCATTCATGCACCAAACACCAACTGACCATCCATCACCCAGGGCTACCCTGCACTTGAGGTGACTCTAGGAGAACCTGGGCTGTTCCCCAGAGTATTGTGATTGAGAGTGACAGGCCAGGAGGACCAACAACCTCACTTCAAAATATCTGGTCCCAGCCAGGTGTAGTGTCTCATGCCGGTGATCCCAGCACTCTGGGAGCCCGAGATGGGTGGGTTGCCTAAGCTCAGGAGTTTGAGACCAGCCTAAGCAACAGCAAGACCCCATCTCTACTAAAAATAGAAAAACTAGCTGGGCATTATGGTGGGCACCTATAATCCTGCTATTCAAAAAGCTGAGGCAGGAGGTTGACAGTGCTGTGAACTATGATGGCTATGGCACTCTACCCAGGATGACAGAGTAAGACTCTGTCTTTAAAAAAAGACACTTGGTCTTGGTCACTATCCAAAAGATCCGGGACTTGCTGGGGGTGGGGTGGAGACCATGATCTCCTTACTAATAGCAGTTAAGAATCGTGGCAGTAAAGATTAAACTGACTTTTCTCGATTCCTCTCTTACCCATCTCCAGTGCAGGTCCCATTGCTTATCCTGGGCTGAGCACAGGTCCCTGGAAGGTTGCACAGGGTTGGAAATCCTGAGCTGTCTCCTGGTGCCAACGTTTGGGCCAACCTGCAGGGCACGCCTTAGGCAGCCGATAGCTCCCCGAGCAATTTGGTCCCTGCATTTGGAGGAGTTATTTCATTATTATTATTTATAATTAACCATGCAGTTTATTTATACAGAATCTTAAACTATTTTTAACCCAAGTTCTTTTATATACTTTTTTAATTTTTTATTCAAACCTTACAATCGCCAAAAAGGATACCCTATAAAGAGAGGTGGAGATCAGATTTTACTAAGTTGAGGTGGGAATCAGGGCTGGAGTCTGGAGTAGAAGTCAAGTATTTTGATTTCTAGACCTGTGCACTTTTTATAAAAGTTCTTTACAATAGGGATAATAATAAACAGAAAACACTTCTGCTATCTCTTTATTTTCATTCTCCTCTTTAAAACTTTGACATGCTTTATTTATGTCAGTTCTTCGGAGATCAGTTTTCATGAAACTCTAGTACTTTACTGGCTATCCTCCATGCTCAGACAATGTTGGGTAGGAGCTCCAGTCTTGTTCTGATTTATTCAGCAGATGGAGAGTTATTATCAATATTTCTTCAGAGTTTGAGGGGGTATTTTGGATGATAAAGTTAGTTTCCATTTATCATTATTTTATCCCCAGTGCTGGCTTTGGAGACTTTGATTTTTGTTGTATGAATGTGAACCATGAGGTTGCATTTAACTTGGTCTGTTTTCCAAGTCAGAAGAAGGGAGACCAGCATGCAAACATATATGGTGGCCCTTTGGCACTGTGGTGGAAATTTTTACTTAAAGCGAAAACCAGCATTGAATTGAATCTTTATTCTACCTCTTTAGAACTGGAAAAGGTTATAGAAAACATTTAATAATTTCAGAACAGGGCAGTGCCTGTGGCTCAAAGGAGTAGGGTGCCAGCCCCATATGCTGGAGGTGGTGGTGGGTTCAAACCCAGCCCCGGCCAAAAACTTCAAATAAATAAATAAATAAATAAATAAAACCTACTTTAAAAAATAATAATAATAATTCCAGAACAAGGCTCTTGTTTTCACTGATGCAGCAAATGAGACCGAGAGAAATCAGAAGATTATCTGAGATCACACAGCTACTTGGTGGCAATGCCAGAACAATCAGGTCAATTATTCCCGGCCCGAGGTGCGGGTCTCGCTGTGAAACCCTGTGAGAACTCAGGGCTTCTCGCAGAGGTGGGCTGGCTACACCTGGAGAATGATGACAGGACGTCCCTGTGATTAATTCGATTCAGCTTAACCAACACTGAAGGAGGCCCCCACAGGGAAAACCCAGCAAGGAATTGTGTGGCGCCTCACACAGCTCTCAAGGGCTTAACTGAGTGCATCAAGCAACTTTGTTCTTCCCTCAGCCCTGTTCTGAGGGGATGTTGCTATGTCCATGCTGGGAACTCCACTCCCAGGTGCAAAGTTCTTGATTTGGGTGGATGGAGCCCAAACTTTTCCTTTATTTTCTGTGGTAACTGAAATAAAGGCCATCACGAGGCATTTCTACCAAACTGCGGGAAGATGACAGGACTAAGGAGAAGGGACACACTCTGCATGGGCAAGTCAGAATGTTCTTGGGCTCAGAAAGGAGCTTTCTTGTTACTAACGGTGGCTCTGCCACAGCTGTGGCTTAAAAATGGGAAAGAAGGGAATTCATTGCTGGTCTGTTGAGTTTGAATAAGGGTCAGACATGGCAGCTAAGCTGAAGAGTGCAGAAAAAGAAATTTTACTTGTTTATTTTTCCAGAAGCATCATGTAAGACTTAAAGAGAAGACATCAATTAGCACAGTATTCTGACAACTTGGGAGTGTGTGGAGTTGTTAGCGTGAAGGCCTAAGGGGCAAATTAATACGCACCTGACTCAGAGTGAGGGTCTAAGCTACAGATGTTTATATTCGTGTTCTGCATTATGTCACAGTGGCTTGCGCCTGCAAGCCCAGCACTCTGGGAGATGGAGGCAGGTGGATCGCCTGAGCTCAGGAGTTTGAGACCAGCCGAAGAAACAGCGAGACCCTGTCACTATTAAAAGTAGAAAAACTAGCTGGGCGTTGGGAGGCTGAGGCAAGAAGATTGTTCAAGCCCAAGACTTTGAGGTTGCTATAAGCTGTGATGCCATGGCACTCTCCCCAGGGTGACAGAGATTCTGTCAAAAAAAAACTAAAAACCAATACAGGGAAAGAAGAACAGTGAGAGAGACCCATCGGCAGGTTTATGTTGCTCTCGCAGGTGTGTGTGTTGGGGATTGAGCCTCCACTGACACTGGGGAAGTAGGAATCCTCGCTGCCCATTGACAGGAGTCCCTGCCAGTCGCCCCCTTCTTTGGTCAGAGGCAATGACCACAGTAGGGGAGGATGCGGAACTGCTGAGCAGAGCCATGGTCTTTGGGACTAGCTCCTTTTTAAGGAATCAGTGGAATTAGAAATGAGATATTAGCTCTAATCAGTCACATATGTTTGGGTTGTTAGCCACTAGGAAAAGAATTTCTGACTGTGGCTTCTCACCCTGTAGGGAAAATGCATCCTGGCGACGTGGCGGAGCGTGTACACCTGTGGACTTGGCAGGGCCCCCATCTGTTCTCTGGAGGGTTTCGGACAAAAGCACCCCTTCATATACACTGTCAGTCTGTCACCTGGGCTGACTGGAAGTGGCCAGACTTCTGACTGAGCAGCCCCTATGTGGCTTTTCAACAAGTGCCGAAGAATTTCAGTGCACACAGAGACCCAGATAGAGCCAGGAAGTGGAGGCCAGACGAGATTCTTTCTGCCTCCTCACCTCCATCCTTTGTCTTATTCGCTTATGTCTCTGAGAAGTAGAAGTATTTGGAAAATTAAGGGGTTAGTGAGAGGATGGTTTGGTTTTGGTTTTGTTTTACTTTTTATTTTCTAGAAAATAAACCTACTGATACATTTTAAGAATAGTCAAGTGAAACCTGTGTGCCCTGTGTGTACCCTTACCATTGGTCAGCAGGTTTTAACTGAGAACATGGGTTGCTCAGTGTGGTCCCCTGGCCACCTACATAGATCTGAATCACGTCTCAGACCTCTTCACTCAGAACCCCAGGCAGCCGGGGCCACAGTGCTGTGAGCAATTCCCCTGACGGTGTTTGCCAGCTGATACCTGGGTACTCCCCATTTGTCACCCTTACTCTGGATCAGCTGTCTATTAATTTGCCTCTTAGGTCTTCACGCTCACAACTCCACACACTCCACAAGTTGTCAGAGTACTGGGCTAATTGATGTCTTCTCTTTAAGTCTTATGTGATGCTTCTGGAAAAATAAACAAGTAAAATCAGTTCCTTTCGTTTTCTTCACTCTTCTGCTTAGCTGCCATGTCTGACCCTTATTCAAACTCAACAGACCAGCAATGAAAATAAAATCTCATCCAAAAATTCTTGCCCAACATTTTAATACTAAAATTTATGATTCACATTGAAAGTTGGTTTCAGGGTCCTCTGCTTGACTAGAAACGTCTCCTGTGAATTATTTGTGTACAGATAAAAAGTCTAAATACAGGCACTCAAAAAACACTAGTAGAACTTTTAAATGTTGACATTGAAGTATTCCAAAGGGACCAAGAATTGGAGGCATTCTAACTCCAAGGTCTAATCTACAGATGTTTGTATTCGTGGTCTGTATTGTGTCACTTAAAATGAGAGGAGTTATGGAATCATCAGGGGAGGGTGGAGTGGGAAAGGACAGGGACTGGTCGCTGGAGGGGCACTGTGGCAGGTGAGGTGTTGGGCCATCAGAACTGTAGCAAAGTCCCAGTGGCCATGGCAGCACAGTGAGACTCTGTCTCAAAAAAAAAAAAAAAAAAAAAAGTGCTCCTTTATATGTTCACTAAGCGTCTCTCGTCCGTGCTGTGTTCCTCACAGGACCTTGCACAGGGCAGGTGCTCGGCATTTTCTGAGCACTGTCATGTGAATGCCATTCCTCAGCTTCTTCTGCAGGTGCCCCTGACACAATTTCAGGGCTGCAAGAGGACCAGAAGACCTGTGATACCAGCCATGGGACCCACATTTTAGTTTCCTACAATCACCACGTTGTGCAACTTCAGAAACCACATTCACTTATGTGGAAGATTATGGGGGTGAGGACCCCAGAGTTGGGTGCCTGACAGCTCGGACTGTCCCCTGGACACCTGCTGGGAGGCCTGCGGTGGTCACCCTGGGTGCAGCCTCCCAGGGTTAGCAGACTGGACTTGGGTGGTTCACATTTGCCCCCTTCTTGTTCAATCACACACAAATGCTCCCCATCTATGGTTTATGCTGTTTTCCCAGGGAAGCCTGAAGACAGAGCCCTTGCAAGGATTGATCATACTGTTCCCCTCCAGATATCCCTTACCCTGGGCATTCTTAACCTTACTTGGTAAGCATAGCACACACCGAGAGTATCTGGGACACTAAAAGCTGAAGACATTCCGTTATTGAGACTCTGATGGAAAGCCTTAGCATTATGGCTCTTGCAGGATAAACATGATATTTTGGGCACACACTTTTTCAATTATGAGCAGCTCAAACCCAGCATTGCTCCTCATCCATCTCAATCTGAAGGCTGGTGGGGAGGCTGCCCCTAGACATCTTTGCACACTTAATCTCAAACCTCACTCATGCAGCTTCTCAATTTTTTAAAATTAATCAAATCTAAGCCTTGCAAAGTGCACACTCTGATTTATATGAGTTTTGGCAAACAGGCACTCCGAATAAAAACCTTCTTAGTTGGAAATGACAGCGTGAGGGGAATGAGGCTGGAGGTATCAGGGTACCCTGCTTTGGTGAGCCAGTAGCAGCTCCTGGATCTCAGTTAAAGGACTCTAAACGTGGTGTTGTATTAAGGTGGGACCCTCTGGGTAACAAAGCAAAGACTGGTGTGTTCTCCCATCCTGAGATTTATTTTTAAGGCCTGGGTCCCAAGGGGGAAACTGTAGATAGTCCCGCCTCAGGAAAAATGCCACCAAGCTATTCAGAGAGTCTTCTGTAGAGGGATGGAGGCAAAGGGCTGGAGGCTGGAATCATTTCTGGTTCAGAAGCTTATCTTCTAGAAAGGTATCAAATGGCCCAATGGCCAGGGCCCAAAGATGCTGGTGAATTCAGACGTGATTGAAGCCATTGCTATCCAAGAAGTTCCAACACTATGAATCAATCAGTATAGGACAATAAAATATAGTCGGGTCTGGCACAAGTTTACAGTTCTCAGTTACTCTTCCATCATTAAGCATTTCCCTACAGTGAATTAACCTTGGTTTTGAACATAATCTTTAGCAAACTTATGCTTGCCCCATAAGAGCACTGAAATCTGAAGCCTTTCAGCTGGTGCTCGCTTGCCATAAGAGGGGGACTGGATCTGAATGCCACGACAACCCTGCCTCTGATATCTGTGCTTTGCTCACCCTCACTGTGCCCAACTAAACAGCCTACATCTTTTTTCCCTGGTAACGGCCCCACCCTCTTGCCCTTGATGAACGGCCTTTGAGAGGGTCATGCTTCTAAAGCAAGATTCCATGGCTGCAATAGATTGGATTACTCCTGATCTAGCCCAGACCAGCCACATTCCTCTTTCTGAATTTTGGAACTGAGACACTCAGCACTGAGCCAGGCACTTGTGGAAATCAGACTGACATGGCTAGCAGAGTTAGGACGTGAAGGCATGGCATGCAAGGCCATTCAGACACAGCCTCAATAATGTGGGATTGGCCCCCACAAGTTGGGAGAAGGACAAGATGTTCTAGGAGGAGGATGGAGCTGTATGAGCAGGACCAGAGGCTGGGCACCCTGTACTCAGCATGGTGGGCAGAGGCTGGACACCCCGTACTCAGCATGGTGGGCAGAGGCTGGGCAGCCCATACTCAGCATGGTGGGCAGAGGCTGGGCAGCCCACTCTCAGAGAGCATGGAGGGCAAAGGTCTGCCTCAGCCCCCTGTGGCATTCCAGCTCCCAGCTCCAATTTACAACAGATCTTGATATCTCTAGAACAACCTTCATCTTTACTTAAACTAGCTGGTCCTACAATCAAAGAGCCTTGACCAAACCAGACTGGCTGATGGATATATCCTTTAGTACTTGTCTGGGTGTTTTAATCCTAGGCAGCCACCTACTACACTTTATTGATTTGGGGTACCACAGTTCTTTGGTCTGTAAGTCATTCTTGCCAATGCGGTCCTGGGGCCATTGTTATGTAAAAATGACTGAATAATGTTTTAGAAATTACTCACCCAAGAAAGGTGGCAAGATACCAGAACAAAAGTACTTGAAAAACATTCGTGGGAGTTCTGGACAATTTTAGATGTCTGAACACCTATGAATAAATCACCCACTGTCTCTAAAAACCACATAATGTTTTATCTCAATGTGTTTTAAAAATTAATTTTTGTTATAGGCTAGGATTTTTGTTCTGCTTTTAATAATAGCCACAGAAGATTTTTATATATATATTAGAAAGGGCATATATGGAAAAGTAAAGAATAATTTTTCTTGGAATTAGCTCAAAAGCAGTGACAGATTACATATTTCCTTACAGGAAAAACCCTACAAGCAAACTTTAAATGTCAGGGAGAAGAATACTTTATTACCTTACTACTGTAGCTGAAAAGAACAGAGAAGCACTGCTTCTTAAAGCAATGTGTAGAAAAGAGGGAAAGACTTAAGTTTAAGAAGTAAATTCATCCCAATTTTTAACTCTATTTTTTAAAATCTTGCTCCAAATTTTGTTATTAATAGTTTTTTATGGTGGTGCCCGTAACTCAGTGGGTAGGGCACCGGCCACATATACCCAGGCTGTTGGGTTCAAATCCAGCCTGGGCCAGATAAACAACAATGACAACTGCAACAAAAAATAGGCAAGCGTTATGGAGGGCGCCTGTAGTCCCAGCTACTCGGGAGGCCGAGGCAAGAGACTTACTTAAGCCCAAGAGTTAGAGGTTGCTGTGAGCTGTGACCAGCACAGCACTCTACCCAGGGTAACAGAGTCAGACTCTGTCTCAAAAAAAAAAAATCGTTTTTTAAATGTGAATGTATGCTAATGTAAGCAAATTTTTAGCTTTGCCCTTAATACAAGTTCTCTTTTTGTGAAAAGAAAGGCATGCCATCCGGAAAATGTGATGTGCTGTTTTTGACTCAGTTACCCAGACAGGAGAGAAACAGCATTTGGATACTATGATGGCAACCCAGACAGCAGCTTTCAAAGCCAGTGCCTGGGCATGATGTGAGTCAGACTGACCCACATCAACAGAGCAACAGCAGACCTCAATACCACTCTCCAACACACCAAGTTTTTTTCCAGTGGGAATCTTTGGTATACAGAATGCTTGCCTACGGTGGAGAAACAAAAAGTGCATTGAGTTGGGAGTTAGAGGGTGGGTTGCCATTTGTCAATGCCACTTTTTTGCTGTGTGGTCTTGGGCAAACCATTTGACTTTCAGATTTCTCATTGGTAAAATTGATGGCCCAATGAAGGTCTTTGGAAAGTCTTTACTTTCTAGGAACGTGGGATTGAATCTTCTAGAGAGGCTGTGAATAGGATTAGTGAAATCCCATGTGCTCAGGACTAGCACAGTGCCTCCAATAAAACGAGGGCTGAGATGCACTGGCTACTGCCTTCATGTCTTCATTCATGTTGGGCACTGACCGGGATCCCTGCCCACCAAGAATATTGTGATCAGCAGCATCAGACTGCGGTGCCCCAGCCCAGCCAATATATTCCTGATGCTTGGTGGGTGAAAGAAGACACGAGCCTTTGATGCCACCCAAGCTAATGGAAGCCCTGTCTCTTGGGACTTCAGCACTGGTGGAACAATGGACTCTTCCATATTTTGGTTTCAAAATAAAATTGCTAAACTTGATAGAGATAAATTATTTTAAAAGACTAGACTAAACAAGTGGTTCAAGTCATCAGTGTCTGAGCTTTACTAGAAATATTTAGAAAAGGAGGCACTGAACAGAGGGGGGCTGGTGTGGAGGCCCCAGAAAGGTGGGGCATGGAGGCTCCAGGGAGCTAGAAGCAGAGAAGTTCACCTTGACATTCCTTCACCAACAGTGATCACTTCGTAAGGGAGGGTCCCCCACTTGCGATCAATAAGCAGTTCTCTGATGATATTCTTTAAAGCATATAAAAGTGTGGAAGCAATCATACTGTGGGGAGTTTACATGGGGTCCCAGGCATGCTTAGGGGGAAGAATGAAGGCTGCCCCAGAGAGGGAGAGAGAGAGGAAGGGAAACAGCTGTGAGCATCTCTGAACGGAAGAAATGTATGACACGCACACGTGCGCGCACACACACACTCACACGGTGAGAAAGAGAGCAAAGGCCTGGGGGAGACAGGCAGCAGGAAACAGCACATTTCCACTCATTACACTTTTGAAAACATGAAGGTCTTGTTAAAAATAAATCAACAACTGGTCCACACTACATGAAAACTTGTTTAAAAAATGAGTAAACATACTGGGCTTTGCTTAAAAAATATAATTTGCCTCCTTTACTACTCACTGTCTCATCAACGTGGGCTTGACAGTACACTCTGGAGCTGTGAGTTTGTTTAGCACTACAGTAGACGCAGAGTTTACTCAGTCGGCACTGCATTCCCTGGGGCTAGAATGGAATTGGACAGACAGGTCCATAGACGGAAATCTAGTCTACACTCCTGCTTTGATGAGGGTTGGAGGATCACTGGTATCTAAAGCGATCAAGATGATAGCAACATGCATTGTAAACACAAATTGAAAGAACAAAAGGTTGAAAGGGGGGAGGCAGCGGCACCTATCAGGCTGTCCGTCGACTTAATCTGAGTCTTGGTTTCTTCTCTGTAAAATGAGGACAGTAATATGTACGCATCTCATAGGCTTGTTGTGAAGATAAGATTAAACAAGGGCTTGGCTTATAAATACTGAGTAAATACATGATGGTTCCCTTTCCCCAGCAGAACTTTCTGCCCAGATCCATGTGCAGTGTCCTACCAAGTCACTTGCTGGCCACCATGAGAAATGTGCACCATGTCATCTAAGGCAAATGGGGGCACTGGTGATCAGGGGGAAGCTCTCTGTTCTTCCAACCTCTAGAAACAGGAGTTAAGTTAGGAGGATGGATATTTTGTGTTTCCTGCTGTGTCAGGGAGTTGCTGGCTAGAGGAAGAGGGTGATGGCTATTTTGGTGTTTCTGTCAAGCAGCTGAAACAACAGCATCTTCTGACGTGCCCCAACAGAAGTACTCACTTCTCTTGGATGTCACGCCAGGCACTTTGAAATGCAATAGCCCATTTGCTCCTCTGATTTACCATGTTACTATCTTCACTTTGAGCGGTTGACCTCCTTGTAGATTTATTACAATCCGTGTCTAAGATAAGAGCTAACCCTGAACCTGAATTCCTGGTGTGCTGGTAAGAAGACAGAGGAAAGGAGAAAGCCTGAGAGCCTGATCTGTCAGTATTGACTTCAAGTCCTCGCTGCTTCTGCTGCATAAATTTCTGTAATGGTCCGAAGACACCTCTGGAGGTGTTCAGCACACACAGTCTCCCCAGATACCCCCTCAAAGCCTCAATTCAAGAGAAGAGCCACAACCCACTCTGCCCAGCAGTGCAGAGAGCTGCCCACACAAGCAACTGTTTCAGAATTCTGTTTATCTCCTTGATGAGTTTCATTTCACTAAATGAACATATCTAGGCTGGCCATGAGCACTTCTCTATAGAGGGCCAATTTCTGGGATGATCCATAGGGATTTTGTTACTCCATATTATTGCTATTCTTACAGCGATAAAAGAAACTGCCACTTCTTAAACACCTGCTGGCTGTGGACCAGCACTTTCCATAGATCATCTCATTTAATTCTCATGACAACACTATGAAGTAAATATTATTACTCTCATTCAATAGAAAGAAAGTTCAAGGATGCTATGAGACTTGCTGAAGGTCACAAGAAGTAAAGCAGTGATGCACAATGCTTTTAATACGTAAGTATGTGGTCTTTCTGCCTCACCAGAGGGCCTCTGGAATAATTGATATGTGTGCATACACTGAGATGGGGCATCAAGCGTGGGTTCTGGGGTTTAAAGTGCTGCTCTTTTAAATAAAATTCTTCCTCCATACAGTTAACTTCCACCTCCTAAACCCCTACACTGAGATAAATTGGTATATCAGAGATAGGAAAAGTGATCTCTTTCCCTTGCTAAGAATCCCCAAGTTTATGATCCTAATACCCGGAGACTGTTGCTGGAGTCAGCCTTGCATCAACCCTCACCCTCCATCGTGGACGCTGACAAGATTGCTGATTCTTTCTTTCTAATGTTCCTGTGCCCACTCCTCTCCCTCTAACCCCACTCTCTAGTAGGACTTCTGCAGTTTAACTTCTTGCCTCCAGGCTTTCCTCATCTTCCCCCATTCTATAATAAATCCTGTGGCTAGATCAATCTTCTCTAAATATCATTTTGTGCTGTTAACTCTCCTTTAGAAACATTCCATTGCTATGAGGCAGCCATTCAGGCTGATATTGGAAAAGAACAGCTAGTGACATGATACAGAAAAAATGTTCAGAGTGTGTCATTAAGGGGGGGGGAAACAGGTTAAAATATGATCTATTTGTGGCAGAATTATGGATAATTTAATCTTCTTTTTGCTCATTTGTAGTTCTTAATTTTTTGCAGTAAACTTTATTCTTTTAATAAGATAAAATGTATGAAAAGGCACTCAGGGGAGTGCAAAATAAAATAATATTGAGCTTACACATTTTTGCCATTTGATTGGGGGGAAAAGCGAAAGATACCATTGCCAGTGTTGGTAAGGCACAGGAAAAAAATTTGCAGGAAAGAGCAGCTGTAGGTGGGAATACAGATTGATGTGGTCTTGGTGGACGACAGTGTTCAGGACTCATCAAAGTGAAAAGTTCACATAAGCTTTGGCCCAGAAATTCTAATTTCAAGTATACATCATATAGAAAGATGGTTCTCAAAGGCTGATAGAGACCAATAGCATCTGCATCTTGTGAGAATTGGTTGGAAAGCAAATTCTCAGGCCCTACCCTTTATCTAGTGGATCTGAAGCTCTGGGGGTGGACGTAGCCATTTGTGTCTTATCGTAACCTTCAGGTGCTTCTAATGCCTCCTTAGCATTGGAGAGCCTCTGATATGGACACCCCCTTTCTAAGGAAGTGTGTTTGTATGTAATTACGCAGAGATACACTGTTTTACTGTACGTAGTGTAGCACGCTGTAAAATTAGAGACAATGTATGTATTCAAATTGCTGAATAGGTTATACTGATTCATCCTGCAAAATACTCTTCATTGGTTAAGGAGAAACAATGTTAGTAGGGAGATATAATTAGTACTTATGGGTTAGTAAAAAAAAATAATTTGCAGAAATTTATACCTCTGATGTTATTAACTCTAGTCAAATTATACTTTATATACTCATGTTTTAATTTCTCAAACAGCAGATTCTTTATTACTTATGTTTTAACAAGTCCTCCCATTGGTTCCTATTGCCTGTTAGACAGAATCCAGACTTCTCAGCCTGGTGATGAAGGGCCTATACCATGAGCTTCAAACCTGATTCTCCAACTCCCCCACACCCACCCAGTATCACGTCTATGGTTTATCTTTTAAGGGTACATGTGAATCTTTCTAAATGAAGAATATAAATGTCTTAACACAATAACTAAGAAAGTGACATGAAGGCTATGTTAACCACTTTGATGAGAATATTTCAAATTGTATATAAAAATAGCACACTGTACCTTATGACAATATTAATGTACATAGCTATGATCTAATAAAAATGAATAAATAAAAAATTTTTTAAAAACTCTGTTTCTAAGACTGGATAGGGCACATGCCTATAATCCTAGCACTCCGGGAGGTCGAGGTGGGTGGATTGCCTGAGATCAGGAGTTCGAGACCAGCCTGAGCCAGAGTAAGATCTCGTCTCTTAAAAAAAAATAGCCAGGTGTTGTGGCAGGTACCTGTAGTCCCAGCTACTTGGGAGCCTGAGGCAAGAGAATCGCTTGAGCACAAGAGTTTGTGGTTGCTGTGAGCTGTGATACTACAGCACTCTACTGAGGGTGACAAAGTAAGACTATGCCAAAAAAAAAAAAAAAAAAGAAACCCTCTGTTTTTATCAAAGCATTCCAAGAATGGTGCAATTCTTAGTCTTATCTCCAATTTTTAGTTGAAGAAACTAAGACTGTGACAGCGAGGGATGACTTGCCCAGGGTTCAGTGGGCAGCCTTTGAACCTGGGGCTTGTTCACTGCGTGCAGCCCAAGTGCTCACTGCACTCCTCCAAGCTGGGGGCTAATTGTTTCCCAAACACACCGGTGTACACCTTTTTGCCTTTCTCATGCCACCCTCCTTTGTTAAAACGCTCTGAGTGAAGTCTTACCTCTTTCATGAGGCTTTCCTCAGGCACCTAAGCACAAGATCATCCTGAGTCCTCTCCCTGTCAGCGGGCGTGGGGCCTGCTTCATCTGTGCTTCTCTGTACTGCCAGAGGCTGGTTCTCCAATGACACTCTCACAGCCTGGGCAGGGACGGCTCTGCTCTTTTTAGTTCTCAGTATTTAATCTGCAGTAAATGGCTGTAGTTGATGTAAATGAGGATAGACGCGTGTAACACATATTTGCCATCAGTATGTCAGTAATGACTCATGTGACAGCAGTGGCAGCAATCAGAGCAGCAGGCTCCCAGCAGAACCGTCCTTGAAACTCAGGAGCTGAGATATGGATAGAAAGTCTTACTAATCTGCAAAATGAAATTAAATGTGAAAAGATGGAAAAACAGGCAAATCGTACACTGAATACAAACAGAAGCGAAGGAACCCAGCTGTGTGTCAAATTGATAACCTAGCCACACAGAGAAAAGAATTCAAGTAGCAGCCCGTGTGCATTATCTTGTATTAAGGTATAAGAAGACCTTCAGAGAAATTTTAATTTTACTTAGTTCGTTATTTTTTAGCAATTATAATGTTACTGGAATTCTGAAACTATTCTATGTATATTGTTGGACAAAGCAAATAAATAAATATATCGATGTCATTTAAGATAGGCAGAATAGTGCCCCCTTTCCAAGATGTCCACTTGGAACCTGTGCGTATGTTATGTCGCATGGCAAAAGGAACTCTGCAGATAGAGTTAAGGCAGCATTAAGATAGGAAGATCATGCCAAGACTAACCAGATCATCTGAGTGGGCCCAAAGAGATGACACAGGCCCTAAACCATGAATGAGGAGGGAAGAGGTGGAGGGAAGAGAGAGGCAACAGGGAGGAGGAGGCAGGAGAGACTCAAAGCAGGAGAAGGAATCAAGCTGCTTCTGCTGGTTGTGAAGACGCAGAAGAAGGGGCCACACCCCAAGGCGTGCAGGTGGTCTCTGGAAGCTGCAGTGGCCCCCGGGGGGCCCTAGTCCTACCTCCACGTGGGACTGGATTATACCAACAACCTCACTGAGCAAAGAAACAGATTCTCTCCTGGAGACACTAGACAGCAGGGCAGGCCAGCCGACACCTTGGTGTGATCCATGCCAGACTGCTCCTCTACAAGAATGTAAGATAATCTATATGTGTCATTTTAAGCTGATGCTGATATATTTGTGCTAATGTGCTACAGTAGTGAATCAATTTGATAGGGCTGTCATACCAAATCACTATAAACAGCTCAAACAACAGAAGTGTATCATCTGGTGGCTCTGTCCAAAATCCAGGTGCGGACAGGATCGGGTCCTTCTGGGCCTTGAGAAGAGGGTGGATCTTCTCCACGTCTGTCTGCTTGACCTGCAGGTAGCCATCTGCTCCCTCATTCAGATCATCTTCCCTCCCTCTATATGTATTTCTGTGTCCAAATTCCCCTTTTTATAAGGAAATGGTTCTTACTAAATTAGGACCCACCTTAATGACCATATTTTGCTTGATGACCTCTATAAACACTATATCTCTAAATAAAATCGTATTCTGAGTTGCTGGGGATTAGGGAATGCAAAATAGATATTATAATTTATAGTTTTATACAAATTTATATAAATTTTATGTACACTATAAATTATATAATGTATATGAGCTAATTTATATATTTTCATATATATATGTAATTTTTCCCCCAACCATGTCACCTGGCAAAACCCAAATGCAATAATATCCCTGCAGCAGTGAGCACACCCAGCACCCAGATCTTGATTTCTAAATATCATTTCCCACTAAAGAAATCAGGGTTCATATATGACACACCTCATGGATGAAGGGCTCAGCTACAACTTGGACTTGACCTAACAAACACAAACAGTGTAACCTAAGCATATGGACCCTTATATTAATAAAAAAAAAAATAAGAGGGGGTGGTGCCTGTGGCTCAGGGTGTAGGGCTCTGGCCCCATATACCGGGTGGCAGGTTCAAGCCCAGTCCCTGCCAATACTGCAAAAAAAAAGAAAGAAAGAAAAGAAATTAGGGTTCTTTGAAAACATATGCAGGGCAAACACAAATGAGCCTGGGGAATCTTGGAGTGCCAGAAAGAAAGGAAACATTTAAAGATTAATGGAGTCATGTCAAAAGGACATGGGACCCTGTTTGAAGAGTTGTCCCACTGGCCAACCTTGATAAGATTTGAACATTAAGAAGAAAACGACAATAACGGATTATAAGCCATTGATTTTTTTAAAGGTCCATGAGTCCATAATGATGGACTCAAAAAAAAACAGCATCAAAAAAAAATTGCTATCTGATAAATGTAGGAGTGATAGAAAGTTACAATACAGTATTTTGCCCCCTAATGTAATAATTGATCCCGGCAAGGCTCATCAACAGATGCTAATTAAAAGTTTGGGGGTCAGAGGATATTTACACAGCATCAGTGAGTTACCTCATAAATTGTTCACTAATTTCAACGAGAGAAAGTTAGCTTTTTAATAAGGAGTTGGTGGCTACTACTTTAGATAATCAAATTTATCCCACCAGTGGTGGGATACCCTGACATTTTGGGGGCCTTTTGCTCAGAGGCATACCTGATAAGAGCTACAGCAGTGGAGTATTAGTGCTAAAAAATGTTTAACTTGAATCTCACCATGACGAACAACCACATTAAACCAGAAATGTGACACATCTATAGACAACGGCCTGGATTCTTTGAAAAAGAAGAATGTCATGAAAAGAACAACCAAAAAAGAAGACAGGAGAATTATTTCAGATTAAAAGAAACTAAAGTAGAGAGTAGAATGCTGGTTGCGAGAGGCTGAGGGTGGGGTGAGTGGACTAGGTGATGAGGAGAAGTTGACCAAAGAGAAAAAAGTTCAGCTACATAGGAAGGATAAGTTTTTAAGATTTCTTGCCCTGGTTCGGTGCCTATAGCACAGTAGTTATGGCACCAGCCACATACACTGAAGGTGGCAGGTTCAAACCAGGCCTGGGCTAGCCTGGGCCAGCTAAAACAATGACAACTGCAACAACAACAACAAAAAATAGCTGGGCATTGTGGCTGGTACCTGTAGTCCCAGCTACTTGGGAGGCTGAAGCGAGAGAATCGCTTAAGCCCAGGAGTTGGAGGTTGCTGTGAGCTGTGATGTCACAGCACTCTACTGAGGGAGACATGATGAGACTCTGTCTCAAAAAAAAAGATTTCTTGCCCAGCAAGGTGAACATAGTTAATAATCATGTGTGGTATATTTCAAAATCACTAGAAGAACATATTTTAAATGTTGTCACTATAAAATAATGATAAATATATGAGGTAATGAATACGTTCCTTAGCTTGATAGACTCCTCCATAATATACTGCACTTTTCCATGTATAATGCACACTTTTGGCCCAGGTTTTGAGGGAAAAATAAAGATGCATGTTATATGTGGGTAGTACCAATTCCGTGACTATATAGATGTTTTTAATTCTTTCACTTACACATGTGTGTTGAAAGTGTAATTCTTTCTTGTACCATGGGTGAAGCTTACCACATCCCCTCTCTCCTCCCCTCTCCTTCCCCCAACTTGAATTTCGTTGTTTTTTTCTCTGTTGTGGGCCTGAAGCTGTTTGTCTATTGGTTTGGTGTTGGTGTGGAGCACATTGGATGCCTGCTTTTCCATTCGTGTAAGGAGGAATTTGCTGGTTTTAAAGTTATTATAAATAACACACTGAATTTCAGGTTTATTTCTAGGTGGTACATAAACTGTACAGCATAATTCCTTACCCTCCCTCACTACCATTTTAAACATTTTAAGTGAGAGGAAAGACTAAGAATTATTTTAATTGAGAAATATAAATAAACTTATAAAAATTAATTATGATAGTCTCTTGTTATTACACTTTTCCACAATTATAAAATAGGTCCTTTTATAATAAAAATTACAATATAATAAACAAGTACCAAAATACAAACAAATGAAAATTTAAATTAAAAAATTAAATGAGGGCAGGGCCTGTGGCTCAAAGGAGTAGGGCGCTGGCCCCATATGCCAAAGGTGATGGGTTCAAACCCAGCCCTGGCCAAAAATTGAAAAAAAAAAATTACATGAAAGCTTTTTCCTGAAAGTTTGGGTCAAAACCATAAATGTGCATTATACCAGGAGAGAATTATACATGGCAAAATATGGTACGTATATCAAAATATCACATTACCTCATAAGTATTACATAGTTTTATTTGTCAGTTGAAATAAAAATTTAAAAAACTAAAGAAAGCACCAAATGCAGCTTACAACTTTGATCAGAGTCTCAATCTTAAAAAAATACTATTAAAAGATGTTTTAGGGAAAATTGGGGAAATTTTAGTGGGATACATATATTAGTTAATATTAGGAAATGTTGCTAATTTTTTTCTTAAGTTAATGTCAGAGAATGTTTTAGACTTAGGAGATGCGTGTTGAAGTCTTTCTTTCTGTACTGTGATATCTGCAAGTTATTTAAAATAGTTCAGAAAACAAATGAGTATAGTACAGCCAGCTCTTACTAGCTCCTGAGAGCAGATAAATATTTCAAAATTTTAAGGGCCATTTTAAAGCTATTTGCTTAAAATCACCCATGGCGGGAGTTTTTATACCACAGAAATGGTAGATACTGAAAACGCATTCCCCCATAGATCCAGCTTATCAGCACACCACTGCATATGGAGTTGCATATTAATAATTCGGGAAACATTTCAAGTGTATCTTGTTTTTATCATGGTCTTCTTTCAACTTTTGTGAAGATCTGAAATTTTTCAAAATAAAAAATTGGGGGAAATATAACAGAGGAAAAAAAAGTCTGTCCTATCTGGGAATCCTGCAACCCCAGAGAGAAAGATATGGCAGAGAGGACCAGCGGACAGCAGCCACCCGGGGAACCTCCCAAGTGAAGCCCTCAGATGTGTTCAGGGTTCCAGATGGGCTGATGGGGGTTGCTGCCAGGAGGCTGGCCTGGGGTTTGCAGGAGAGGGGAGGGTTTCCTATCAAGCTCAGCAGGCACCAGCCCTCTTTCCTTCTGTCCCTGTGGGCCTGGAACTAGACTCCTGGGTTGGTGGATTGCCTGGGTTTCCCGGATCCCATGGGAAGCTTCTAATTCTAATTCTTTGACAAAAGGTCTAAAGTAAGGATGGGTGGCCTGCAGTGACTGTGAGTGGCAGTCTAGGCCCTTCTTCGTTTTCCATTTCCTCTGTCTTTTCTTTTTCTTTCTTTTTCTTTTTTTTTTTTGAGACAGAGCCTCAAGCTGTCCCCCTGGGTAGAGTGCCATGGCTTCACTGCTCACAGCAACCTCCAACTCCTGGGTTCAAGCGAGTCTCCTGCCTCTGCCTCCCAAGTAGCTGGGACCACAGGTGCCCGCTACAACACCTGGCCATTTTTTTGCTGCAGCCGTCATTGTTGTTTGG
>NW_003852468.1:2273951-2311243 GCF_000181295.1 Otolemur garnettii | reverse complement strand
CCTCCTCCCCCTCCTCCCCCTCCTCCCCGGACTCCCTAGCTTATTCCACACTGCCTTGAACTCTTCAGCTCCTTTCTTCCCCTTGCTGTGCTCCCTCTCCTTGGCTGCACACTGAGGCTGCATGCAGGTGTGGCTGGCCCCTGACCCTCGGCCTCTCCTCAGCCCAAGGCCTTCTCCTTGCTGGGGGAGCTTCCATGCACCTAACTCTGTGTCAAGAAGAAAGGCTGCCTCAGAGCCAGGCAGGCGCATTCTGCACAGTCTTCACTCAGACTCTCCATCCCCGAAGACTGCTGCCTTCACAAAGGTAGTGGGGGGGGACCCAGACTTACAGACATCTGTGTCACACATTTTTTCTCTCCCATTCCTCTCTACCCACCAACCTCCTCCCTTTCCCTGAATTCTCCAGACTGATTCTTGTGGTAAAATCTCACACATTTTCTCAATCTATATGCAAACCAGGTAGGATTGACAGCTGGAGAAAACTGCACATCGCCTGGGCTTAGAGTTATTATTATCTGTTTTCCCTCTGAGAGAAAATCTTTGAGCTCTGTGACAGTGCCTGGAAGCCATGGCCCTTGTCCTGGACTGCCCTGGCCCAGGCGAGTGCCTGACCCCTGCCAGTGCAGGACTTTAGTAGCAGAGAATGGGGGAGGCGGTAACCAGAGCACCACATGCCAGCGATTCATGTTCTCTGAAGGGATCACAGTGTTATTGGAAACCTTGCCTGCCAAATGCTGGGCAAATGTAACCAATTTATTAATGCTGAGAATCTGATGTGTGAAATTGGACCAAGAGGAGAGCCCCTCCCCCACTTCCTGCTCTCACTCAGTGGTAGAGGGAGGGTGGTGTACAAAGGGTTCTGTCTTCTGCAGGAGGACGTTGCTGTCCTAATCACATGTGATAGTGACAACAAATATTCCTGGCTAGAGCTTCAAAGGGCTGGGAGATAATTGTATCCCCCATCTCTGGCCCAGCTGTGATGCCTTAGCCTATAGCTTGCAAGTCGTAAAATGTGCTGGGCAGGAAGGTGGGGTGCTTGGTCTCCCTCTGTCCCAGCTCTGCTCCTTCCTCCTGAGACCAGGTGAGAATGGAGAAGCAAGAGAGTCTCTCTGTGCTCGTAAAACCAGCATCATACGCCGGTCCCTTAAGCACTTTCCTATAGTCTCAGATTGATCTCCATGTTTCATGGGTGCTTGCAGTTTCTTTCCAGTGAACGAGAGGGTTCCTTCAGAGGAGCATGCATTTTACTATGTCTCACTGTCATTGATTTGCCTCCTAAAAGGTGATTCAGTTGACATGAAACACATTAGCAGCATGTTTATTAAAGACTTGCTTTATGTTTATTCTTATCATCCACTATCTTGTTCAAGACTCGCATGAGGTAGATATTGTTATTCTTGATTTTCAGTTAAAAATACAGAACTCAGAAAGTTAACCAATTTGTATATGATTATAGATGTAAGTGGGTGGGATTTGAGACCATGTCTGCTTAATCTTGTTTTTTACTGCCTGGGTTTCAGGCGTGAGTAATCCAGAAAAGTTGTCAAGAAGTAAATGCAGGGAATTTTCTTGCTAAGTCTCCATTAAGAAGTCTTGTATTTTGGGTCAACTCGTGACAACTAGAATAACAACAATAAAATAGCCGGGCATTGCGGCAGGCGCCTGTAGTCCCAGCTACCAGGGAGGCTGAGGCAAGAGAATTGCTTAAGCCCAAGAGTTGGAGGTTGCTGTGAGCTGTGACACCCTGGTACTCTACCAAGGGTCAACATAGTGAGAATCTGTCTCAAAAAAAAAAAAAAAAGAAGTCTTATATTTTAAGTTAGCAATTTTCAAAGAATTGATTGACAGTGAAAACAAGAGACACACACTTCACAGGGAAAAGCTAAATCTGTATACTGATTCAGATAAAATTTAGAATCTTGTAAGATATCAGGCTTGTTTAGGTGGGTATAAGCAGCATTGTACAAGACTGTGGGGTAAGAGACAAGATTGGTAATCTTAGATGCTTAGCTATTAGGTCCTGGGTGAATATTACTTATTTTATAATGTGTTACCATGTGTCATGACTCAAGATTAAAGGCAAGGGGGTGGCTAGGAAGGAAATCTGATTAGTAAATTTTGAATCTGAGTCTTGATAATACATGTTTATGAAGGGCCAACATTTATTAACTGAAGGCAGCCTGTTGAACTGGTTACAGATATGACTCTTTGAAGATATTGGTATAGTCCCCAGGCCCAGATATTATTAAATTCATGAGTTCACTTCTGGAAATCTACCTGATGCATTGAATTGGCCTGCATGACGTGCCTAACAAAGGGCAGAGTTACCTCCTTTCTCTGACCTCCTCCCCTCTCCTTCGATGGTTTAGCAGGACCTTAAAGACGCCGTGTGACATAGGGCAGGAGGCCATCTCTCCGTTTGGAGGGGACGAGGATCAAATCAGCATTACTGAAATGTAGGAGGAAAATTCAGTCTTTATTTTGGATTAAAATCCAGCCCCACTCTTCTTGCTTATTTTGGTATTGATCAGAGCTTCTCTTACTTTATCCTTCTCCTACAAGATGTTCACTCCACTCCACCCAACCCCCAATTCTCTTAGAAGAATAAATTACTCACCGAAAAAGAATCTGAAGCGTTACATGTATGTACTCAAAAACAGTCTCTTATGGTCTGAAAAAGCAAGAAGGTCTTGTTGTCACTACAAGGCAACAGCAGGGGAAGATCCCTGAGGACTTGGAAACTGAGTTGTTTTTGAAGGCTGGGTTAGTAAAACTCACACTGACAATGCTAGTCGTCTAGTGTACAAATAATGACAACTCCAAAAACTATGATAGCCGTAATATTATCTATGTAGCTATGTAAGTGTGAGTCCAATCAAAAGTTGAGCTGGGAATCCCTCCAAGAAGATATGGCTGAAATGTAAATGTATTCTACTAAAAGGAAATGGAATGAAGTGTATTCTCTTCTATCTACAGAATGACTGTAAACAGAAGTTGACTCTAAAGGACAAAAAAGGAACACCTAAAAAATGCCAATCTTGATCTATTTAGAGGTTAAAGAGCCATTTCTAAATGGCTTAGAGCATTGAGGTTTTCTTGGTGAATGTTTTCCTGTAGTCAAAAGTTACAGACCTGCAGCTGCTAGGTCAAGTCTGGCCCACACTGTACTGACTGATAGTGTTTTTAAAAATTGAATAAGTTGTCAACAAATTTCATAGAGAAAAATCCAGATTTTTAGGTTTTCTTAAATAATTGGGAAGATCTGGATTAATCAGACTGGCTGCAGTGGGCTGGAGTGAAGTCCCGGCTGTCTCCCTTAGGTCATGTACTCTCCTGCTGGCCACAGTCTCCACCATCTGTCCTGCCTCACTTACCCATGTTACGCTCTTCTGAGTCTCTGCTGGTTTTTGTTGTGTGAACTCCTGATGGGGAAGCATACCTTCAGCTATTTGAGCTGAAATTAGCTTCTTGAGACTCTCAACTTTTCTTGCTCTGATCCCATGCTCAGCATGCAATCTTCTGAGAATTTGGCTTCCCGTGTAATTTGCCTAGAAGGAAAGAATGCATTGATCTCCTGCCCCAAGCATTTGGTTCTACACAAGGATGTACACAGAATAAATGCAAAAGGCTTAGGCTTTGGGGTCTGGTTCCAATTCCAGAACTGACACTAGATAAGGTCACCACGAGGCCTCTTGGCACCCTGCCAGTTATCTTCTCCTGGAGATGTTGCCCCGGGTCACCCTGGGTTACATACCAGAATATCCAAATTGCAAGGACATTTTATAAGCAACAGTGATACCTCTAAGTCACAAATTATGGTAGCCCCATATCCAACAAACAACCTTGAGTTTCCCTAGAGACAGGGCACTCCAAATTAACAGAAAGCTATCAATTAGTGATCTGAAAAAAAAAAAAAAAGAAAGCTATCAATTAGAAATACAAACTCTTTGATAGTTATCTGTTCCAAGGAAGAAGAGGGGGATGGTGAATTTCAGAAATTGAGCAGAGCTTCAGCTATGGCAGGAGAGACAACTAAACCTATATTGATTGGCTCCAGTGCCAGAGTGTTAAATTTTTGATTTGTAATTGCATTTCTGAACCCACTACATTTGTTTGTATTCAAGTCCTAGTTCTTTTCTTTATTAACCATATGAACGTAATGAAAGTCATTAACTAGCCTGGGTCCCCAAGATAAAAAGATTCCCTCTCTACATCCTAACAGAAACTTAATGATCAATGGAAATAAGGTAGGGAAGACACTATAGAAATGGTAAAGTGTATGGCATTATTAGTGTTAAAATTTTTGAGCCCCAGAGTAGAAGTATCAGAAGAAGACGGAAGACCTACACATGGGCTTCTAGCCTGCCAAAAATCACAGCCAGGTCTAGTGCACCCACAACGATCAAAGCCTGGAGTAGAAATCGAATCAGACACTAGCTAGTAAAATAAACAACATCCAGTGAAGATTTTGGGCATGGAGGAGGCAGTTTCACAAACACTATGGGTAGAAATATAAACTGGAACAAAGGCAATTTGGTAGACTTATCCAAAATTTTAATGTGCATCTGTTGACACAGAAATGTTCTACAAATTTATCCTACAGAAATACTTACACAAGTGGGCAACAATACCCATGCAAGAACAGTCAAGGCAATATTATTTATGATGGCTAATACATTTTGCATAGTCTTACTATGACTACCATGTAGCTATCAAGAATGAGCTAGATACATAGATAGCAAAAGGGAATGGAATCTAATGTGGGATTGAGCAAAAAAACAAGTTGCAGCAGAGTACATGCCATCTATTAAAAAATAATGACCTTGAAAAATCATCTAGGCATGAGGGCCTGCTTTTAACTGGTTTCCGGTGAGGAATGGGAACAGATTGTAAGGACATTCTCACTTTTGACTTGATGTACATTTAAGTTACATGAATTTTTATAATGATCATGAAGTAATTTGGTTATTTAAAAAAATGCAATTACAAATCAAAGAGGGAAAAGCTAAACCAATGTGTAAACTAGGAGAAGAAAATCTAATGAAAGAGCTAAAGCTGAATGTAGGAATAAGGCCAAGGAACTGAAGCTTGGACACAGAGCCAGAAGCACATTTGCACGTCTCCCTACTGGCTCTGCTCAGACCTGCCCACTGATATTTCAGGACCAAACCTGTCCTCCTGGACTTGTGCCACTCTGGCACCAGAGATGGTCCATGTAGGTTTAGTGGCCACTCCTGCTGGCTGATGGCTCTTGTCCGATTTTTGAAATTCAGGGCTGCAACACTTGTCTTCAATATGAAGAGTTGCATCCATACAGTTAAGCTCTGGAGCTTCTAAGAGAGGCCCTCCTATTGTCCTTGAGAGTTTAACTGGGCTCTCCCTGCACCTTGACTTCCGTGCTTTGTTTCCTTATTGATTCTTGATCACTTTGACCTTGGATCTACCCACAGATTCTGCCTCTGCCTCCGTTCTAATGGAGCTTCTTCTCTTGTGGTAACCTGCTGCCTGGTTTTGGCCAATTCCTTGACTCAGATTTTTTTTCAGGGGCTAGATTTGGACATTGTACTCACAGTCTCTTCCAGGACCTAATACTCCCAAAGCTACTTTAATTCTGTCATCCTGTCCCAGCATTGACATAGACAGTCAAGAGGCCAGGATGGGCTGGTGGGGGTCTTCAAACGTGAAAGTTCCCCACATAGGGGATACTCGCCATCCTGGACCCACCCTCGGCTTCACATGTGGGTCCTAGTGAGAAAACTGGGAAATCAATGAGAATGATCATCCCAGAAGCACATGCTGTTGCCTCTCACAGCCCCAACACTCTGGAAGCAACTGGCCTGAGGTGGTGTGTATTTCCTCAGTTGTGGCTAGGTGGAGAGAAAATGGAAGGCCAGCAACTTGAACCAATCTCTCTCTCATAGTTTGCCTGGACACTGACCTCTCCAAATGAAGCTCTTTATTTATTTTGCATTTCATGATATATCAAGAACATGTGGGGAGCTTCCAGGGGTAAATTTAAATTTCTTTTAAACCATATAATGTGGATCAGAACCATGGCTCCATCGTTAGGGGCTACTATTCAATAAGCAGGCGAGGGTAAGATTTTTGTATTGATAAGAAAGATGGCTAGAGAGATATGTCTTCACCCAAGACTGGAATTGAAACCCAACCTCAATTAAGTTAAGAAATCCTCAATTAAGACTGTCTGATTCTCTAAGTCCTGCTAGGTTTTAAGAATAAAGACTGTATCGCCTTAGGACCCAGGACTCTGCCTTTAGTAAGGCAAACACCTTACTGAAAAAAAAAAAATATGGAGGAAATTTTCTGCTTTTGTTAGAGGCAATTTTAGACTGCTAAGTGGGCAATAACCTGACCTGAATCCTTTTCCACGAGAACCCAGCTCTGATTTCTTCCCTATCATCTTGTTACCTGGTCCACATGGCTTAGATTATTGAATCCGGATCTTTGAACATGGACTAAGGGATATGGTGGCTATAGCATTTTGTAATAAAATTCCTTGTAAATTTTCACCTCTCTGTGGCTCTTGAAATAATCCTTTCGCATGAAGGGTCATTTTCCCTTTGAATCCCAAGTCTAGAGTTCCTGTCCATCTAATGCTAGAGCGGAGAGTCAAAAGCACTCTATAAAGAAAACACATTGTTTTTTACTCTAGTTGTGGTTTATCAGGAAAAAAATTACATGTGGAATCAAAATTTATGTCCTTACCAGGAATGTGTCTTTTTCATAAATCACTTAAAATGAAGGAGATAATAATAATTTTTGTCTTACCATTTTGTTGAGAATGATAAACGTACCTATAGGCCGAGTGCAGAGACTCACGCCTGTAATCCTAGCACTCTGGGAAGTTGAGGCGGGTGGACTGCCTGAGCTCAGGAGTTCAGGTACAGCCTGAGCAAAAGTGAGACCCCATCTCTATTAAAAATAGTAAAAATAGCCAGGCAAAGGAGAGGGCACCTGTAGTCCCAGCTACTCAGGAAGCTGAAACAGGAGGATCGCTTGAGCCCAAGAATTTGAGGTTGCTGTGAGCTGTGACAGCACAGCACTCTACTCTGGGTGACAGAGTGAGACTGTGTCAAGAAAGAAAGAGAGAAAGAGAGAGCCTAGGAAAGCCCACTGTAAGGTATCATGCTTACATATTTTTGTGATTATTAATGTGTGACATGAGTAAAATAATTCTAATGTGCTTTTCATATTTTAAGATATAGTTTAAGTAGGAGTAAATGATAAAAAAAAATCCAAAGTCTAATATATAATTATTTTACATTACCAGAAGAATCTATAAAAATTGTAAAATCTATAAAATTGCATTTTCTTACAGTTGCATTTAAACTTCTAAAAGATTTGTTTTTCTCTCTGACCATGAACAAAATATTTCTTCCCAAATAAAAATTGTGGAGTAAGTTTACTCTATAATAGAGATAACGATTCATTATTCTATGTATTTATGTGTGTGGCCATATAGATAAACGGGTAGATCTAGTAGATCTATATGAATCTCCTTATCTATGTTCTAGCCATCTGTCTGTCTACTGGGCAGGGCAAATGCCATGCTGGGGGGCAGGGTGAAGATGAGGGAAAGTTCTGCTTTCATCAGAGGCAATTTGGGGCTGGCAAATGGGCAGAAACCTGACCAAAATCCTATTCTATGAGAGCCCAGCACTGATGTCCTGCTCCCTCACCCTGTCACCTGGCCCACATGGCATGGATTATTGAATCTGGATCCTTGAACATGGGCTGGTAGATATGGTGGCTGTGGGAAGAATGGCAAGGTTTGTAAGTACGTAGGGGCAGCAGAGTCACGCACCCTGGCATGCCTGCGGGAATGAAAGCCAAGAAGCTATTCCTTGTGTGGCCATGAAGATTCCGAGACATCTTCCAGTGTTTCGTGCTGGTTGGTTTGTTAGCAACATGCTGACTGTATACCTGGTGGTCAAAGCAGGTGCACACTCATGCTTTCTCCCCCCTCCATGGAGACCCAGCGTTGGGGCAGGGCCCTTTGCTCAGTGCAGAGAATAGAAGGGCGACTGAAAGTCCTTCCCCCCAATAGCAGATAAAAACAGCCAGTAAAACAGACATTGGCACACAGCACACCCAGAGCCACAAAGGAAACCACTACATTAATTTTAAGAGCTTAAATTTAAAACATTTATATAGCAAAAAATAAGTCCATAGCCAAATTTCAAGGACAGATAATACATTGGCTTTTCAAAATAAACATGACAGATAAAATGTTAATTTTCTCAATGTCTAAAAGCTTTTCCAAATTTGAAAAGAGAAAGAAAAGAGAGAAAATCATAAAAATGTGCAAGAAATATAAACAAGTAGTTCTCAGAAAAAGGTAAAATACTGATGACCTGAATTATATGAAAAGATTCTCAATCTCAAAGGAAACTTAAAAATTCAATCACAACAACAAAGAGATGTCATTTCATTGGCGAGGCAAACATTACGAGGTTTGATATACTTGATACTGGAAAGAAAATATCAAAATAAGCAAACTTGTATACTGTCAGGAATTTAAATTGGTGAAAATTTTTTGGAATGTGTTTCAAAATTTTAAATGTCTTTGACTCACGTCTAGGAATTTATTCAGGAGATATGTAACGTAGGATAGATGGACAATGTTTTAAAAACTGAAAATAACCCAAATATTCATCAGTGAGAATTATTAAATAAAGTTGGCATTTATTGGTATAGTTATCTTTTATGCTTTTTTTTTTTTGAGACAGTGTCTCACTATGTCAGCCTATGTAGAGTGTGAACTCTTGGGCTTAACCAATTCTCTTGCCTACTTCTCCCAAGTAGCTGGGACTATAGGCACCCACCACAACGCCCGGCTATTTTGTTGTTGTTGTTGCAGCTATCATTTTGTTTTAGCAAGCCCAGGCCAGGTTCGAACCCACCAGCCTCAGTGTATGTGGCTGGCACCCTACCCACTGGGCTACAGGCGCCGCCCTTTTATTGCTTTTAATTATTCATTAAATCATCGCTTTTGCCACAGGACTACTCTTTAACCACTACAAATATTAAAGTGCATGTCAATGTGTTGGGATATTTCCTTATATAGAAGAAAGCAAAATACAGAACAGCATGTTTAATATTATCTCATTAATAAAATAAAAAAAGATAATGTATGTAATATATAGAATATATAGTTGAAACTGAGTGGGGGGATTAACTTGACCAGATCTTGCTTTGGGTCACTTGCTTGTTTGTTTGTTTGCTTGTTTTCTCCTCTTTCCATAAAGCTGGAGGCTGCATGGTAGTTGAAGACCATGCCACTGAAAAATGAAACTTAGCTTTCACTGGCTACTCTGCAAATAGCACGCGTCAGTCACCATGGTGATGGTCCTTTCAGTTGTTTTTCAGGAGTTTGGGTCAGCTCCTGTTCAGTTCAAACCAGTTGAGACCACTGACCTTTCAAGTGGGCTTGCACAGTGCCTTTTGACCTTGGAGAGTTAAAAACTCCACCCTCAGATCATGCTCATGCCACCATTTTCTGTATCTGTCCTATGAAATGCCATGAACCCCAATTACACTTTTGCAGAATAAACCTGTTACTTTGTTTTGCCCCACTGCCAATCAACTTTCTCCACACCTTAGACAACCACACTTCCCTAACCTCTAAATATCCCTAACTCTTACCTTCAGAGAGGCAGATTTGAGAGGCATTCCCCCAACTTGCTTGGTAGCCTTGCAGGTAAATCTTTTCTCTTTTGCAAAACCTTCGTGACAAGGATTGACTTACTCCATGCTGGTGGAACTGGACCCATCCGGTAATAGTCATATAGACATAAAGAATTGTTTTGAAAAGTTTAACAAAACAGTGTTAATAGCTGAGAAGAAGTATTTGTTGGGGGTATTAGTGACATGTTCTACTTTTCTTTTTAGACCTCTCTCTACCTTTTCTTCTATGTGTCTGTATTCTTACTTAAGTAAACTAAATTACAAAGTTAAATGAGCACTGCATTATGCTGTATGATAACTGGAGGTGGTGGGGGTCATGGCACATGACCTAGGGCAAGCCGGGGGAACATCAGAGAAGCCCTTCCTGGATCAAAGGAGGTCTGGGGTTGACTTTTAAAGAAAGAAGTCATTAGATGAAGATCGGGGTCAGGGTGCTCTGGGTAAAGGAAATGGTATTCACAAAGCATGGAGATGATAGAGAAGACATATTTAAGAATTAAAAAAAAAAATATTTTGTCAGTGTATGGAGTGGTTAAAAAAATTAAAAGCTGGATAAGTGGGTATCAATCACCTAGGGCAATGGTCTCAACCTTCCTAATGTCTCCTAATGCCGAGACCCTTTAATACAGTTCCTCATGTTGTGGTGACCCCCAACAATAAAATTATTTTCATTGCTACTTCATAACTGAAATTTTGCTAATGTTATGAATCATGATGTAAATATCTGATATGCAGGATGTATTTTCATTGTTACAAAGGGGTCACAACCCACAGGTTGCGAACTGCTGACCTAGGGTCTTAGTTTTAATTGGCCTCTTAGGGATTTTGTTCCCTCTCCTTTTTAATTTTTTTTTTTTTTTTTTTTTGGACAGAATCTCTGTGTCCTGGGTAGAGTGCCATGGCATCATCATAGCTCACAGCAACATTAATCTCTTAGGCTCAGGCAATCCTCTTGCCTCAGCCTCCAGAGTAGCTGGGACTATAGGTGCCTACCACAACACCTGGCAAGTTCTTCATTTTTAGTTGAGATGGGGTCTCACTCTTGCTCAGGCTGGTCTCGCTCTTATTCATGTTGGTCTTACTCTTTCTCAGGCTGGTCTCCAACTCTTGAATCCACCCACCTTGGCCTCTCAGAGCACTCAGATTACAGGCATGTGCCACTGCACGTGTCGTGGCCTGGATCTTCTCCTTAAGTGAGAAGCCCATGAATGCTTCCTGAATGCAAAGTAGCTCAACAATGTAACTATGTTAGAAGACTATGGTGTGCGAAACACCACAGAGGAATTATCCTGAGGGTATCTGACTGCGGATGTGAAAAGTATGATTGAATTCTTTGGCAACAGCTTTAAAGATATGAATAGTTCACATACCATGTGCTCGTTCATTTATTCACACCAATAAAAATAAATATCAATACTCTAAACTCTGAGAATGAAGGTTCAGAATGCATTGTTTCTGTCATCAGAAAAATTAAAAAAATGGAAAGGGAGATAGGCACATTAAATGCTCAAAATGCACGCTGGTGAGTTCTGTAGGAGTGCTTAACTTCTAGGAGGGATCAAACAAGGCTTCTCAAACATGGTAACTTTTGAAATGGGCCTTAAAACATAAAAGGAGCTCTCTAGGTAAAGGAGAGGAGGCAGGAATCCCAGTGATAGAAAACAGAAACTAGGGTGAAAAAAAAAAAAAAAAGGCCCAGAGATGAGTAAAAGCATAACAGGGAGCAGATTGGAGGGCTGAGGAAAGCAGGGATGGAGGTGAAAATGTGAAGGACACACATGGTTCGTTCCAAGGACGTCAGATTGTTTAACCTACAGGCCACAGGAAGCTAAGAGGTTGGACAGCAGGAGCGGTGTCAAGTACTCCCCCTGGGAAGCTGTGCACCAAAGCCAGTGCCTAGTCCACCCTTCAAAGCACTTTTTCTAGGATAAGTTTGCAAACTTAACTATCAGACTTCAGACAGTGACAGCTCTGATGGCCATTCCAGAAAAAATGTTCCGAAATTGCTTTGAAGGGTAGACTAGGCACTGGAGTTTGGTCCATAGCTTGCCAAGAGGAGTGATTTGAAGGTGACTGCGGTGATATTCAGCTATGAGGTGTGCAGCCCTTTTTCTAGGTTGAGTTCAAGAACCCAGCTGATCACATATGTGCCCCAGCCTCTACCAGCCCTGAGGGAAGAACGTGTTCTGCTAGTTACATGGTCTGAGGGAAGGAGTGCTTCCTACATGAAGTCAGGTTTGGAGGACAAGTCAGTCACGGTCAAGGTCTGTACTTTTTGTCTATTGTTGCCCTAACAAAGTACTATAAATCAATACACATTATTATGTGTTCTTTAGGTTAGAAGTCCAACATGTGTCTCACTAGGCTAAGACTGGGGTGTCAAACGGGGCTGAGTTTCTTTCTGGGAACTTTAGGGGAGAATTCTCTCCCTGACTTTTCTAGCTTCTAGAAGCCAGCACTGTTGCTCAAGGCCCCCTTCCTCTAGCAGTGGCACTTGACCTTGTCTGTCTCCTTCCACTTTTAAAGAGACTTGCAATTACACTTGGTCCACCTGGATAACCCAGGGTCCTCTGCCTAGTTTCAGGCCAGGTGATTAGCAAACTTAATTTCATCTGCAGTCTTAATTCCCCTTTGACATAAAAGGTAACAGTTTATGGGGCTCAGGATGTAGAAATCTTTAGAGGCTCATTATTTTGCAAACTATAGTATTTTTTATAATATTTCAGATTTGAACCTTATCTTGATAGTTTTAGAAATTTACAAAAAGAGGGTCAGGGAAACAGTGGTGAGTAAAGAGTTAACTAGCCATCCAAGAAGCACAGTGACCTCTTGACAATGGTGAGTGTGGTACAGACCAGTGGGCCAAGAGCTCAGCCGTTGGGGTAGGCAGCCCACAGCTTCGAAGAAATGCTCATCAAACCATGACCAGTGGAAACCAGGATACCAGTCACCTGGGAAACCAAGTAAACATAAACATACAGCCATCCATCACTGCCATCTGGAAGAAATTGGGTAGTGAGGTCTTCCTGTTAGGCCTGGCTTCAGTATTTATTTGTGTAGCTGGAGATCCCAGACCAGCCTTTCTGTCAGCGATGCTTCAGTGAGGAGCATGGAGCTGAATCTCAGCCTGGAATTAAAACATACCCCCTTTGTGTGTGGACGTGGATGTAAAAATCAGCAGCACACAGGTCACCCCAGAGATAGGTGCCCACATTTCCAAGTCTAAACAATCTCTGTAGGTCAGACGGGAGGCTCTGCATGCTTGTTGGCAACATGGTGTTTAGAAAAGCCCGAGTTCCTGGTGAATGTGGCCTGTGTTCTGCTCTGTCCAGGAGCTACGGTGGCCAGATCTTTGCCCTACCAGCTCCATCCCAGTCAATGACTTCAGTAGAGATATTCAGGGGTTTCAGTAGGTCCACATATGATGGGTCCGCTAAGTTGCTTGGGCCCTCTGCTCACATGTCCTCGCTGTTGGTCAAGAACGTGTTTTCAGTTGTTGCTCCAGCAGTGGTGATAGATTTGCACAGCTCTCCCCACGTGTCCCTACGGGATTCAAAGCATATTTACAAGGCAGCTGGCTGGAGTCTACATGGGGCAAGTCTGAGGCATGGATCAGAGCAGAATGAAGTGACCCATAAAGGGAGCAAACCTATGACCTTGGCCTCCTCAGCACTATCTCCTTACAGACTCAGCTGAGAGAGCCCCCTGGAGGCCAGCCCTTCCTCCAGGTCCACATGCAACATGGAAAGGCTATTGAAAGGCAGCAGGGAAGAAGAAGAACGTTCAGACCACGTTAGGTTTCCTGGCTGTGTGAAGATGTATTTGGTGGTCCTGAGTCCGGTGACTCCAAGTTGGAAACAGCCAGACACATTCCTGATGACTGCGAGCTATGTAGAGACTCGTTGGTCCCCATCCATGGCTGCAGTGTGAGCCTCTGAAGGCCATGGACTGTGTTGGATCCAGTCCTGAACACAGAGCAGGTACCCAATACGTGTCAATGAAATGAGTTTTTTAAAATGGGTGAATTAGCAAAATAAAGACTTTTTCATGTGGATCCTAACTTTAGTGTGAAAAGTGATTCTCAGAATCCTCACGTTCCTCATCACTTGTTTCATGGATGGGAAATATGCAAGAGTAGGACTGTACATTAGACACGTGATACACATACAAGCCCCAAATGCAAGCCTCATATATACTTCTACATTTTTGAGTAGCCACGTTAAAATAAGTACAAAGAAATAGATAAAATTAATTTTAATAAAGCTGCATTTTATTTAACTCAATATAGCTAAAATATTATAATTTCACATGTAAGTTATAGAAACATTATCAATGAGCTATTTTTCATTCTTCTTTTTTTTTTTTTTAACAAACTCTAGCAGCCCATCTCAATTTAGATTAGCCACATCTCCAGCAGCCGCCTGGCTTGTAGCTACTGCATCCACCAGCACAGCTCTACCTACTACTCACCGTCTTTGGTCAATATCATTACTAATGAACATCTAAATAAGCCCCCAGCAAAGAGTCCTTACGTTCATTAGTTCATTAGTAATGACCATGCTGATAAGTGCTATCATTTCCTCTTTTAGTGGAAGAAACTAAAGTTCAGTTTTAAGCGATTTGGTGGCAAAGCTAGGACTTGGAACCAGGAGTCCTAGGTTTCATGCTTACAGGGCGCCAGACACAGGCTGCGCTCCTGAGAGGAAACATCAGCCAAACGCCGAACAGATAGGGTTGCTTCTGAAAAGATTCTAGTGAGATGATCATCAGTCTTAATCAACTATCATGTTTAGTTCATTTCAGCCAAGCAGTTGGGTAGACACTGCTGCACTACAAATGTCGTTACTGTGGAAGACCAGCCTGGGGTTTAGTGATCCATAGACTTCAGTGGGAGAATCACTTCCTGCGTCTTTCCTAAGTCCTTCGTTTTAGCAGCTGTCTCAACTCTGGTTAGACACCTTCAGATCCTGAGAAGAAAGGCTGAGTTTGTGAGAGACACATTTCCCCTGTGCCATTTGATGTAGCTCCCAATTTTCCATTATTTTGCTCATTTTAGAGCTCCAAGGAACACACCTGAACCTCTTTGCAAGCAACTGATTCCATCTTCCTTCCTTTCTTTCTGGTTTCCAGACAGTAACAGTATTTGATAATACTTCCCCATTTTATCTCTAGCTATGTATATCCCCAGTTGCCTTCCTGATACTCTCAGATGGACTTAATTCTGCTTATTTTTCAACATTAAGTTTTGCACCATCTGGCAGGCCCACAGTGCCCCTCACTTAGAACTCTGAGGCTGTGATTTTCTTCTCGAAATCCAAATCATCTTTGGAAAAGGCGACCAGTTTCTCACCCAAGCCATGTCCAAACAGGTCTGGTCCCCAGACCGTATCTGGCATGAAAAGAGACTCAGTGTAGCATACAATAGATGACTGTAGTCCAATTTTAGACCAGATGGCTCTGAAGACCACACCTCTTCCCTGCTATCTCATCTCTTGCCCCCATCAGACCGCAGGGAGAGACCTTGACAGGCATCAAAAACATACAGGAATTAACAGGAAGCTTTTCCTAAAACATAGATGTGATCCTGCTATGGTCCGGATTTCATGGCTTAGCAGACTACAAGTTGAAGTCCAAACTTTTTAGTCACACAGCAAAATGTCTCATGTTAGGACTCTTTCCTGCCTCCCCAGCCTCCTCCCTACCACACGGCTCACACTGTGCTCCAAACACACCAACGTCCTTGCACAGGTTCCTAAAAACACCAGGTGCATTCAGGCTGGGATCTGCAGACCTGAGTGGTGAGTTCTCCCAAGGCCTCTGTGCACCTTACCAACATTTATTCACATACAGTGTCACCTGAACCCCCACCCCCCAGGTAGGATATGTAATTTAAAAAGGGAATCAACTTAAAACTATTTTAACTTATAGATGGTACTATTTGGAAAAATTGTAAATTACAAATTTTTCCATAGACAAAAATTTTATAATTTGAAAAACATTTTAATTTTAAAAATTATTGTCATTTAAATCATATAGCATTAAATTCAAATGGATGATAGAAAACATAAATAAATCTCATAAAGATGATATTTAAATATTAAATATATATAAATGTCATATAAAATATTTTTTAAAGAACTTTTGGGTTTCAATTTAGACAGTGCTGGTCAGGTACAGTGGTTCACGCCTACAATCCTAGTACTCCAGGAGGCCAAGGCAGGAAAATCACTTCAGCTCAGGAGTTGGAGAACAGCCTGAACAAGAATGAGAACACGTCTCTACTAAAAAAAAATAGAAAAATTAGCTGAGCATTATGGTGGATGGCTGTAGTTCCAGCTACTTGGGAGGCTGAGGCAAGGGGATCACTTGATCCCAGGAGTTTGAGGTTGCTGTGAGCTATAACAATGCCATTACACTCTACCCAGCTGACAGAACAAGACTCTGTCTTAAAAAAAGAAAAACTAGAGACAGGGCTCTGCAATTTTTTTCTAGTTTCCTACTCAGCTTCATATAAATTCAAACTATTTAATCTAAAAAAGTATGTAATATGAAACATCGTAAACAGCTTTATGCCAACAAATTCGAAATTTATATGATAGAGTCAAATTCCTCGCATAACACAATATACAAAATCTGAGACAAGAAAACATAGGAAATCTGAATAGTCCAAACCTAACAAAGAAATGTAGTCCATAATTTGAAACCTTTTACTTCCAGTAATTTTGGAGTAGCCTGCATTTAGATAAGACTTCCTGTAGAAAATAATTTTTCTGGAGGGAGTAAAAAAAACTGCTTGAAGTTAGTGAATAGTGACCCAAAGCAGATAGAAACTGGAGAGGAATCCATTCTTTCAAGACATAATTTTTATGGAGAAGATTTACCTTTTATGCCTTTTGCCTGAGGGTACTCTGTAGTATAAAATATAGAGCAAGATGAATGCAAGAAGTTAACATTAGTCTGACAGTTTGAAAAATCATTAAATGAAGTCCAGGGTTACCAGAGCAGATAGAAAGTGAGGGAGAACAGCTCAGGAAGGAGGAAGCCAAAAACAGAAGCCCCAGAATGTGTAAATAAACTCTGTCCAAATCCCTGGATGATCCCTAAACTATTCATGTGTGAGGAGGACTCCAAGGAGCCCGTGTAAAAACAATGGTGGGAAGTCCAAAAGAACTGAGCAGAGACTTCAGCTACTGCCCATCACAAGTCAGAGAGTTTAGAGTTTAAGTCCAGAGAAATCGATTGCCTGTTAAAGAAAACAATAAATACTTTTCAGAGGATGACAACAGTATCTAATCTCTATAGTTTGCCATTTTAAATGTCTTGTACACAATAAAAGATTATTAGACACACAAACAGAGAAAAGTGATCAAGGGAAACAGCAGTCAATAGAAAGTTACTCTGAAATGACCCAGATATTGGGGTTACAATGACTGTAAAGCACCCATATAAATATTTTTTAAAACTTAAAAAAAAAAAAGACTATTACTAATGAAGAGATGTGGAACTCTAGCAGAGAAATCAAAATTATTAAAAAGTGCAGAATAAGGCCATGCATAGTGCTCCACGCCTGTAATCCTAGCTCTCTGGGAGGCCAAGGTGGGTAGATTGCTTGAGCTCACAAGTTCGGGACCAGCCTGGGCAAAAGCAAAACCCTGTTTCTACTAAAAATAGAAAAACTGAGGCAAGAGGATTGCTTGAGCCCAAGAGTTTGAGATTGCTATGAGCTATGATGCCACAACACTCTACCCAGGGCAATAGCTTGAGACTCTGTCTCCAAAACGAACAAACAAACAAAAAAGCATAGAAGAGAAATTCTACAACTGAAAAGAAAAATATCAAAAATAAAGATAACGCTGTTGGCTTACGAGAATATTTAAAAAAGGAAAAGCAAGAGCCAAATTATTCAATATAAAGAACAGAGACAAACGATTGGAAGATGTATAAGCAAAGCTGCCTGACATGCAGGGCAATGTCAAGTGGTCTAACACAAGGGTAATTAAAACCTCAAGAGGAAAAGAGAGAGAAAAATGAGGCAGAAACAGAAAATTTTTTAAATGACAGAAAATGTTCCTAATTTTGTGAACAAACATATCTACATGTGTAAGAAGCTCAGTACATAGACAATGAAAACCACACTAGGCGTATCACATTTACTGAAAAGCAAACATAAAGATACAACTCACAAGGAATTAGAGAAAGATGAAGTTCGCATATGAGAACAATAATTCAAACAATGGCTGGCATTTCATCAGAAACAATGGAGGAAAATGACAATGGGACAATACTTAAAAATGCTGAAAGGAAAGAAAAAAAAGAACTGTAAATACAGTAGGTGTGTCCAGTGAAAATATCCTTCAAATAAGGTCAGACTCCAAAAAAAGGCAAGATACAACTGTAAGCTGTCTACACACGATGTACTTTAAACAGAAACATGGATAAATTCATAGTAAAAAAAAAAAAAGTTGTTTATTCCAATACTAAGCCTAAGAAAGCTAAGTTAGCCATATTACTATTACACAAAATATACCTTATGCCCAAAAGCATTATTAGAAATAAAAAGAAAGCTTTTGTAATGATGAAAATGTCAATTCTTGAGGACATAACAAGCATACTGTGTACTGGAGAGTACATATAATGGGTAAGTGGAGAGTTTCAAATTCAAAATGGACAGAATCAAAGAATGAACTAGAGAAGTCCACAACCTACTCAAAGATTTTAACATTCTTCTCTAAGTAACTGACAGAATGAATAGAAAGACTGGTAGGTATATAAATGTGAAAAACGTTACCAATTTACTTTGACCTAATTGCTACTCACAGAACAGTATATTCAACTACCCAATACATATCCAAGCACAAGTGAAATGTTCATCTAAAAAAATAGACCATTAAAAAAACAGTAGATTTTAAAAGACTGAAATCCTACAGAATATATTCTTGAATAAAAATATATTAAATGAGAAATCAACAATAAAACTTTTAGGAAGGTATAAATATTCAAAAATTTAAAAACATACTCCTAAATGGGCCAAGTTCAAAGAAGTAATCACAAGAGGAACTACAATTTATTTTTATTTGAAAGATAATGAAAATACAACTTATCAAAGTTAGAGAAATACAGTCGACCTTAGCAGAACATAGAGATGAATTCATAGCATTAAATGCTTATGTTAGAAAAGAGGTAATGTTTAAATTTAATGATCTGTACTTCCAACCTAAAAAGCTAGGGGAGAAAAATGAGTAAATGAAACCCAAAGTAAGTAGAAAGAACAAATTGACAGCTGAAATTTATACAACAGAAAAAATTAATAAAGACCAAAGTTCGTTCTTTAAAAAAACTAATGAAATTGGTAAATCCTTGAGAAGACTGGGGGAGAGGGGAAAACACAGATTAACCAATGACAGCAGTGGAAGTGAGAACATCAGTATAGATCCTACCATAATTAAAATACAATAAGAGAATATTGTGAAAAATTTATAGAAATAAATTTGAAAAGTTACATAAAATAGACAAATTGTTGAAAATCATAATCTACCATCCCTAACCCTAAATAAGATAGAAAATACAAATAGAACTGGAGACCCATATCCTTTTACTGGTGAAGTCTATTAAATACTTAAGAAAGAAATTATACCAATAGGGTTCATATGAACACTTCCTAACTTATTTTTATGAGATCATCATAAACCTTATTCTAAAACCTGATATAGATATTTCATCAATTCCCATCCATGCTGACTTAAACTTTAGAAAATGAATAAAAGTTGAATTTGTTTTTATTAACATAACAAAATATGGGAATACTGTCCTTTATATGTAGTACATGAACACAAATCATTTGATAGGATTTAAAACTCATTCATTATTAAATACAAATAGAGAAACTCCCCCCAAAAAATATTTCTTTGAAAACCAAAAATAGAAAAGGATAAGAATGTCTTTAATCTGACAAAGGTCATCTACCAAAAATCTGTAATAATCATTATACTAAGTGGTGAAATATTTTTCTTCCACGTTTAGAAATAAGAACACCTAGTTATTTCTAATTACTGTGGTACTAGAGGTCAAAAAAAGGAGAGGAAACACAATAAAATATTTAAGGATTGAAAAAAAGAAATACATTTATTATTTGCAGAGAAGATAATTGTGTACCTAGAAAATCCATTTATAGATAAACTTCCAAAGTTAATGTTAATTTAGCAAATTCACTGGCTTCAAGAACAGTGAATAAGAATCAAGTGTATCTATAGCAGGAACAAACAAATAGAAACTGAAACTTAAAGAGGATGCTACAGAATAGAAAAACATCAGATACTGGGGCAGCGCCTGTGGCTCAAAGGAGTAGGGTGCCGGCCCCATATGCCAGAGGTGGCGGGTTCAAACCCAGCCCCGGCCAAAAACTGCAAAAAAAAAAAAAAAGAAAGAAAAAAAGAAAAAGAAAAACATCAGATATCTAGGAATGAATATAATGAAAGGTGTGTATAACATTACTCCAAAATGATTAAACAATATTGAGAGAAATACAGCTGAAACAAATAGATTCATGGATTGGAAGACTCAACATTAAAAGATATCAATCCCGGGTGGCACCTGCGGCTTAAAGGAGTGGGGCACTGGCCCCACGTGCAGGAAGTGGCAGGTTCAAACCCAGCCCTAGCCAAAACCTGCGGAAAAAAAAAAAAAAATATATATATATATATCAATCCTCCCCAAATTGCTCTGTGGATTCAACGCCATCTCAATAAAATTCCAACATTCTTTTTAAAAAGTAGACAAAATTTACAATGTAAATTTACATGGAATTGTAGAAGAACAGGAATGGCTAAGATAATCTTTACACTTATTCTATTATATGTAAGGCTGAAATCACAGCATGAGTAGTGACACAGGAATAGACAAATAGACCAACGGAATAGAAGAGAAAGTCTAGAATCAGAACCACACACGTGGCTGTGGGTCCTGGCAGGGCGGTGGGAATAGGAAGCTTGTTTTAACCAATGGTGCACGGATAATTGGATATCCACACAAGGAAAAGCTGAATCTTCACTCCAACCTCATACATTACTTTAAAAAAAATTAATTCCAGGTTATTTTAGATCAAAAAATTAAAATGTAAAGCGACAAAGTTTCTAAACATAACATAGAACAATGTTTTCTGTGGCTGGAGCGGGCAAAGACTTCTTAAACAGGGAACAACATTCATAAAGAAAAATAGGGAAATTTTGGTATCTTCTGTTTTACTTTTCAAAGTAAAAGTAAAGCCATAGGGGAAAAGAAAATATTATGTTTGTAAAAATATAAACCTATGTATCTACATCGAGTATAGATATCTCATAAAATACACATATCTCATTAAAAATTCCCTGTGACTTAATTTAATTTAAAAAGTCAGAAAATCTGGTAAAAACTGGACATTATTTTCTTCACAAGAGAGGAAATCTGCCTTGGCAGGGTGGTTCACACCTGTTATCCTGGCACTGTGGGAGGCTGATGCGGGAGGATTGTTTGAGCTCAGGAGTTTGAGACTTGTCTGAGTGAGAGTGAGACCCCCCAAGTGCACAAAAAGTAAAAAACTCAGCTGAGCGCTGTGGCAAATGCCTGTAATCTCACCAACTTGGGAGGCTGAGGTAGCAGGATGCCCACAGCACAATTTTGAGGTTGAAGTGAGCTATGATGATGCCACTGCACTTTGCTCAGGGTGTAGGGTGAGACTCTGCCTCAACAATAACAAAAAAATAAATAAAAGAGAGAGAGGGAGGAAATACACTTGGCCAATAAACATTTAAAAGTTTTGCTCAGCTTGGCACCCCGTAGCACCGTGGCAAGGGCACCAGCCACATGCACCAAGGCTGGTGTTCGAATCCCTCCCAGGCCTGCTAAACACTAATGAAAACTGCAACAAAAATATAGCCGAGCATTGTGGCAGGAGCCTGTAGTCCCAGATACTTGGGAGGCGGAGACAAGTGAATTGCTTAAGCCCAAGAGTTTGAGGTTGCTATGACCTGTGATTCCAGGGCACTCTACCCAGGGTGACATAGTGAGACTGTCTCAAAAAAAAAAATTGCTCAACCTCATTAAGTATCAGGAAAATTAAAATTAAAATCATAAATATATGATACACCAATAACACAGCTGACATTTTAAAAACTAAAAATAACAAGTCTTGGTGAGACTGGAGCAATGGAACGTATGTCCACTGCCACTGAGAGTGTAAAGTGGCACAGCCACAGTCAGAAACTGTTAGTATATGCCAAAGTTGAATGTGTGCACAGCCTGTGACCCGCTAGCTTCATTCTCAGGTTAGGTGCACATGTTTACTAAAGACCAAATACAAGAATGTCTGTAACAACATTATTTAATATAGTCAGGTTAGAAACCAACTCAAGTGCTTTCCAACAGTAGAATGAAGTATGAATTGTGGTATATCCACGCCAAGGTAAATACAGTGAAGACACGACAGGGGGACGATTGGCACACACATAACATTGAACAAAAGAAGCCAGACATCAAGTGTACGTACTTCATAGAATATTCACAAACTGGCGACATTAATGCATGATATTATAACTCAGGAGAGCGCTTAACTTTTGGAAGGGAAGTGGGGGCAGCAACGGGAAGGCGCCCACAGTGGGCCGCTGAGACTCTGGTAGGGTTCTGTTTCCTAGTCTGTGACGGTTCGTGAGGGACCTGGGTGGTGTTGGCACAGGTTATTTTGTGCTACTTGGACATTTTTCTGTATACATGTTTGACTTGTATAAAAGGTGTTTCTGAAGACAGAAACCAAAGGAGACCAGGAAAATTTCCTGAGTTTATACATTCACTGGCATCAACTGTTAAACGCTAGAGAAATTTATAGACAAGAGAAACCACTGACAACTAGACTTGTCAGAGGTGTTTTCTTGAACTTGGTCATGAGTTACTTGGGTGCTGAATGATGTCAGGAGGCATGGGGATCCAGGGGCAGTCTTGGTGAGGGTGGGGATGAGCGTACTTCACTCACCCCGACTGACAAAGAAGGGTCTTGGTTAGGGGGAAGGATTCTGTTCAGAGAGTAAGGAACAGTCCTTATAATAGTGCTGTACCTTTGTATATCACATCATGGCTTACAGATAGACGTCGTTCTTGTTTTCTATGCTGTTTGATTATTACAATAACTACATTTTTGCGGAATAAGACCCAGGCTCAGGAAGATTAAGTGGTTTGCTTAGACCTATTTGACAGCTGGGGCTATTTTCTTGGTCCAACGAACTGCTGAGCTGGATCCAATCCTAGTTCCATCCAACCTGAGGTTATAATGTCAGGAGTGAGCATATCAGCAAACACAGGGAATAACTATTAGCACAGAAATGTTTGGCAAATAGATCTGTCAATGCAAATTTTTCTTCCATTGAATGAAGGCCTGTGCTTTTCATATTGGATTGCATACTAAACATCCCCCAACCCTCAAACCTCTCATGCTAAAGAATACTTAATGAAACTCCCAGGAAGTTTTTAGTTAAGTGCAGGATAGTTTGCATTCAGCGTCCTGTCTCATCCTGGGCTTGCAGGCAACTGTGTCTAAGAGCCCTGTCTCTCCTCAGTGTGGAAGGCTGCCTGGTCCTGTGAGGCTGCAAAAGCTATCCTAATTGCTTCTTTCTCAAAAAGGAACATGAACTTCACCTCTGGTGGCTTTATCCTTCTAGGAAAAGAAAATGCAGGTCTAAAACCATCCTTATATAGATGAGGCCATAATCATTACTTATTAGGTCTAATTTTTAGACTCACAACATCTATAGCAAATAAGCTAATTTACCATCTGTGTGACCATTCCTCTGCCCCTTTTCCTGCACAGGCAGTGCATTCTCGTAGATCTGCTCACCAAGGATTAGCTCAAATGTGTTATTCTAGGGAGTGGCTTTCATCTGGAGTATGGTATTGGAAAGACCTGGTCTGTGTATACAGTATTCTTTCATCAGGACAAATGATCAACAACTAAAAAAAAACATACTTTTTTTTTTTTTTTTTGGCTGGGGCTGGGTTTGAACCTGCCACCTCTGGCATATGGGGCCAGCACCCTACCCTTTTGAGCTATAGGCACCGCCCAAGAAAACACACTTATTTATTATGCAGAGATAAAAACAAGGGCTAGGAAACAGAGGTGCACCAGCTCAGCAGACACAGTCTGATTCATCTACCACTTTCCTCCTGAGCCCTTATAATCCCTCTTCTCTCCTTGGCCTATATTGGTTTTTTTTTTTTAATTAATTCATAGCTATGTACATTAATGCAATCATGGGTTACAGTGTGGTGTTTTCATATACAATTTGAAATATTTTCATCAAACTGGTTAACTTAGACTTCATGTCATTTTCTTAGTTATTGTGTTAAGACATTTATATTCTACTTTTAGAAAGATTCATTTGTGAGATATTGAAGCAACAGAATTATGGGTGGGATATTTTTCTTTTAACTGAGTTTTTTTCTGATTATAAAGGTAACATATGATCCTTTCAGAAAATAGGTAATATAGATAAATACAAAAAATCCAGACATTACTCATTATTGAACTATCAACTTTATAAAACCTTTCATGAAATTCATTTTTCTTTTTTGAATAGATCTCTCTATAATTTTTTATGTAGCTGAATTTATAACATGCACATCATTTTGGTCACATCCTACATTCTTCTAAAATATAGGCCTGCTTGTCCCTGTTTATGTTCAATAGGATATATAACATGGGAGTATTGATTTTTTTGAAAAATAAGTCTATTGTCAATTCAGTTGTTTCTTAGTTTAATAAAGTTTGTGTCTTTGGTGCTTTTTAAAATTATGCATTTCACAGAGCTATTCACATTATGATATATTGAGATGTAATATATAATTTAATATCTGATTATGCCTTACATGGTATTTGATCATGCCTTATTTATTATGGAACAAATTCATTTTGTGGATTAACAAAAGAATTTTGCACCAGTGTTCATTGCAGCATTATTCACAACACAATAGCCAAAAGTTAGGAATAGCTCAATGTCCATCAACAGAGGAATGGATCAGCAAAATGGAATATTACTTGGCCATGAAAAGGCATGAACTTATAACACATGTTGCAACATGAATAAACTTTGAAGACATTACACTAAGTAAGCCAGACAGATGCAAAAGGGCAATATTATGATTCTGCTTTTATGAGGTATTTAGAAGAGGAAAATTTGTGGGGGCACAAAATATAAAAAAAAATTACCAGGGGCTGGAAGTGGGCGTAGGGCTGGGTAGGGGTAGGGGCTGACTGATGAGCAGTTACAGAGGTTCTGTTTGAGATGAAGGAAAAGTTCTAGAAATGGAGAGTGAGGACGGTTGCACAGCATTGTGAATATACCTAAAGCCACTGAACTGTACTCTTAACTGTAGTTAAAATGTTAAGTTTTAGGTTATAAATGTATATATTTTGCCACATTGTTTTAGAAATGGCCAAAAAGAACCTTGAAAAATTTGAAACATAATTTGAGAAATACTGACAAATGTTCCCCCATATACTGTATATTTATTGGTGGTCTGTCTGGCCCCCATTTCTCACATTCCCTCTTCCAGTGATCTCTGTTTCCACCTCAAAATCAATGCAGTTCCAGGGAGCTGACCTCACTCCTCACTCTTCAGGTAAAATTTATGTGTAGTAGACTAGAGTTTGCAAACTACAGGTCACAGTCTAGATCTGGGCTTTGGCCTATTTTTATAAATAAAATTTTATTGGAACACAGGCATGCCCTTTCATTTATATGTTGTCTCTGTCTGCTTTCATGCTAGTTTAATTTTCTTAAGTAACTAATGAGAGCAAACATATTTCTGTTTTTATTAGTAACTTGCAGTATGTTGAGTTTTTTTTGGCTGGGGCTGGTTTGAACCACCTCTTCCAGGATATAGGGCCGGCGCCCTACCCTTTTGAGCCACAGGCGCTGCCCAGTGGGTTGAGTTTTGAAAGTATAACTAGAATTCTTCAGGTTGTCAAGAGGGGAAGTATGACTATAGGAGAGGAAATAGAACATGTGAAAGCAAAGCTCTGAAAAGACAGGTGCATAGGGCAAGGGGTCTATCAGTTGTTTGCCATATAAGGTATAAGGTACAAGGGAGAGCAGATGAGAAAAGAAGAGATTTCCATGAGGATATAGTGTCAGGATCTGCTTCTGACACCACTGTCAGGGCCAGGGATGGGCCAGGTCTACAGGCCCAGCTTAGGCAGGTTCTGGACACGGACCACTAAGCTACCTTGCTCAGGAGCAGTTTCTCTTAGGTGCTTGAGGGCGATCTACTTTAGCTGGAGAGAGAGAAAGAGAGAGTATCTTAGAGAGAGTAAAGCAGTCTTCTTAGAACAGATAGTTCTTAGTCTTTAGCAGAGCTTGGTAATCTTCAGCAGAGAGACGCCGTGCCGGCGTTCTGCAGGCAGGCGAGGAGACAGAGTCAGAGTAAGTGGATCTGTGATAGAATGCGCATGCTCCCGACTGCCTTCTCCTCCAGCCTAATATAAGGCTAAGCTCATGCCCCTCAACACCACAGGTGTAGATCCTGCCGATTCACCAATGCCCTCATCTCGCGAGCTCTCTCATGCTTGTTAGAACTAAATCTCTCTCCATGACCTTTTCACCAAGGTGTTCCATTACAGGTGTTTCTTATAACTCTCACTCCTCCTAGCCATAAGCTATATGGGCTGCTACAATATAGAGACCGCAGCCAGGTAACGGACAGCCACGACAGATCTTGTCAATTAAACATAAAGCGTCGGTATACTTATAAGGGGAATAGTTTGCCTACTATTCTTTTAGTATTTTAGCAGCTCCACTTCTATTCACACAAGCAATGTGTTCATTTTCAGTGTTCTTATCTCTTTATTACCATATGGCACTGTGTTGGTTTCTTTTAAGATACTTTGGTGTTTGGTAACAATAAAACCTGCATTGAAATAGTCTAACATCCAAATTATTGATTAAACTCTCTCTTCCCTCCTGGGTAAGATTTTATTTTTAACTACTATAAGAGTGTGAGTGTTAGGGCAGCTCAGCACCCCTGAACTCAGACCACTAGCATCCCTGTTCAATGTCTGGGGGACCAAGTCACCTACGAACTTCTGCAGGGCCCTGTGGAGGGAGACGAGAGTCTGTGGAATCAGGAGTTCAGCTCAGCACCTTTGCACAGGCCCTGGGCGTAGGCTTGTCACCAAGGGGCAGGATCAGCTTGGAGGAATAGCTACTCTCTGACCTGGCCAAGGTCGTGGTCACAGCATCCTGGAGGGGGGCAAGGCAATGAGCCGCTGATGGTTTACATTAAAGGGTGTAATGTAATCCTCAAAAAGGATGGAAGGCACGAGGACTTGATGGCTTTCAACTTGCAGCTCTTGTGGCTTAAGACCCTGGGTGTCAAGTTCTGGACCTGAATCTGCCATGAAAGTGTTAGTTGATCTTGGAAAAATCATGAAACTTCTTTGTCTCTAATATCCCCTGGGGGTGGATTTGGTAAATATGCTGTGGCTGGAAAGAGTGGCTGCTGGAGTGAGGGGGACGTGGAGACGGGATGATATGTGGGATGTTAACTCTTCTGTTTCTTCATCTTATTTCTTTAGGTGAGTGTTTTTCGGCCGTGGCTGTATATTGGAATCAACCGAGGGACTGTGGCTTTGGGCCACACTCCAGAGGTCCTGATGTGTGACCAGAGTAGAAAACCTCTGGCTTAAGGCACAGCTCTCACCCCAGAGGCTGTGAAATCACTTAAACACAGCCGCAGCTCAGCTATGAGAGGAAGGAGGCTCCCACAGAGCTTCCTGTGTGGGCTCTCCTGGTTTTCCAAAAGGCCCCCGTCTGATCATCACTGACCAAAGTAATATTTACCAGTAAAAGCTTTAACATTCACAGAAAGGAAGTACTTCAGGGACGTGTGAAATCATGACAGACGCTCCCAGTGTTAGAAACTGTCATAGGAATAGCCCTTTGTAGGGAAGGACAAAGCCAAGAAGCCAACTCTATGCACAACCACCAGATGGCGCTATTGGCCAATGCCCTGCCCTTGGGCCTCTACCAACCGCTTTAGTATTTGGCGATTTGCTGCGTTTGTGTGCGGTTTTGAAACGCTTTAGAAATGTTTTTTACTCCACATATCTTAGAAGTGCAAACGCAGCAATAATATTACAAGTGTTACCCAGAGGAGGAGCATAATTTTGACAAAGTGAAAGCAGAGATAATTTTTAAAAATAGAAAGTGGGTGAAAAAATAAACAGAAGGTGGCTGCACATGCATGTGGAGTTAATTTTGAGACAGTAGAAATAATTCCAGGGAGTAGAATTAATTATGAAGCCTGAGAAAAGTGTTGTGCCTCCACAAATGACAATAATGAGCAGGAGACATGAAAAATGACGTGAAAAATGTATAGTGTGCGGCCAAAGAATTACAGTGTCTAGCCCTGCTCTGTCTTTGCCACCAGCCACCCAAGTGCTCTCTTTTCTTTCATCATTATGGACCATCCAACTCAAACCAAACAGTGTCAACTAGACTGCTTTTAACTCTGGAGAAGGCAGGTCAGGTTGTGCTAGAATTTGGAACCTGGAGGGTAAAAGCTCTGCTACTTAAATTTCTGGAGTAAAGTCATGGACAGTTTATAATCTTAAAGCCAGATTTGTACTCTTAAGTCTATACTATTTCAAGGTGGCAAGTCTGACACTAACCACAACTGCCAGGGAGGGCTCTTCTCCACGGCACCCGCAGAAATGACTGGGGAGATGGGTTAGACCAATGGGTTTAACAAATCTCAATGGTCCATATGAGGAAAAGATACTGGATGGAACGTATCAGTGAGATGGAGAAGAGTGTGCCTGACTGTTGTGAAAGTGAGACAGACTCTTATTTACTGAATGTGCTCTGGGAAATTGCAAGCTCAACTCTGTCAGGATCCGGTTAGAGAAACAGAACGAGTAGGACATATATAGTAAGAGATCTATTGCAACTAATTGGCATATGTGTTTGTTGGCTGGCAAGATGAGTCTGAGATCTACAGGCTGGGCATTCAGGGGGCAGGCTGGACCCTCAGCTCAGGCAAAGTGGCCACTCACAGGTGGAGTCACTTTCTCTTCAGTGAAGCCTCAGTTCTGCTATTAAGCCTGTTCAGCTGGTTAAATCAGCCTCACTGAATTTCCTAGGCTGTTCTCCCTTTCTTAAAGTCTAACTATTAGACCATATGCATTACACAATACCTTCACAGAAACACCTAGATCTGTGTTTGATTGAATAACTGGGGCTAAAGCCTAGCTAAGTTAACACATCAAAAAGATCATCATATGTGCTGTTTTGGAAACTGGACTATTGCTGAGTAGAAGAGCTTTTATTATGGATCTAAAAAAGAAAAAAAAGAAAGAAAAGATATCTTCTCGGCCCCAGAAACTGGACGCTTTAAGTATAAAGCACAGATGGCACTGTCTGGAGAATCTGCTTTATATCCTTTCTGTGTGCACAAGCTCACTCATCTGTTTAGGTGTTCAAGCCCCAACAAATACTGTTTGCTGGTCTGTGATCCTTGCTCTCATACGGGCCACAGGCTAGTGGGAGAGACGGAGACCCTGGGAACTTCTATACCCTATAACCAACATACAATGGTAGTTCAGATGAGCTTCTAAACCTAGTTTTTGAAATTAAGGATGGCTTGCTGGAGAAGGAGGCACTTAAACAGTCTAGACTTGAGCCCTGTGGGTGCAGCATCTAGGAGTAGAAAGAAGGCATGGCAGGCAAGTCATCACAGTGACAGTCCCGTCCTAGACCATGCTGCCCCCAGGGAGCGGGAGCTCCGGTCACCAAGCACATTGTAAAGAGACAAGCTGGGTGGAGTCTCAGAGGTCACTGCTACTTCACCGTGTTTCCACCTACATGTCCAGGTCACTGCTACTTCACCATGTTTCCACCTACGTGTCCTTCAACCTGGCTGTCAATGGTATGTCCCTGGCCCCTTGGTCTAGACCTCCAAGCCTTCAGGGAGGTACTGCCTCAGCCCGAGGTGTTTTCTGCCAACCTGCACATGGTCCAGGTGCTCAGAATGATGGCTTCTCTCCCCATCTCAGCTTGGCCAGTTCCTCTGCTTCCCTGGCAAGTGTCAACCCCTGGCCTGCTTTTCCCTCCCTTGACTTCCCTTCAAGTAGTCAGTCATGTGCTCTGGTCATCACATACAAGCCTCATTTTTGAAATGCACTAAGTAAGGTCGACCCTGCCTTCCATGGTGAGAAGCCCCTCAGAGCTGGTATTGCCACAGCACAGTACAGATTGGGTATTACCATCATCTGTCTGTCTGTATCTCTGTCCATCCATCTAGTCACTCCTAAACTCTATGTCACTTAAGGATAGAGATCATCCTTGAATCTTTGATGCCCAGCACAGTTTGTGCACAAGTAATTGCTCCCTAACTCTCTGGTGGAGACAAGGATAGCGAGATCATCTGAGGCTCTGGCAGACAGATAATTGCAAACAGCCACACCACTGTTGCTAAAATTCCTAGACTGTTTTAGGAACAGAGAGAAACCTCCTACCTCTGGCTAACTGCTTCTTCAGGATTCAGCTCATGCGTCACCTTTGCTAAGAGAGACTTCTGCACTCACTCTCGTGTCGCAGTTGAACGTTTTCCTGTTAGCACAGAATCTTCCATGTACGTCACTCATTTCTCTTACTGTGGTGGGATTTTGTCCCTCAACATGAAAGGAAGTTCTGTGAGGTGAGGGATCATGTCTCAATAATCTTTGTCAATGTGGCTAACATAAAAAATAAATTAACAGCACACATTCATCCTGCTAATTTTGTTTCAACATTAGATTCATGCCGGATGGGCTGTTGAGTAAAGAGCCTAATACGTACACGAGTGCCTAGAAATTCCCTCTGGGGCCTTGTCATGTGGGTACGAAACGAGGTCCGGAGGCAGGGCTGAGTCTCTGACCCTGCATTTTCTTAGAGAAGACACGAGTCCCAGAGTTAAGCCTCTTTGAAGCTTCTCTTGAGTAGATATTGTCCCTCCCAGGGGCCAATGTTCAGTAGGTTAGGTGGCATCAAACAGTGACAGCAAAATGTACTCAACAAGTAAGAAACTTCTAAACGGTGTTGGTGGAGGAAATTTCATCCTGGCATTTTTTTTAAAACCTCAAAATGTTCACGTGTCTGTATTATTGTGGGCTCGTTAAGGAGAGTCCAAAAGTCAGGATTCATTTCTGTATGTTCCGTTTCTAGTGCAGAGTAGGCAATCAGCAAATATTTATTGATACGTATATCTGTCAAGTACGTATCCTGAAGATTGGGAGAGGGTTTTGATTTGATGGTCCCTAGTTTTAATCCATCTCTGAACTAGACCTTTTCTTTTTGCTCTGAGTTGCCTGGCAAAGTGACTCCACAGTCCAGCCAGGTCACCTCTTCAGACAGTGAATCAGAAATACAAAGATGTCCTGATTCAAGGGCTAGAGACAGTAACAATAAATTAATAAATAAATTTTTTCAAAAAGCATTACAAAGATAAAGGAGTTCTGAGGCAGGCATTCCAGGGAGGACATACATAGCAAGGTAACTCATTTTTAATAGCTGGCTCAGAATTATGAATTAAAGCATTTAACTAACACCCTGTGGTCTCCTGGAATGTGACCACCAAAAAGCCATTGCCATAGGGGCAGGTCTGGGTTGGTTCAGCAACTTTCAAATGCCGACAGGACTACAGGAAGAGTTTGTTGCATTAAGTAATTTATGGGGTGCTATGAAGTTCCTTAAGCTATTATTAAAAACATGCAAACTCCTCCCTGGTTAGACCTCTAGTAAGTCAGACTTCTAACTAAGCAGAACTGATAGGCCGGGCTTTTGATGTTTAATGAGTTCTGCAGCAGATGTGAGATGTGATGGACAGGGCTGCGGTGGTGATTTACTGGTCATGAAACAGAATGATGAGAGCTCTCTCCTGAAAAAAGAAAACGTAGCTAAAGGACAGGTCCCCCCTCCCCTGCACCCCTGCCCCGGTCCTCCTCTCCCACCAATCCCACCAATCCCTTCCCCGTCTTTCTCTGTGCATGTGTTTTTGATTTCCTCACCCCCATGCCTCTCAGGACTGGGATCATTTCCATCCAGGCACACACAGAACACTGCAAACTAATTAGCCTTGGATACAGCCTCAGGAAGTCAGGCTGCCAAATCCTCTTTCCCCCACAATTCCTCAACTTTCTCAGCCCGCCTCAGGCCCATGGCCTTGCACTGGGCCTCTCTGTATAAGTTGCCAGTTCTAATTTTGCAATTTCCCTTCACCTTATCAAATATGCCCTAAGCCTGCCAGTGTGTGGAGGGGGAAGGCTTTGGAGTCAGTCTTGTCTTCTGGACGTTTTCCTCTGGCCCCTACTCCGCTTTCTCCCCCCAGTTAGGAAGGCTTGTTTGGTTACAGTTTCGGTGCCGATTTGTTAATCTGACCTTGGTTAATGCTTTTTAAAGTAGAGCATTGCCTATCACACAAAACTCACACCCCTTCCCAGGGGCCTTGTACCTCTGACTTCTCTCAAAGCTGAACCCATTTTCCCACAAGCTGTAGGCATCAACTTTTCCCCAACCAATTTTGATTATGAGTCCTTGACACTTACTGGAATAGGGTATGAAAGGAAGGTAGGGAGAGGGGAGGGGGCTGAGGGATGGAGGGATGACAGCCTGGGCTCCAGGATCCAAGCTGGGGAGCCTGGTGCACAGGCTTCTCACGAGGGTACCCCTTCCTTGAAAGCCCTGAATCACAGACTCTCAGCCCACATTTGGGCCGCCAAAATAGAAAATCGGTTGGCAATGTGGAAAAATCAGAAGATTTTACACAAAAATCCAAATTGCTTTGCTTCCCAGGAGAAAAGTAGATATGGCAACACAAGGTCAACATTCAGGCTCACAGGAAAGCTCGCAGGATATACTTGGCTGAAACTGAGTAGAAGCTCCTGCATCCTGGAGGTGGCAGGTGGACTCTCTGGGTCACTACGGTCCCCACACCACCCTCAGGTCTTACTCCACATTACCTTCCTGGCCTAGGCCAACATCTGAATTTTCCACTCTTGCTCTCAAGGGAGAAAGGGTAATTCAGTATTGAATCCTACGAGGCTGAGTAGGGCTTTTTGCATGATTTTCCTCCTTTCCACACTCATTCAATCACATCAACGTTTCTAATATGTTAGAGTAACTGCAGGTTGAGTTCTTAGGTTTCCTTCCTCACTAGTGAGCTTGCTCAGAGCAGGGACCGCAGCTGTCTTCTTCCCTGTTATACCCCAAAGCTTTGCACAGTGCCTAGACAGTCAGCACATTTTTTGGACAGATGTTGACTTACTTTCTCAGTCATCAAATCTTATTGAATGCTCTATGCATTGTACTAGATATTATGCAACGTGTCCCTTAAGAACTCAGAGAGTAGGAAATGTAGCAGTAGGATATGAGACATGTGTGAAAGGCGGAGGTACAAAAAATGTGCATTTGGTAAAGCAAGTACTTAAGGTGAGCTTCTCACAGAAGGATGGACTTGAGTGAGGCTTTAAAGGACGGGTAGGATTTGGCATGGGAATCAGGTTTAACTACATTGTTTGTCTCACTTTTGCACTACAGAGTTCATCTTCTCGGCTGCAATTTTTATCTCTTCAAATCTGCCAGTGACTGAAATGTACTAATTTCTATATTGTTAAACGGCTTTGTTGCTGTGTGGTGGGAGACCAGATACTAGGGAAAGCCATGACCTTTAGCTCACATCATGGTAACCATAGTGGAAAAGAAATACGCATGGTGAAAATGGGGAGAGGCTTATGAAAAATCTTGATAATAATGATGACAAAATCAAATGTGCAAAATGTTAAATGCAAAGCCGAGGAGATGACATGTTTTCAAGAGTTTCAATGAATAACATGTACAATGTCACCTAAGTATTCCATGGAGTGTTTTCCTGGACCTGTTGCCACCAACAGTGGAATTTGCGTTGGGTAGTACAGCTTACCCAAGCCTCATGAGTCACAGACATTCTTCTCTTGGTCTTCCCATTCAGTACTTGGAATTCCCTTTCCTAAAAGCCTGTTCAGTGTAACCACTGTTTGCAATTCAAACAGGAATAATCCCATGGGACCTTTGCTCATGTGACCTTACTCCAGATAGGCAAGAAAATTGTCATTATGAGGGTTACAGGAAGGGAAAAATAGTCAACCAAGAACATTTCAAAGAAAGTAAATCTATGCCTACCATGTTTTCTTTCATAACAATTAGGTAGCCCTTGAATTATGTTAACATTGAGGTAGGCTCATCAAATACAATAGAGCCTCTGTAAATTGACAACCAAAGGGCTATAACAAACTGGTCAACAGACAGAGGTGGCCAGCATAAAGAACTAAGCCTACTGTACTGATATTAGTGGCACATCCCCCATCTATGAAAATTAGGTCAACTTAAGGATGTGGTCAATGTAAGAAGGTGGTCAACTATGGAGAGTCTACTGTATTTTCATGTTCCTTTCTGCTATCCCACAACCTCAACTAAAAAAAAAATTAACGTTTATTACCCTATAAAGTCACTAAGAAAATGCTCACATGCCTTCTAGCTGAACTCAACCCTGTTTCAAAGACTAATCAGATCATTTTCAAGACATGCTACACAGGGAAGTAAATGTGATGCTTAAACTATGATCAAATAATGGTGGGTATTGCTAGAAAAACTCCACTAAAGGGAAGGTAAGGTTTGGGATGAGAGAGTTCAGTAGAAATTATTATACATGGCTCTATCCAAATAATCACCCCAGAAGTCCTATAGAAATATATCTTCAATAGTCATAATCATTAAGATCTTAGACCAAAAAGAATTCTAAAGTATATACATATCATGATAATAGAGTCATGTTTGCAAGCAATTGAAATTTTCCTATCTAGAAGGGTTTGAATTTTCACGTTAGCCATTTAGTCATCTATTTAAGTTGTGAATAGGCAATACATGCCATATATGTTGCCACCCACCCCTACCATGCTCATTACAGACATCGCTAATTGATGACAGAGCTTGTTCCTATAGTACTAAAAATATGTCACCAAAGGATTTTTCAGCACTGTGCTCAGACAGCCACTGCCAACTACTGACATTAACATTCAAGTTGAAATTTATTTTTCATCCATAATAAACTGAAATTTATTTGCTGTCCATAATCTGGAAATCTAGATCTTCACAAAACAGATTTTGTTTTTTTTGTTGTTGTTGTCAGAGTTTTTTGTTTGTTCAGTTTTTTGTTGTTGCCGTTGTTTTTTGTTTGTTTTGTTTTGTTTGAGACAGGGTCTCCCTCTGTTGCCCAGGCTAGGGTATAGTGGCATCATCATAGCTCACTGCAAATCCAAACCCCTGGTGCTCAAGTGATCCCCTTGCCTCAGCCTTCTGAATAGCTAGGAATATAGATGCCTGCCACTACATCCAACTAAGTTTTCTATTTTTTTCTAGAGACAGGGGTCTTCCTATGTTGCTCAGGCTGGCCCCAAACACCCAGCTTTAAATGTCCTCTCATTTCAGCCTCCCAAAGTGCTAAGGTTGCAGGTGTGAGCCATTGCACCTGGCCAAAACCAAATTATTTTTGAAAATATATTTTAGGTCATGTAAAAGAGTACTTGAAGAATACTTCACAGTTTACATGTATTATGCAATTTAATCCATCTAATATCTCTTAAGGAAGTTATTAAAATTTCCATCTTCCAGATAAGGACACTGAGATTTGGTTATCATAAATGACAATATTAAAGAAAAATGTATACTTTATTGCTAGTTAGTTCTCTGATCTTAAGGCCAATAGATACCTCATTATATAGTAAGAACTCCAAATTATTAGGTTATACTAGGATTCATATAACAGAATTTCTTACATCAATCTAACTCTTCACTCTCTCTTCCTAATCTCTCACTCTAAATTTTGGAATCTCAGCCAGGTGCAGTGGCTCATGTCTATAATCCTAGCATTCTAAGATCCCAAGGCAGGTAGATCTCTTGAGATCATGAGTTCAAGACCAGCCTGAGCAATAATGAGAGCCCTCATCTCTACTAAAAATGAAAAACTGAGGAAAGAGGATTGCTTGACCCTAAGAGTTTCAGGTGCTGAGCTATGATGCTACAGCACTCTACCAAGTGAGACTCTGTCTCAAAAATAAATACATATGTACATAAACACATTTTGGAATTTTTTCTTTTCTCTTTCTCTCTCTTGTCTTTTCACTTTACCATAATCTCTCTTTTTCTTTCCTTTTTGCTATAAGGCTGTGTGCATGTATCTGTACAGATTATAGTACAAGACAAGACTTTCCAACACCAGTGTAGAGGTAGAGTCCTTGCCTAACCCAAACCACCAGCATTCAGCACTCTCTTGGGAACATAGTTCAGTTCTCATCCTGGTTAAAGCTGCTCAGACTGAAAATCCATATCCATAAAGATTTGTGTTTGGGGAACTTTTGGTCAGAAGGATCCAGATACAATGTGACCTACTGGGCCAATTTGTCTTTGGGGTTCCAGAGAAGAATCTGTTAGAATAACCAGCTTGCAAGTAGCCAAAAGCTTATCTCTAATTGCAGGAGCAATTTGGCAATCACTGATATATCTCAGTGTTAATTCACACATATGAACTATGTGTACTGTAGAATAAGATAGGATTTAAGAATCTCCAGATTCCACAGTACACAGTATTGTGAAAGAGTACATAGGGCAAGTTGCTAAGAGGACAACATTGGTACAGGTATTAATTTAAAGCATAGAATTCCAAGAATTGATATGAACATTAGAGGATTCTTTCTCTCTCCAGAATAACTAATTTGAAAAGGCATTAACTCTTAAAAGACCATTCTCTCTGTTGCCCTGGTATTTAAAATGAGGAACCTGTATAGCAAGTGAGTACAGGTTTCCTAAAGTTTATGTGGCATTCAAGAGCCAGAATAAATGACAATCTAGGGGAACACCACTCTCAAGACATCATTACCCTAATAGAAATACACATTTAAAAAATATGTAAGTGCCTATCCATGAGCATGGTATACTTTTACCATCCATTTACATCCTCTGCAATTTCTCTCCTCAGTGTTTTATAATTCTCCTTATAAAGGTATGTCACCTCCTTCACTAAGTATATTCCTAGGTATTTTATTTTCTTTGTTGCTACTGCAAAAAGTATTGCCTCTTTGATTGGATTATCAGCTTGATTGTTGTTGGTATGTACATGTATAAAAGCAACTAATTTGTGCACATTTATTTTCTAACCTGAGACTTTGCTGAATTTATGTATTAATTCCAGAGTCACTCAGTTGAATCTTTGGGGTTTTCAAGATGTAAGATCATATCATCAGCAAAGAACAATAGTTTAATCTCTTCTTTCCCCCATTTAGACCCCCTGTGTTTCCTCCTCTTGCCTAATTGTTAAAATGGCAATACTACCCAAAGTAATTTACAGATTCAACACAATTAAAATACCAATGCCTTTTATTTTTCAGATCTAGAAAAAATAGTTCTACACTTTGTATAGAATCAGAAAAGGCAGGCTCGGCGCCTATAGCTCAACCGGCTAAGGCGCCAGCCACGTACACCTAAGGTGGCGGGTTTGAA
>NW_003852468.1:2271359-2273746 GCF_000181295.1 Otolemur garnettii | reverse complement strand
AAAAAAAAAAAAAAAGAATCAGAAAAGGCCCTGAATTGCCAAGTCAATATTACATAATAAGATGGAAGAGGAAGGCATCACTTTACCAGAATTTGAGCTATACTTACTATAAGGCTATAGTATCCAGAACAGCATGGGACTGGCACAAAAACAAAGACAGAGCCCTGTGGATCAGAACAGAGGACCCAGAAATGGAATCATCCTCATTCTTTCCTCATTCTTATCTGATCTTTGACAAAACAGATGAAAACATACACTAGATAAAATAGTAGCTGTTCAATAAATGGTGCTGGGAAAACTGGATAGTCACATGTAAAAGAATGAAACAGGATCCATACCTCTCACCACTCACAAAAATTAGCTCTCAATGGGATGGATAAAAGACATAAACCTTAGGCAGGAAAGTATAAGAATCCTAGAAGAAAATGTTGGAAAAATTCTTACAGATATCAGCCTAGGAAAAGAATTTATGAAGGAGACCCCCAAAGCAATCACAGCAACAACAGCAAAAAAAAAAAAGGGGGGGACCTGATCAAACTAAAAAGCTTCTGCACAACCAAGGACACAATAAAAAGAGAAAATAGACAATCCACAGAATAGGAGAAAATATTTCCAAGCTATACATCTGATAAAGGACTGAGAACCAGAATCTACAAAGAACTTAAGCAAATTAGTAAGAAACAACCAAAATGCTCCATTAAAAAGTGGGCAAAAGGCATGAACAGAAAGTTTTGAAATGAAGATATACTAATGACCAATAAACTCATGAAAAAAATACTCAATGTCTCTAATCATTCGGGAAATGCAAATTAAAACCACAAAGAGATATCATCTAACTCCAATGAGAATGGCCTGTATTAAAAAATCACAAACAACAGATGCTGGTATGGATGTGGCGAGAAAGGAACTCTTATATGCTGTTGGTAGGACTGCAAAGCAATATAGCCTCTACATAAAATTGTATGGAAGTATCTCAAAGAAATTGAGTAGACCTACCATTTGATCCAAGAATCCCACTGCTGGGTATATAACCAAAGGGAAAAAAAGTCACTTTATAAAAAGGACACCTGCACTCAAATATTTATAGCAGCACAATTCATGATTTCAAAGACATGGAAACAACCCAAGTGCCCACCAATACAGGAAAGGATTAATAAAATGTGGTACATGCATACTGTGGAGTCCTACTCAGCCATAAAAAGGTGATCTAGCATCTTTTGTGACAATCTGGATAGAACTGGAAACCATCCTTCTAAGTAAAACACCACGTGGAGAAACAAAGATGTACTCAATACCTAGTTGAGGCTAATTGAGCAACACTTAAGTGCACATATAAAAGTAAATCTCAGTGAAAACTCAGGGGAGTAGGGAGGAGGTGATGGCCAAGATTACACCTATTTGGTACAGTGCACATCACTGGGATGAGGGCACACTTATAACTTTAAATGTATATAAACAAAACACTTGTACCCTACATTATTCTGAAATTTTTAAAAGATTATAATCAGGTTGGGAGCAATGGTTCATGCCTGTAATCCTAGTACTCTGTGAGGCTGAGGCAGGAGGATCCCTTGACATTGGGAGTTTGAGACCAGCCTGAGCAAAGTGAGACCTCTATCTCTATTAAAAATAGAAAAATTAGCAGAGCGTGGTAGGGGGCTCCTGTAGTCCCAGCTACATAGAAAGCTGAGGCAGGATTGCTTGAACTCAAAAGGTTGCTGTGAGCTAGGCTGGAACCATGGCACTCTAGCCCCAGCAACAAAGTGAGACTCTGTCTAAAAAAAAAAAATTGTAATCATAATACAAAAAAATATATATAATTGGGCTTTTTAAAAAGGTCTTAAATTGAGAAGTAAGGTATATATTGAATAATGGGTCCAGCTGAGCCACAGCACAATAATTTTTGACCTGAATGTCATCTACATGACCAACATTTTCTCAACCTTATGTAGATAACTGCATCTATATAGCAATTATGAGAATTGGAGTTGAGAATCTACTTGTCTAAAATTCTTCTTCAAAACCTGGGAGCAGCTTTTTGAAGGGTATCCAATTCCTAAACCTCATTTGATCATGGCATAGAAATAAAAGCTCCTTTTAAGGGCTATGTTGATTGTGAGGTGTTTCTAGGCGGTCATCTCAAACTGTGTGTTCTGGGTCTCCCCCAGTGAATTATTTAATCTGCTTATTTCTCATATAATCAAGGAATTATCATGAAACTCTACTCACAGGGCAAGCACTTTATGTCCCATACCTTCTTTCAGTTACTAACTCCTTGTTAATATTCAATAAATAAATGACCAAAATACACTTTTCCACTGTATCACTCATTGTAATAATTATCACCTTCCACAGCCTTTTTTGGCTGTGATTTTTTTTTTTTTATT
>NW_003852468.1:2234242-2270644 GCF_000181295.1 Otolemur garnettii | reverse complement strand
CACTGGAGTTAGATGATATCTCAAAGTAGTTTTGATTTGCATTTCTCTGATGATTAAGGATGGTGAGCATTTTTTCATATATCTGTAGGCCGTACGCCGATCTTTAGAGAAGTTTCTCTTCAAGTCCCTTGCCCACCCTGAGATGGGATCACTCGTTTTCTTCTTGCTAATACATTTAAGTTCTCTATGGTTTCTGGTTATTAAACCTTTGTCAGAGACAAAACCTGCGAAAATCTTCTCCCATTCTGATGGCTGACTACTTGCCTTACTTACTGTGTTCTTGGCTGTGCAGAAGCTCTTTAGTTTGATCATTTGTCTGTGATTAATGACAAGTTGAGCTATAGATTTGACACTAGTTTTAGGAATCTGGGTTACATTTGGCCAAATGTACTTAAGTTAGATGACCCCTTAGCCAAAGAGAGTTGTTAATAATTTATTATTAAATAGTGTAACATTCCATTATTATATTAGCAATCATCAGTGAAGACTTTATGGAGTACTGACCTGAACAACTGCTTCCTTTTTCCTGTTATCCATTTGTATCTTACATACGATCATGATCTAAGAATGCCCTTCATTTTTGAGAAGTAAAACCACACACATACTGGGTATGCCTGGTTCAAAATTTCCTTAACTGTTTACTCTAATCAAAATGCTATTAGATGGACAAAAAAAAATTAGTTCAGTTCATTCTGTAGTGGAGCAGAAAACTATCTGGTTGTTACCATTCTTATCCTCATTGCTATCATTAATTTTCCTCAAAAGTTCTATACTAAGCTTTTGAAACTACCCTATCTTTAGTCTAGCTGGCTGCTGAGGGTAAAATTGATTATAAATAATTAATTTGTCCAATTAGCTTCCTTTCTGCAGGAGACGCCATCTTCCAGTAAGTCACCACAATGTCACACACAAAGGTAAAGAGGAGAGGCATCCAACACATGTTCTCTAGACCTTCTAAAAAACATGGAGTTGTTCCTTTGGCTACATATGTGCAAATCTACAAGAAAGGTGATATTGCAGACATCAAGGGAATGGGTACTGTTAAAAAAAGGCATGCCACACAAATGTTACCCTGGCAAACTGGAAGAGTCTACAAGTCACCCAGCATGCTGTTGGCGTTGTTGTAAATAAACAAGTTAAGGACAAGATTCTTGCCAAGAGGATTAATGTTCGTATTGAGCATATTAAGCACTCTAAGAGCCAGTGTAGCTTCCTGAAATGCATGAAGGAAAATGATCAGGAAAAGAAGGAAGCCAAAGAGAAAAAAGTACCTCAATTCAACTAAAGCTCCAGCCTGCTCCACCCAGAGAAGCCCATTTTGTGAAAACCAGCAGAAAGGAGCCTGAACTCCTGGAACCCATTCCCTATGAATTCATGGCACAACAGGCATATAGCATAGCACACAGGAGAGCCAAGAGAACCAATGGAACCGTGATACTAGGTGCTGGAACCTATTTATTCCCCATGAATTCATGGCATAATAGGTGTACAGCATAGCACACAGGGTAACCAAGAGACCCATCTAACAGTAATATAAGGTGCAGAAACATATTCCCCATGAATTCATGGCATAATAACAATAAAAAGCCTTGTTGCATTCGATGGCAAGGCACCTCCCTGAGCTACTGGAACCTTTTCCCTATGAATGCATGGCATGATAGGTATTCAGAATTAAAGCAAACTACTATTGTAAAAAAAAACATTGTCCAATTAGAGGGAACTTTTCAGTTAAAGGATGCTGGCATTCATGTAACAATTATTTATCAAGTGCATGCTTTGTGTTAGCAGTGAGATAAACATTGGAATATAGTACGTGTAATAAATAAGACAGACATAAACCTTGCTTATAAGGCACTTACACTCTAGTGGAGAGACAAGCAATCAAATAAGAAACATTGTTGTTTAATTAATTAAAACAGTTAACTCAATGGCTGTCTTTGCTTTTATCCCACTTCAGTTAGATTTCTAAAAAGACATCTTTGAGCAGACAGCAAACAATGGCCAGGTGTTTAGCTTCCTTCCCATGTTCATCCTTCACATAACCCTGTAGTATTACAGAGTTCTCAACTTAGTACTTAAGATGGGAAAAAAGAGAGAGCTTATGTTTCTATTGGTCACAGACAGATGAGTTTTGTGTTTTTAACAAATCACTTGCTGCTATAGACTGAATATCTGTTTTCCCCCCAAATTCATATATTGGTGACCTAATCCTTGACATGATGATATTTGGAGGTGGGGCATTTAGGGGATCATTAAATAGTAAAGGTACAGTCCTCAAGAATGGGATTAGTGCATTTTTAGGAAGAGACATGAGAGGAAGGATCTCTTTCCACCAGGTGAGAATACAACTAGGAGGGAGCTAGTTGGGAACAGAGGGAGGATGGAAACCAAGATCCAAACTAAACAACAGACTACTAGTCATCCTACCTAAAAAAAAAAGTCAGACTGGATAATGATGTCTAATAATGAGCTTCTCAGACAAGGAAATTGGGGGACCTGAAACACAGGCTTCTTCAGTAGGATCTAGGGGTCTCTACAGCTTCAACCTGGATGGGAGATCTCTGGAATCGAGGGCTGCTCTTCCTTAACTTGCATCATCGCTCTCCCTCTCCTCTGTCATGATTACAAAAACAGATGTTAAATCCATGCATACACTCGTGAAACTGTCACCACAGCCAAGGTAACAGCCAGACCCACCACCTCCCAAAGTCTCCTTGTGGATCTGTCTGTTGTTTGGGGCTTTGGTGATTTTTTGTTTGCTTTTGCAGTAAGAACTTAACATGAAAGCTACACTCAAAACAAATGTTTAAGTGCCTGAAGCAGTGCCTGAACTATAGGCACTATGCCACACAGTAGGTCTCCATAACTTATTCTTTGTGTATGTCCAAACCCTTCAACTGGTATACATTAAATATGCAGCAGTCTTTTGTGTATCGATTATACCTCAATAAATCTGTTTTTTACAAAGTTGTTAGGTCTAGAAGGGATTTCGCCCAACACCTAGTCTGAGGTTTTCCACCCAGGAGTGGAAATAGGGTCCCCTCAGAGATGTGCTGCCGAATATCACTGCTGTGTCTGTTTTGTTTAGCTTTCCTTTTATTTTTATTTTTTAACTATTTTTTTTTATTAAATCATAACTATGCATTTATGGGGTACAATGTGATGATTTGATATACAATGTGGAATGCTTAAATCAAATTGATTAACATAACCATCACTTCACTTACTCATTTTTTGTGGTAAGACATTCACAATATACTCTTAGTTGTTTTGATATGTATCCTTACATTGTGCACCATTAGGTGAGATCCCATCAAAGGCCCTCCTCCCTTCCCTCCTGCTTTCTGAACTATATTTGTGTTTATTATTCATATGAATGTGTAAGTGATTATATTATATATTGGTTTCATAATAGTATTGAATACATTGGATGATTTTTTCCCCATTCTTAAGATACTTATAGAAGATACATATAAGTATCTTCATCCTGGAGAACATAAAAGATGTAAAGTCTCCACCTTTTTTATGGCTGCATGGTATTCCATGAACCACAATTTGTTAATCCATTTATGGGTTGATGGGCATTTGGGCTGCTTCCATAACTTGGCAATTATGAATTGGGCTGCAATGAACATTCTGATGCAAATGTCTTTGTTGTAAAATGATTTTTCTTCATGTGGATAGATATCGAATAATGGAATTGCAGGATCAAAAGGTAGGTCAACTTTTAGTTCCTTGAGAATTCTCTATACTTCTTTCCAAAAAGGCTGTATTTGTTTGCAAAGCCACCAGCAGTGTAGAAGTATTCCCTTCTCTCAATATCCACTCCAACCTCTGAAGTTTTTGGATTTTGTTTTGTGAGCTAATCTTACTGGAGCATTAGGTGATATCTCAAAGTGGTTTTGATTTGCATTTCTCTGATGATTAAAGATGATGAGCATTTTTTCATGTGTTTGTAGGCCATTCCCCTGTTGTCTTCAGAGAAGTTTCTGTTCAAGTCTCTTGCCCACTGGCTCTATGCCCATAGCTCAGTGGTTAGGGTGCTAGGCACATGCACCAGGGATGGTGGGTTCAAACCCAGCGCAGGTCTGCTAAAACAATGACAACAATAACAACAAAAATAGCTGGGTGTTGTGGCAGATACCTATAATCCCAGCTACTTGGGAGGCTGAGGCAAGAGTATCACTTAAGCCCAAGAATTTGAGGTTGCTGTGAGTTGTGATGCCACAGCACCCTACTGAGGGCAATATAATGAGACTCCATCTCAAAAAAAAATTTCTCTTGCCCACAAAAAAAATGGGGATGTTATTTTCTTATTGATTAATTTGAGTTCTCTGTAGATTCTAGTTATCAGACCTTTGTTGGAATCATAACCTGCAAAAATCTCCCATTCTGAAGGCTGACTGTTTGCTTTACTTGCAGTGACCTTAGCTGTGCAGAAGCTTTTTAGCTTGATCCGATCCCTGTAATATATTTTGGTGTTGCTTCAATTACCAAGGGTGTACTCCTCATAAAATATTTTCCCAGACCAGTATCTTCAAGCATTTTTCCTGCACTCTCTTCATTTACTTTTATAGTTTCATGTCTTAAGTTTAAATGTTTTATCCAGTGAGAATCAATCTTTGTTAGTGGTGAAAGATGACAGTTCAGTTTCAATCTTCTACAGGTCACCAGCCAGTTCACCCAGCACCATTTGTTAAATAGGGAATCTTTTCCTCAATGTATGTTTTTGTTAGGCTTATCAAAGGTCAAATGATAATATGTGGCTAGGTTCATCTCTAGATTCTCTGTTCCATTCCATATTGAATATGTATTTGTATTCTTTATTTTTGTGCCAGTTCCTGTCTTGATCACCTTAGATTTATAGTATAACCTGAAGTCTGGTAACAAGATGCCTCCTGATTTGTTTTTATTTCTAAGTAATGTATTGGCTATGACAGGTTTTTTCTGATTCCATATAAATTAAGTACTATTTTTTTCAAGTTTTTTGAAGTAAAGTATGACATTGGTGCTTTGATAGGGATTGCATTAAATCTGTAGATTGCTTTGGGTATTATGGACATTTTAACAATGTTGATTCTTCCCAGCCTTGAGCATGGCATGTTGTTCCATTTGTTAACATCTGTTACTTCTTTTCTCAGGGTTTCATAGTTATCATTATAAAGTTCTTTTACTTCCATTGTTAGATAAATTCCCAGGTATTTCATCTTCTTTGGCACTACTGTAATGGGAATAGAGTTCTTGACTATATTTTTGGCTTGATTATTGTTGGTATATATGAAAGCTACTGATTTCTAAGTATTGATTTTGTATCTTCAGACACTGCTGTATTTCTTGATCACTTCTAAAAGCTTTGAAATTGACTCTCTGGGGTTTTCTAGGTATAGGATTGCGTCATCCATGAAGAGTATGAGTTTGCTCTCTGACCCCATTTGAATACACTTGATCCCCTTCTCTTCCCTAACTGTGAGACCTAGCACTTCTGTTACTATGTTGAATAGCAGTGGTGACAATGTACATCATTGTCTACTTCCAGATATGAGTGGAAATGTTTTCAATTTTACTCCATTCAATGTGATATTGGCTGTGGGTTTGCTATAGATGGCCTCTATCAATTTAAGAAATGTCCCATCTAAGCCTATTTTCTTAAGTGTTCTAATCATGAAAGGATACTGAATATTATCAACAGCTTTTTCTGTATCAATTGATAGAATCATATGGTGTTTGTTTTCTATTTTATTTATGTGGTATATTATATTTAAAGATTTACGTATGTCGAACCAACCTTGTAACCCTGGGATAAAACCAACTTGATTGTGGTGTATAATATTTTTGACGTGTCGTTGAATTCTGTTTCCTCGATCTTATTGCATATTTTTGCATCAATATTTATTAATGATATTAGTCTATAATTTTCTTTTTTTGTTGGATCCTTTCCTTGTTTGGAGATCAAGGTGATATTTGCTTCATACAATGTGTTGGACAGGATTCCTTCTTTTTCTGTGCTTTGGAAAATGTTATGTAATATAGGTACTAGTTCCTCTTTGAAGGTTTGGTAGAATTCTGATGTAAAGCCATCTGGTCCTAGACTTTTCTTTTTTGGGAGATTTTGTATAGTTGATGCTATTTCAGTGCCAGATATAGGTCTATTCAAAATTTCTAATTCTTTCTAATTGAGTCTAGGAAGGTAACATTCTTGTAGGTATTGGTCAATTTCCTCCAGATGTTCATATTTCTGAGAATAAGGTGTTTTGTAGTAATCATTGAGGATTTTTTGAATTTCTATGGTATCTGTTGTCATTTCTCCTTTATTGTTTCTGATTAATGTTATTAAAGATTTGACTTTTCTCTTTCTGGTTAGGCTAACCAAAGGTTTATCAATTTTACTAATCTTTTCAAAGAACAAACTTTTTGTTTCATTGATCTTCTGAATGATTCTTTTGTTTTTATTTCATTTCATTCTGCTCTAATTTTGGTTATTTCTTTTCTTCTGCTAGGTTTGGGGTTGGTTTCTTCTTCCTTTTCCAGTTGCTTGAGATGACTTGTTAGCTTGTTGACTTTCTCTCTGTTTTCTCGATGAAGGCTTCTAATGCTATAAATTTCCCTCTTAGGACTGCCTTTGTAGTATCCCAAAGTATTATGTATAATGTTTTGATCATTTGTGTATTCATTATCATTTTGTTCCAAAAATTTGATGATTTCCTTCTTAATTTTATCTTTGACCCAGCTATCATTCAGCCTAAGGTTATTTAATTTCCATGACTTGTTTGAGTATGAAGGTTTCTGTTGCTGTTGAGTTCAGATTTTATTCCATGATGGTCTGAAAAGGTACAAGGAATAATTTTTACTCTTTTAAATTTGTTGAGGTTAAACTTGTGTCCTAAGAGATGATCAATTTTGGAGGATGATCCATGAACTGATCAGATGAATGTGTATTCAGTTTTATTAGGATGAAATGTTCTGTAGATGTCTGTTAAGTCCATTTGTTCAAATATAGGGTCATGTTTAAGTCCATTATTTCTTTGTTTAGTTTCTTCTTGGAGGATCTATCCAGAACTGACAAAGGGGTGTTAAAATCTCCAACTATTATAGTGCAGGGAGATATCAAATTTTTCATATCTGTTAGGGTTTGCTTTATAAATTGAGGAGCATTTAGGTAGGGTACATAAATGTTAATTAGTGAAATCTCTTCATGTTGAATGTTTACATTGACAAATATGTAGTGTCCATCCTTGTTTTTCCTTATCTTTGTTGGTTTAAAGCCTGTTGTATTTACAAATAAAATTGCAACCCCTGCTTTTTTCTGATTTCCTTTGCCTATATTATACATGTACATTGGTTCCCCTGAGACTTTTTTATCCTTTGAGGTAAGATGAGTCTCTTGTAGGCAATAGATACATGGCCTGAGTTTTTTATCCAGTCAGCCAACCTGTGCCTCTTTAAAGGACAATTTAAGCCATTCACATTAACTGAGAGAATTGATAGGTATGGTAGTGTTTTGGCCATTATGTTTTTCAAAGGTCCAGTGCATATTTTTAATCCTTTCACCATTGTGAAAGTTAAGTTTTGTTCAATAAATTCTGGGTGAGTGTACTTTGGTGGTGGACTCTGAGGACTTGTTTGGTGAGACAGCATAAGGTGGCTCTGTCTTGAAGTCAGCCAGCCTCTACCTAATCCCAATGAGTTGCCGTATTAGGCTGAAATCTCAGCTGGGGAGAGATGCAAGCAACTGTAGCACCCCATCCCCCAGCACAGACAGCTGGAGAAGGAGAATCAGTTCTTTCCCACTATAAAACAACCCCCACTCAACCTCAGAGAGTCCCCAGTGGACAGCCCAAGTCAAGAGTTCTAATAAGATTGTCTTGGGCAGTACAATCACTGCTTAACAGGGAGAGTTTAAAGGGTCTCCAGTAACCCTATAGTAGAAATCCACAGGCAATTCCATCCCACCAACCCAAGGGGATGAAGCCTGTACCACTGCAGTGAGCCACTGAGTCAGAAAAGATTGCCTGCTGCACACAATCATGGCACATCTCTCTCTCTTGTGCATCCCTCTCTTCCTGCACCCCCCACCCCAGCTTCTACTCAAGTCACTGCTTCTATACTGCTGTCCAGTGGCCCACACAATACTGAGGGCTCTCAGGAAACTGCCAAACACTCTGGACTTCTGCAGGGGGAAGACCTTCAGACTGCCAGGTGGAGGGTTGGGGGGAAAGGTGGACTGGGAGTTCAGAATTGTGGGGAAAATATTTGTTCAATTTTATGCTGGGTAGGATGATACCTAGTAGGCTCACAAGTGGGCCCTCCCTAGAGAAGGAGGCCCAGTGTTTGGTGGCTCTCTTTCATGGGGTAAAATGAGAGGTCTTTTGTTCCCTGCTCACTTGCAGAGAGCCAACAGAGAACCTCCCATTTGGGGGAGGGGTCTCTCATCCTCTCGGTGATGGGGTTTGTACCTGGAGTTTGTTTTCTTTGATCATATTTCTTGGAGACACAACTTGCCTCAGCAGAGATAATGTGCACTTGTCTATCTTCTTTCTTAGCTCAGCTGCCCATCTTAAGCTTCACTGAGTCCACTTTTGTCCAATATCCCTCCAGACAGGGGCCACTGATGAAAGCTGCCTCTAGTCAGCCATCTTCCTCAAGATCAAGCGACCTTATATGTCTATTTTGATATGTCTATTTCTGCTACATGTGAATTGTTGTAATGGCAAGGTTATCCAGCAGAATACTAAATTGAGTAGGTTGTATGATTTGGTAAGAAGCTCTTAGGACCAAGAGCTAAGACCCTGACCTCCCTCCCCCATCAAAAAAAATCAGGAATCACAGTTCTAGTCCACAGCAAAAGGCCAGATGACGTGACACCAAGCAAGATTAGGAACCAGTTCTTCTAATAAAGTGTCTACTATGAAAACCAACTTTGAGGTGGAAGAAGTATAAAATTAACAATGAGTAAGGAAAATACTTGAAAACTAAAGTTTAAAATAAAACTATTGGGCTCCACTTAAGACTTTTATTCCAAATAATATTTTATACCTTCCTCCAAATAAAATAATACCTAGCTAGTAGGTGATCTGCTCAACTTTCGTTATTTACAGATGACTCAGAGCCTTTTCAATATCACAATCTCCAGAAACAAGAGAAATACATGCCGTGTTAATGAAATGATTGCTTAGGATTAATCAGTTTCCATCTTAAGAAATTAACTTTCTGTTTCAGACCCACCTGGAGAGTCTCCACAGATTCTTATAATCTTATCTGTTTCCCAGGCCCTTGGCTGCCTGCACTGTGGTCAGGGCAGCCAGCGCTTCCCTAGCCAGAGCCTCTAGCTCCCACCACTGGTCCCAAATTTGTATGAAGGACCACATTGCCAGGCATGGAATCTCACTTCCCCAGAGGATGCCCAAAGGGGTAGTTCACATTCCTAGTACTGGGGAATCGGTTCCCACAGGCAGGACTTTAACCAATCGGAGGCAGAGGGTGGAAGGGAGAGGGGAGAAATGAATAAACTCTCTCCATTTCCCTCTTTAATCGTCTGTTCTGAGGCATGGTTTACCATATAGCCATGTTCAGCCAGTTATGACTCTTCACCAAAAAGTGATTTTTTCAATAATAGGACATCTTGAATTTGCTTGACAATTTTTTTTTGCTTCACCCTTTCTTTTCCACTCACTCTTGTTGCCCTAGGATTGTACCACCTAATAAAGCTTTAGTACCCAAATCTTGCCTAGAGCCTTATTTTCTAGGTTCTTTTCTTTCTTTCTGTCTGTCTTTCTTTCTTTCTCATTCTTTCTTTCTTTTTTCTTTCTTTCTGTCTTTCTTTCTCTCTTTCTCTTTCTTTCTTCCTTTCTTTCTTTTCTTCCTTCACTCTCTTCACTTCTCTGTTGATAAGTTGTTTCCCTCCCTAACATGTTTGACTTTATATGTGTGTAGATATGTGTGTGTGTGTGTGTGTAGATATGTGTGTGTGTGTGTGTGTGTGTGTGTGTGTTTTTTAAGAGTCTCACTCTCTTGCCCTGGGTACAGTGCCATAGCATCATCATATCTCAAACTCTTGGGCTCAAGAGATCCACTTTCCTCAGTGTCCCCAGTAGGTTGGCACGACAGGCACCCACCAGCTAGTTTTTCTATTTGACCCCCAGCTAGTTTTTCTATTTTGAGTAGAGACAGGGTCCCACTCTTGCTCAGGCTGGTCTCTAACACCTGAGCTCAAGCAATCCTCTCACCTCAGCCTCCTGGAGTGCTAGGATTATAGGCAGGAGCCACTATGCCCAGCTTAGAGATTTGACTTTAAATTGTAGACATATAGGCATTTTAAGTGAGGAGCCCATCCCTACGTAAGAACAGAGAATATTGCCCCTTGAGGGATCCTTTGAGGGATCCTTGGATGTATACATTTCAGTGAGCATGATTAGAGCTGCAATAGGATGAAACCACAGCTCGGGTCCTCTTTTTGATGGATGCTGCATATGCAATGCTCTCATTCTCCAGAGATAGGATTTTGAAATATTCTAAGTATGCTTTTTATAGTAAAAACATGCATTCAGTTTTTATTACTATGAATAATAGAAAGAAGCAAAAATCCAAGGTGCCTACACAAAGCTCCTCAGTGCCTTGAAAGATGTCTTGGCTTCCTCCTGTGCAGTGCATTAGGCATATCCTGGTGCCAGGCACTGTTCTACGTGCTTTATATACCTCTGTTTTATTACTTTTTATAGTTATCCAAGAGGTAAGATGTTATTGTTATTTCCATTTTCCATGTGAGAAATTGATGCTCAGATTGCTTAGGTTATGTCCATAGTCACAAGGCCTATGGGAAAAGCAGAGCCAAGTTCACATGACCACATGTGTTTCATTCAGAGTGACAGGTGCTGCCACTCTCAGTTTGTCTACAAAGAATGTAGGCGCAGTCAGGGTGAGAAGAGTGGCTAAAATGGTGTGTGCCACAGAAAAAGAAGGAGCAGAGGATAGCTCCACCCCATCCCCAGATCCCTAATCTCTGTGTTTCCAGGCCCATCCAACCCCTGCACTGACACCTTCCTGTGGCCATGTCAAAATCAAGGTCTTGGAGAAAGTCTTGGCCTGAGCATAAACTGGTGGAAGAGAGGGCACTAGAGAAGAGTTTCTTTTCTTTAATGGACCTTGGAATTTCCAAGGAGAGAAAGGCAACAGCCACCCGGCAGCTTCTTTCTCTCTGCCCCATGTCTCACTTCAGACCACCTCACTCACCTTCCACCAAAATGGATCTTTTCACCTCCTCAGACTCACCTAATCCTCAGTAATTACTTACACATGTTTTATTCAGACTCTTTCTAATTGCTGAGGGGAAACATTCTCAGCATTAGGATTCAAAAAGTTCAGGGCAACTGGGTTATTTTGCCCCTTGCCCCACTGCAGTTGGGGCAGCCATCTTCCCATTCCCTCCTTAGCCAGGGTTGCCTAACCTTGGCTCTGCCTCTGTAATCTAGCCCCTCTTCTGCCTCCTGCCACTTTTTTCTCTCCTCCCACCCCAGTCAAGTGTGCCAAGTCTGCCCCTGCACCCTCAGAGCACCAACACCTCAGCTCTGCCTCATCTTCCTTGTTGGCACTGCCTGGAATTAGGCCAACACCAATAAAAGCACCAGAAAAATAGCTGACTTCCCTCCTCTAGGCCCTGGGGTGGGTGTGGTGACACCTAGCCCTGTCATTCACTCCCTTTCCTTGATAACCTGAAGAAAGAGAGATACACCTGAGGAATGATATAAACTGGCTATTCACCATTTGCATGATAATTTCAGCCTTCTCTCTCCATCAGGCACCAGGTTGACAGGGGCTGGGCATTATAGTAATGCCTGAGAACAGCAGGTCCTCAGACAGGGGCAAGCATCCACATGGATATGGATGAACAGCCACAGGACAGTTTGGGGCAACAGCTGGAGATGAATGGGTTATGTAGGGAGGAGTAGACACGTGGAGCAAGAGCCAGACAGGGCCCGGTCACAGAAGGAACATGGGCCCCACGGGAATACATCCACACTGCACCCCATGTTCCCTAGGAGCCCAGAGAGCTTTAGCCACGTAATGACAAGATCTGAAACTCACTCTACACGCAGCACTTTTAACAAAGAGTGCAATAATAGGGCTTCAGTTATTGTTTTTCTTAGGATGGGTTTATAGTCTCAAGAGTTAAGACTCAAGCTAAATAAATGAAGCTCTAATATGAGAACTTAGAAATCCCCGTACAGGCAGGGGAAGGATGTGGGGGAAGACAGATGGAGACCTCTGCCCCCACAAATCACACCAGTAGAATGCCTCAGAGGTGAACTTCCATGCTTTCTATACCCACTGCCAGCCTGTTCTCCAACTGGCTAAGAACAGTATTAACAGCAGAAAGAAAAAACAAAGTCCCTGAATCCCACCCCCACCCTCAGCTCCCTTCTCCTTTTGTTAAAACTTTCCATAGAGAGCAATGATGGAGAGGATCAAAGCATCCACTTCCTTCCCTTTGATGTGTGGTCCGAGACAGCCCCTCTGATGTCGGCCACGTGTGGCATTTCATTAGACCTGATATTAAGCTTCCTATAGGCCAGAACAACCTGTTAACCAGGCTATGAGCAGGTTCACTTTACTGAAGATATCCGAGGTCCCCAGAATCCCTTCAGACCCATTAGAAAATTATACAGCTAACAAAGTAGGAGTGTCTTTTCTTGCCCTCTGCTGCTGTACATTATGGTGCTTCTCTTCAAGCTTGCTTTCCTGCCAAAACAGTCCTGATTTTGCATTCTGAACTCATATGCCTACCTGTTGTCAAATTGTGGAGCTTCAAGCAGGTAGAAAGAGGGGCAAGTTTTGACTTGAAATATATCATTTGCAGCTGAGAGATCCCCTGCCTTCTCCAAAATGACTTCTGCAACCTCTGCTGATTTTAAGTCCTGAGTTACATCCTTTGGCCAAGTAAGAAGAGCTCTGGGTAATGACACCCAATTTGCTAATGGTATTGAAAGAACCAGAGTACAAACTTTAATTAGCTGTACCCCAGAGAAAAATTTTAACCATAAATGTCTCCTGTTTGTAAAACAAATGGTTTAAGCTACACACGGTTCACTTATGCCAGAAAGGAACACGTTTCATAGCAGGTCTTGATTTCCAGCTGCATTCAGAGTTTGCTACCAGAAAGTGCTCTTAATGGAAAAACCAAGACTTTGGTGTGAGTTAGGTCTGCTCACTTCCCAGGCCAGATTGATGGGTAAGGCAGATCCTTGAATTCCTCTCTCCTGTGACTAAACTCACCTTCTTTGCAAAATGGGGAAGTTGTTGGCAGATGTCAGATTCCCCAAACACAAGCTTAGCACATCAAAAAAAAAAAAAAATCCAGGTTGTCATGTGAAAGGAAAAGAAGAGGCCAGATGTGGTGGCTCGTGCCTGTAATCCTACCATTTGGGGAGGCCAAGGTGGGTGGATTCCTTGAGCTCAGGAGTTCAAGACCAACCTGAGCAAGAGCCAGAACTCAGCTCTACTAAAAATAGAAAACTATCTGGGTGTCGTGTTAGGTGCCTGTAGTACCAGTTACTGGGGAGACTGAGGCAAGAGAATCATGTGAGCCCAAAGTTTGAGGTTGCTGTGAGCTATGAAGATGTCCCAGCACTCTACCCAGGGTAGACTAACTCCCTCTTCTGTGATGCTATAGTATTTCAATCTTGTGTTATGATGTGGTAGCTGTGAGCTATGCGAATGTCCCAGCACTCTACCCAGGGTAGACTAACTCCCTCTTCTGTGATGCTATAGTATTTCAATCTTGTGTTATGATGTGGTAAGTACTGCAAGTTTATCTACCTGTTTCAACTTGAGTAAGACTTCTTCAAGGCCATGATCAAGTGTTTTGCATTTCTCTATCCATATGTGGTACTTCTGTTAATAATAACAGCTCACTTGAATTTAGCATATGCTAAGCAATGTGCTACTCATTTGTCCATTCATTCACTCACTCACAAATGTTTATTAAGTACCTGTAGCAGTCTGTAAAGCCCATTTTAAATGCTTACTGTATGTGTATATCCACACATCCAGAAAAGTTCAATATCTACAATTTTGCATGCACAGGTATTCGTGCCTATCTGCCCAAAGTACTAGTTAGTCAGTGGGCCTTCATAAATTGGTAAATGTCATAATTCTGAGCCTTGAATGCCAAAAAGGATTGATAAGAAAACAAAAACTCTCTGGCGACTCCTGTAGCTCAGTCGGCAGGGCGCCAGCCACATACACTGAGGGTGGCAGGTTCAAACCTGGTCCAGGGCCTACTAAGCAACAATGACAACTGCAACCAAAAAATAGCTGGGCATTGTGGCAAGCACCTGTAGTCCCAGCTACTTGGGGGCTAAGGCAAGAGAATCTCTTAAGCCCAAGAGTTTGAAGTTGCTGTGAGCTGTGGTGCCATGGCACTCTGCCCAGGGCCACATGGTGAGATTCTGTCTCAAAAAAAAAAAAAAAAACTCTCTAAAACACATTATAATGAAAAAAGTGTCAAAAACAGTTCCTAAGGAGGAAAGAAGACTACAAAAATGCAAGCATCTGATTCATGTCAGACTCCTCAACCCTGAAAACAAAGACAAAGGAGTAATTAACATTTTCAAAATATGCAAGGAAGAAAGAAACATTGAGCCTGAAAGTTATAGTCTACCATAATCTGAGGAGGATGCCATGAATTGAAGCATGTGATCACCTCATTTCTGTATCTTGAAGTTGGGTGGAGAGAGCATGAAAAGCATAAGTCTGGATACGTATCACCATACCACAGCTGAGGACTGAGGAAGAGAGATGTCTTCTTCCCCAAACACTGTGTTCCCAGGATGGCATATGCGATCTTAATCACAGGGGTGTTCCTTCAGTGAGGGTTGTGATGGTGGCAACCAACCCCATATTTAACGGGCTGACTAAAGTTCCACCCATGACAGACTTCACCACGGCTTCTTCCTTCCTAACAATTAGAAGAGAATGGCATCCTGTGTCTTCCTACCCAATGACAGAGAGATCAAGAAACATTTCTAATCACACTCACCAAGTTCTATAGAAACCATAAAGATGGCCAAAAAACCCAGCTGGGGTGGCCAAATTCCAAGTGCATGTCACCAGATAACAGAATTCAAGTTCCTAACTTCTCGTTCTTGCCTATATTATAGGAGTCAGATGTAGCAGTGTCAGAAATGGAGGTGGTGGAGGAAGCACTGTTCCTACAGGCCTACTAATCTGCCCAGCAGCAGCTGGAACCTTCCTTTCAGCTAATGTATATAACATTCCTATTGCATCTAGCACCATTTGGTTTTGAGCAATAAATCTCTTAAGTAATATATTATTGGAGTTGTTACTTTTCCCTTTGGCAAGGCATAAAGAGGAAAAGGCAAACTCACATAGTCTGGAGAGAAGGGCATACATCAAACACAAAGACCAAACCTAAGCATTAGCAAAGAATTAGATGAGAGAGATGCTTTGGTCAAATGGACAGTGTGCCAACTCTTAGTGGTTAGGCACTGAGCCAGGTTCTGGGGAACAATACTGACCTAGTTATTAGTTTCATAGTGTGCTAGATAATTTTTTTAATGGGTACCATCAATTCCCCCCCCCATATGAGCATACCACTATCTATTGAAGAGCAACGTTTATTTCTCCTCCCCTTAGATTTATGACTGCTTAGACTTAGACTGAGAAAATGCAGCAGAAGTGAAATCCTGGGATGGTTGGCTCACTGGTCTTAAGAAGACTTGCCATTTTTACTTTCTTTCTCTTAGAATCTAGCATCTAGGCTAACCAAGAGCCCAAGCTACCTGGAGAAAAACTGAGGCACTCTAGTCAACAACCCTTGCTGAGCTTCCAACTGACTGCCTACACCAACTATCAGCCATGTGGATCAGCTGTCTTAGGCACTTTAGCCTAGTCCAGTCTCCAGATGACTGAAGATTCAAATGACATCATCTAGGGCAGAAAAATCACTCAGATGAGCCCAGTCACCCTGCAGAAACATGAGCGTTAATAAAAACATTGTTTTAAGCCACTAAGCTTGATAACTTGTTATGTTGGAGTACATAACTAAAACAAAAAGCTTTGTGGAGGAGATAGTTATTAAATTAGAGATAATAGTGAAATGTGATGAGTGTCCAAAGTAATATAGGAGTACAGCATGTGTCTCTAGGCTGAGAGCTCATTGTAGGAGTTAACCAATGGTAAAGGAGATGTGAGTGTTCCAGACAGGGGCAAGGACACATGGAAAGGCAAGAAAGGAAGAGTTCAGGGCACATCTGTGGAACTGACATCATAACTTGAACGCAGCCTGATCCTGAAGTGTGAGAGGGAGAAGTAAGATGAGAGGAGGGTACTAGTATTTAGAATTTGGGAATTCTCATAAATGCGATGGGAGGCCTTTGGAGGATAGTACGGCTGAAGGTAAAGTTAACTGATTTGTGATGAGCTTCATCTTCACTGCAGAATAATATGTGTAAGTACTAACAAATTCAGCGTATTTTTATTAGATCCATTTCTAAGTACATGGATGGGAGAATGGAGAGTCTTTTGGGGTATGAGACTTTCTATCAGACTTTACCTGGGTTAGGGCATATGGTACTTTTGCTTCTGGACATGGGAGCTCTGGTCCCCAGGCTTGGCTGCCTGTAAGTTAGCTACCCAGTGGGACTAGGACTGATGGCTTCCATATGAGCCGCCTCTGGAAGGCTCTTAGCATAGCCTGGTACTACTCCATCCCCAGGGTTAAAAAGTGTTGATCAGTCTGTCCCAACAACCCACCAGAAACGCCTGCTGTCTTTCAGGAAATTCCAAGCTCCTGGGCCAAGCCCAGTGTTTGAATGCCCCTGAATATCTCCCAAGAAGCTGCTCTAAAGCCCAGCCAGAAAGAAGAAATAGATACGGACCCAAAGAGACTGGAAAATTTAGGCAGGAAGCTATAAAATGAGATGCAGCTTAGAAAAACACAGATTGCTACATCTGGGAGAGAAAATAATGCATTACTAGCAACCCCCCAAACTCCCACCACCAAATACATAAATATATTCAAATATAGAAACAGAGGTAGATTACTGATGAGCTAATGAGACTTAGGTTTCCAGCCCCTCAATTGTACAGGACGCTTCCAAGACCTTTGGGGAGCCTAGCAAGATACAGTAGGACCTCTGTAATTTGACTCAAGGGACGATAACAAGCTGGTTAACATATAGAAGTGGTCAACATAAGGAACTAGGCCTACTGTACTGATACGGACATGTGGTGCATGCCCAGTCTATGAAAATCTGGTCAACTTAAAGAGATGGTCAATGTAGGGAGGTGGTCAACTGTGGAGGTTCTACTGTATTCTTCATGCATTTGTGTAAATTTGTAAAATGAGATTTTTTTTTCTTATGAGATGTATTTCTTTTTAATTTTCTTAAACAGCTCCTCCCTCCCCCAAATTATATAAGCTTCATGGGACACTGAACTTGAATCTGTCCCCGGGGCAGGCAGGTGCTCAGTGGCAAATCAGCAGCAATATTGATGATCCCTCTGCTGAATGAGAACCTCGCTTTTGGCCGGGCGCAGTAGCTCATGCCTGTAATCCAAGCACTCTGGGAGGCTGAGGAGGGTGGATCACCTCAGCTCAAGAGTCTGAGACCAACCTGAGCCATAGACCTCTTCTCTAAAAACAGCCAGGCCTTGCGGTGGTGCCTGTAGTCCCAGCTATTTGAGAGGCTGAGGCAAGAGAATCACATAAGCCCAACAGTTTGAGGTTGGTGTGAACTGTGACGCCAGGGCACTTCACCAAGGGTGACAAAGTGAGACTCTGTCTCAGAAAAACAAAAACAAACAAATCCCTCTCTTCTTAGCCCATGAGGCCACTGCAATAGTTCCTTTAGGCCATATGGAATAAAGTCAGGCTCTTTGCATGACTGCAAGACTGGTCTGTAGCAACATCATGAAACTAAAGAAACGCATCCTACCCCCACCCACGGAGCGCCTCCCCCTCTCCTTTACCCAATTTTGCTTTGCTTTTAGAGCCTAATGGATTCCGTTCACACTGAGGCAGCTATGGCTCCCAATTGTCAAAAGGTACCTTGAGATGGGGATTGATATTCTCATGTTACTGAAATGTAAAGCCTTAAAGTTAAAGAATTATATTCTACCAGTAGAATTAGTTGTGGAATTGGCAAGGAAGGACTCAATATATTTTTGGAAAGAAACCCTTAACACCATGGTGGGCTTGGGGGTCCCAGGCGACTCCTGACCCTCCTCCTGGGAGTCTGAAAGGAACCACCTGGAGCAGCAGAAAGAAAGCTCAAAACTACTTTTGTGAAACCTCATATACAGTTTTGATTATATTCCATGAAGAAAAAACAAATGTTTTCAACTACTTCCTATTGAGCACAATGGACTGAACTGGGGGTACACGATGATTGCTCTGTGGCTCCCTGTACCAGCCTGCTGTCTGTCCCCTGCCCTCGAGGGGTGTGTGCCCCCGTGGAGAAGCACACACCTTCACTTGTTTAGCATAGAGCTCGCACAAGCAGCTTCGGCTCAGAAGAAGAATGCCCCACCACATGGAACAAAAAGGCATCTCCAGTGTCTGGAAGAGTTTCATGCTTTTTATATTTCAAATTACATTTCTGCAGGACTGTGCTCTTTAGTTTGTCCCCTAACCATGCACAGACATTTGGGACAAGCAGCACACCCTGGTGTGACCAAGCTGGCTTTGCTAAAGGCCCTTTAAAAAGCACGATGAGCAGTGTCTAGCAGGGGGAGTGTTGAACTTGCCCTTTCCGAGCCCGGCGATGGCTCCTTCAGTAGCCAGGGAAGCACTCCCCGTGGCCTCAGCCTGGAATCTGCCCCCGTACCACCGATCACAAATGTGCCTCTCCCACTTAGTTACCAGGGTTCTGCTTGTGCCCTTTTATCTGGAGTTTAAGGGCATCACACTTACCAAACAATAATAACTTGCAAATTAATAAAAGTGGACACTAGTGAAGCCAGAAAAGCAGCCTAGGAGATGGAGTCTGAGAAGCTGAGCTGAAGCAGTGCGGCGAGCCTGGTCTGCCGAGATCACATTCCTCCCCACACATCCTGCCCCTGTGATTATCTAGTTAGGGTTTCTCAGGGTTGTCAGGATGTTTATCTCAGGAGATCTGAGGAGGTAATCACAGGTGGACAATAGGTGCTGTGATACTGGTAAAGTTTCTTTATCAATATGTTTGGATGATATGTTTTCTTTAATGATTCTCTTACATATCAACAGAAAAGCACCTTTCTGTTGTTTAAGCATGTTGCATTATGAGAATGAAGACTACTGTGATGTTACTTCCAATCAGATGAAATTAAAATTTTCTAGGTTGGTTTCCTTGTATTTCATTATAAAAATTATTAGGATTGTAACTGAGGCAGAACAGCATTGATAGGCTACTCTCACTACTCTCCAGAATCACTGGCCTTCTGCTAATAAAGCTAGTTGGATCTAAACCTTGTCTGTATTTGGCTGACAGTGACAGTGGCCAGACCCTCTTTCTCTCATAACACTATCTCCTGACATCAAGCAAAAAATGTAACAAAAGTAAGGTTGGTCTCGACCCTCTCTGCCTATGTCCCTGTCCCTCCACTTTCTGTCTTCTCCTCCAGGAGACAGAGTTCTACAGATTCGGAATGATGCTCATCCCTCCAACGGCAGGAGATAAAATGGATCAGGGAATGTACAGTGAGGTGCCTGGGCCCTGGTGGTTTATTCCTCTCAGAACTATCCCAGAAGAAGACTTCAGAAAGATGGCAAACTTTATCTACTTGTTAAGTTGATTCCCTATTTTGACTACTGAATAACACAGCAATAAGCGTGGGAGTGGATGTCTTTATGAGGTGGTGGTTGTGGTACATACATATAATAGACTATTATTCAGCCTTTTGCCATTTACCTCAATATGGATATGTCTGGGGTACAGTTAAATGAAATAAGCCAGACATAGAAAGAAAAACATTACATGATCTCATTATGTGTGGAATCTAAGAACAACAACAAAAGCATTCAAATATTCAGAGGTCGAAAACAAAAAGTGGTTGGGGGAGGAAATGGAGAGTTGTCATTCAGAGGTTACAAAGACGCAGATACGCAGGATGGGCCCATCTAGGATCTCACGTGTCACATAAGGACCAAGGGAATAGAACTGGACTGTACGTGGGATTCACGCTGCGTGAGTAGGACTTAGAGGCTCTTGCCACTCACACAAAAATGGGTAACCATGTGAGATGACGGATATGTTAATTTGCTTTATTATAGTAAATGTTTTCCTATCTATAGGTACTCCATAAGATCATATAGTATACCCTAAATATACACAATAAAACTTATTTTAAAAAAAGAAAGAAAAGAAAAATGGCAAACAACACTAATCACGACTGATGAGCAACTCCCGAGCATCTGCACAGGAGTTTGGTTTCACTTTGTTGTGCGCGGAAGCTTCCCAGCACCTTCACATCATCTTTCCTCTTATAGAAAAGGCAGGTCCTACCAGGAACCCCTACACTGGCTTTCAGGAGGATCTGAGAGCAAAATCTACTTGGGGAAGTGCTTGGGTGTCCCAAGCTACCGGTCTAGCTAAGCTGAGCCAGGATTAATATTTAGAGCGATGGAGAAATGCACTTCCCAACCCCAGAGGGGATCCCTTGGGCCAAGCTCTACACCTTCACAATGCAGCAATTCTTGCAATGTCTCTGCCTAAAACTTTTAAAAACACTCATGCATTCCTGCATGCTGCCTGCCCACTCCTCCCAGCTAGTGGTCTCTGCACACAACCTGAGCCCAGCCATGGTGACCATCCCCAATCAGGAGATACTGGGAGTCCAGGAAAGAGGGTCCAGCCTGTATGAGACATTCTTAAGACCTCTCTCTGGTCTGTTCCTTGACTTACTACTGGCTATTCAGCTTTGAAATCACTTCACTCTCCGAAGTCGTGCCACTGCTTTCTCCGATTTTGCTGTGCTCCCCTCTACATACACAGCCCTCACCACACCCTCCTGCCTCCCACCTGAGCCACCTCTGCACCCCCTGTTTTGTTTCCCAAATGCTCCTTTTCAGGCACGCCTCACCCAGGAAATGCCAGACCTGCCTTTGCACAGCGTCCCCCACTGCCCTGCCCAAGTACAGCCCAACCCCATACCTAGGTTCTCCCCTTCCCAAGTCAGCAGGGGAAAGCCAGGTCCATACCACAAGTACAAGGTGAGTATTAGGGGAAAGTTCCAATAATTTCAAGTGAATCCAAATTGTGGGGAAAGTACCAGCTGTGATTTAGGATCAGCTTAATAACAATGGTGAGGGAGAGAATGGAAGCAGTGTGGGTTTTTACCTACCTCTCCTTTTGTCATCTGGAACTTTGGCTAAGTAACTGTGATTTGTGGCCCCATACTCCTGGCTGGCTCATAGGAGAAGGTAAGAAAGAAAGCAGTTAATTTCCAAGGAAGCTTGGCTCTAAACGTGGACAGCCTCTCAGCACATCAGGGCTGGCCATGTTATGGGGTCACTGTCCCCTGTAACAGCCTCCAGCAGGAAATACAAAACGCCTACATCCTGGCTGTGTTCCCTTGCCCTGGCCTCCGTCCCTGTTTGGGTGGGTCTCTCTGGCTTGGCACATGTGAGAAGGCATCTGTCTGTTTCCTGCATTCTGGTTTGGGCTGAAACTGATTTATTTCAAAATCTGTTACATATTTAGGATGTGTCATGCCCTGAATACTAGATTTCAATGCAATTCCAGTAACTTGTACAATTAATTATACTTTATGCACGGGCTATTAGGGCTTGAGCTGGCATGAAGCATCTATATTGGGCAAGAACGGCGCGCAGACGGCCCATAACACCAGACCCACAGCTAACATTTGCGTGGGGCGCTGCAGTCTGCAGAGCACTTGCGCGTGCATTCTCGCCTTTGCTCCCCACAATAGTCCCCTCGAGATAGGTAGCAGAGTGAAAACGGTTGTTACTCCCATTTTACAAATGATAAATGTAGGACCTGAGGGGCTAAAACTGGCAGAGTCGGAACTTGAGATTCCAAGTTCCGCTTAAGAACCTTGAGGCTGAAAAATATGCAACTTTAGCTCTTGGGGTTCTTTAGTTACTTTGTTTGTAATTCCCTTCATTAGCCTACATTCACTTTCTATTTAACATCTTTATTGGAATATAATCAACATACAATAAACTACACACATGTAAAGTGTGCAACTTGATAAGTTTTGATATATGGAAACACTCATGAAATAAGCACCATAATGGAGATAATGAACGTACTTATCATCTGCAAGTTTCCCTGGCTTTTTGTAACCCTCCACACACACTTGCTTCTCCCTACCATCCCCAGGGACCACAGATCTGGTTTCTGCCACTATATATTAGTTCAATTTTTTTTTCCAACAGAATCTCACTCCATTGTCCTGAGTAGAATACTATGGCATCATAGCTCACAGCAACCTCAAATTCCTGGGCTTAAGTGGTCTTCTTGCCTCAGTCTCCTGAGTAGCCGGGACTCCAGGTGCCCACCACAACATCTGGCTAGTTTTTCTATTGCTAGTAGAGATGGGGTCTCGCTTTTGCTCAGGCTGGTCTCAAACTCCTGAGCTCAAGCAATCCTCCTGTCTTAGTCTTCCAGAGTGCTAGGATTACAGGAGTGAGCCACCACACCTGGCCTTAGTAGCTTGCATTTTTTAGAATTTTATATAAATAAAATCTTATAGCATGTATTCCTTTTTTACTTGGCTTCTTTCACTCAGCATAAGAGTCAATAATTTTGTAGCATTTACTAATAGTTCATTCTCTTTTTTTGCAAAATCGTATTGCCTTCTACAGATATGTCACAGTTTGTTTATCCATTCACCTACTGATGAACATTTGGGGCTATTACAAATAAAGCTCCTACAAACATTCACAGACAAGTCTTTATGTAGACAAAGGTCTTCATTTCTTCGGGGGTCATTATGTAGAAGTGAAATGTTTACATCATATATTGGGTACATGTTGAACATTTTATAGACCTCCTAACTGCATTCCAAAGAGATTGTAACATACTACACCCCACCAGCAGTATACAAACGTTCCAGTTCTTCCCCTTGCTTCCTAGCACTATATATCATCAGGTTTTTTTATTTTAGCCAATGTAATAGTTGTGCAGTAACATCTCATAGTGCTTTTTTTTTTTTTTTGGCCAGGGTCGGGCTTGAACCCACCACCTCCAGTATATGGGGCCGGCGCCCAACCCCTTTGAGCCACAGGCGCTGCCCCTCATAGTGCATTTTTAAAGGCACCTTTCCTTAATTTGCTCTTCTTAATGACTATGCTGTGGAGCATCTATTCACCTACTTACTTGCCTGCCATCTGTATGTGTACATACTAACTCATATATATGTGTGTGTGTGTATATATATTTATGATAGTGTCTCACCCTGTCACCCAGACTGGAATGCAGTGGTATAATCATATCTCACTGCATCCTCAAACTCCTGGGTTCAAGCAATCCTCCTGACTCAACCCCTCTGTAGCTGGGACTTACAGGCATGAACCATCATGCTGGGGTAATTTTTTTATTTTTTTTTATTTTTTGTAGATGCAAATTCTTGCTATGTTGCCCAGGCTGGTCTCTAGTCATCTGTGTATTATTTTTGGCAAAGTGTCTCTTAACATCTTTTGACCATTTTTTAAGTTAGGTTATTCATTATTGCTCACTTCTTTTTTTTTTTTTTTTAGACAGAGCCTCAAGCTATCCTCCCGGGCAGAGTGCTGTGGCATCACAGCTCACAGCAACCTCCAACTCCTGGGCTCAAGCAAGTCTACTGCCTCAGCCTCCCAAGTAGCTGGGCCCACAGGCACCTGCCACAATGCCCAGCTATTTTTTGGTTGCAGCCATCATTGTTGTTTGGCGGGCCTGGGCTGGATTTGAACCCGCCACCTTAGGTGTATGTGGCTGGCGCCTTAGCCACTTGAGCCACAGGCGCTGAGTCTATTGCTCACTTCTTAGAGAGTTCTTTGTAAATTCTGAATGCAAGTTATTTATTAGATGTATGCTTTGCAAATGTTTACCCATAATCTGTGGCTTATCTATTCATTCTCTTTATAATGTCTTTTTAAAGTGTCTATTATTTCCAACTTATTAATTTGATTCATTATGGATCATGTTTTTGATATCGTCAATAAGAAATCTTTGCCTAACACAAGGTAACAAATGTCTTCTAGAAATTTTATAGTTTTAGGATTTGCATATCTGTGGTCCATTTTGAGTTCATTTTTGTATATGGTGAGAGGTATGGCTGAAAGGTGGGTTTTTTGCATGTGGATATCTAACTGACCTACTGTATAAAAGACTATTTTCTCATCACCGCCTGCCATTGAACTCTCGTTGAAATCACTGTCCATATGTGTGTATTTTGATTTTTAGTCTCTCAAAATAGTCCACCAGCCTGTTTGCTTATCTTTATGCCAATATCACAGTGTCTAGATTACTGTGATGGTTACTTTTATGTGCCAATTTTTTTTTTTTTTTAGGTAGAGTGCCATAGCATCATAGCTTGCAGCAACCTCAAATTCTTGGGCTTGAGCAATCTTCTTGCCTCAGGCTCCTGCGCAGCTGGCACTATCGTTGTACATCACAACGCTAGTTTGATGGCTAGTTTTTCTATTTTTAGTAGAGACAGGGTCTCACACTTGTTCTGGCTGTTCTTGAAACCTGAGCTCAAGCAATCCACCTGCCATGGCCTCGAGTACTAGGATTACCTTATGTCAATTTTTTTGTGAAGAATTTTTTTGAAGACTTTTTTCCATAGATGTGGTTAACATGTATAATCAATTGACTTTAAATAAAGTAGATTGTCCTCAATAATGTCAGTGGGTCTCATCAATCACTTGAAAAGCTTTAACAGCAAAACTTGAAGTTTCTTGGAGAAGAAAGTCTGCCTTCTAACCACAATACCAACTCCCCAGTGAATTTCCAGTGCCAGCTGTCCCACAGATTTCACACTTGCAGTTCCCACAGTGATATACATAATGAATTGAGCTAATTGATATGTATTTATACAAAATGGATATACTATCTACATAGAGAGACCACCTCATTAGTTGTACTGTTCTAAGGAACTCTGACTGATACAATCACTATAGCTTTCTAGCAAATCTTCAAATCAAATAGTTTTAACCCTCTGACTTTGTTCTTTTTCAGAGTTTCTTAATCTAATCTAGTTGTAGATTAGGAGAGGAAAGGAGAGGAAAGAACATTCCAGTGCGTTCAGGCACAATGTCCAAAAAGAGAAGGTCCAAGCTGGACCCTGAGGATAGGAGACTTTCCATCAATGAAGCAGGACATCAGGGTAAGCGCTATTGCCCTGTAAAAGGAGGGAAGTTACTTGAGCAAGGACTCAGAAGAATAATTTTTCCAAAATACTCTAGAAATTGGAGTCATCCAATATGTCTGGAAAGTAAAGTGTACAGAAGAAGATGGTTACTGTTTGAGAAGCTATCTTGGATTAGTGCCCAGTCACTTCCGAATGAAGAAACACAATGGAAACTGGATCATATAGAAAAAGGAGTTTATTAATACAAATAAGCAAGCTATCCAAGGGTTCTGGCTTCAGGCATGGCTCGTTCCCAAGGCTCATTCCACATTCATATTCTCTCTCTCTTCTTCATGTTGTCTTCAGTTGTAGACAGAGCTTCTCTCTTAGGTCTACTCTAACAGCTGTAGGTTTATATTACCCACCCAATTTGCAATCCTTATAGAAAAAAAAGCTTCTTATTTTCACACTAGTTCCCATCCCCTCTAAAATGAAGAATAAGAAAAATAAAAACTTGTAAAATTTTTAAAAACATTTTTTAAATCCCCATGATGAGTCTCACTGGGAACATATCTACACCAGAACCAAACACTGCATTTGTGAGGTTGGGATACCCTGGCGGTCTAGACCTGGGACACGTGGCCACCCTCGGATGGGGAGAAGTGGAAGGCGGAAGGTGGAGGTTCAGGTCTGCAAATTATTGTACCCTCTCAACTTCCTCCCACGGTGACTAGCTTTCACGGCCTCAGCATTCCTTTATTATTATTTTCATTTTACCCTCAGACTCTTCCATTGACTGCTTGGAAAAGTCTGCCAGCAGTCCCTGAATTTCTTCTTCCCCTTTGAAAAAAAAAACCGCTTCTTTGCCCTTAAGTGTCCCCATCACAAGTGCAGGTTTCACCACATGCTGTTGCCTTCTGATCCTGAGTCATTCTCTCCAGAGTCCCAGTTTATTGCCGTTATCACTGGAGTTTGTGACAGCTTTCAATTTGGCTCCTTTGTGAATCTCATTAACATGCAGTTATCGCCTCTCTCCACCTCCAACACTGACCAAAGGTAAGCGTGATAATGAAGTCTGAAGATTCTGGGGCAGTAACTCCTTCACAGGAAGCTCAGGAACTTGATGAGTAGGAAAATGGGAAGGGCCTCCTTCCCTAACAAAGTTTTCATCAAGTTTCTCCCAAAAGGACACCTTCAGAGGAAAATAAAAGAACTACAGTGTAAGGGCAGAGAGATTGAAAAATATGTCTTGGCATCTGTTTCTGTAAGTGTAAAGTAAAAGTCATAGCCATGAGTAGTTGCAAGTTTTGCAAGTCCATGTTTATAAGCTGCTGTTTAAAGGAGAACTCAACTGATTAGCAAGGTGAACAGAGGAGCAGTTGACAGAGGAGTTGAGTGGGTGGCTGCTCTTCATGTTCTGGAATATGCACTCGTTGGTCTTAGAGATTTTTTTGTGTGGGTTGAGGGTTCAATTTTAGGTCTGAATGTCACTCAGAGTGGGACATCCTTCCCATTGCTGAGAAATATAATCATATTCTGCCACCAAGCAGTGGGTTTGTTTTTGAGTTGGACCCTTCTCTGTCCTATTCACTCTCCCAATCTCGACTGACCTTCAGAACTGGACCACAGGTCCATGCCCATGATTGTCTCTCTCTCATCTGGACTGCAGAGGCACACAACCAGCTGATCTTTTTACTTCCACCCTGTGCTCCCCGTTATGTCCACAATCCCTTCTCCTTAGTGCAATCAGAGAGGATCTCTGTAAAACACAAATCATATCACCTTGGGATTTTTTTCACAAATTAATAAACTAAAGTGCAGAGAAAACCTATATAGTGTGGCAGACATTATCACCAGTGCCCTGCACTATGTGTATGGATGTAAGAAAGGGAAAAACAAAACCCACCTGAAGGATTAGAGATGTGACCCTTTCCTGGCAGCATGGCCATATGATTAGCAAGCCCAGTGAGTTCTGGGGAGATGCGATGTGAGCATTTAATTGCTAGGATCAGACCCATCATGTCTAGTATAATAAGCCTCCGTCAGTGCACATCCTGTGTGCTCACAATGGACAGTTTTCCTGACAGTCTTTGTTGGACACACAGTATAAGTAACCAAACCCTTTGCTGTTTTAAACCACTAACATTTAGGGTGGCTGTTCACCAAAGCATAACCTAGACTATCCAACTGATACAGATGTTGGAGCTGGACTAAGAGTACTATCATAAAAACAATAACAAAAGAATCAATGTGACCCCCAAATATGCAGACAGACAGAAGCCAACCACCAAATATGTGGCTTTGGCTTATAGGCCAAATGGTAGGTGTTTAAAAATAAAAAAAAAACTGATATTGGAAGCTGAAAAGTCCATATTAAAGGCAGAGCATTTGATAAATTTGTCACCTTCCATCATTGTGGAAGCATATTATAGGCCTAATACTACACATACCTCTGAGAAGAGGCAGGGAAGAGAAGGCTGTGCTGTGCCCCAGCCACTGTTGGCTGCATTCGTCCAGGCCCTGTAAGACAAGAAATGCAGTCAGAAAAGATTTTGCAAACGGGAATGAAAGATAATAGAGAGAGTTCAGGGCCTCATGAGGTTGTAGAGTCAACTGCTTCTCAATTCTATAATATAAAAGATCAGAATGAGAATGACAGGCTTGAGGCGGTGGCTCACACCTATAATTCTAGCACTCTGGGAGGCTGTGGTGGGTAGATCACTTGAGCTCAGGATTTCAAGAACACCCTGACAGAAAAACAGCTACACGTGCATACCTCCATTTGAGAGAATAACACAAGTATATTCAAGTGGGGCAGAGGAGGGAAAGAGGAAAGGAGAGGAAGGAGGGGGATTGGTGGGCTCTCTCTCACCTGATGGACACATTGTGAGGTGTACAGCACACTCCCAAGGATGAAGGTTCAACTGCCTCATCTACAACTTGAACTTCACCTTAGAAACACAAACAATATATCCTAATCGTTTGTATGTACCCTCATATTAACCTAAATTTAAAATAAATGAAAATAGAAAAACTAGTTTGGCATAGTGGTGGGTTCCTGTAGTCCCAGCTACTTGGGAGGCTGAGGGAAGAGAATCACTGGAGCCCAAGAATTTGAGGTTGCTGTGAGCTATGACACCACATCACTCTACTGAGGGTGAAAAAGTAAGACTCTGTTTCAAAAAAGAATGAGAAAGACTGTGAGCAACAAAGGCTACTTAAAATTGGGTCTTGTAGGGAGGATCAAACTAAGAGTATAGTCATTACACTCAGTTGTTTAAACCTCTGAATGAAGTAAGATGTCTTTAAAAGATCCAATGAAGGGCAGAATGCCCTGTAAATGATTTTAATTAGCTAAAAGCATTCAAGGAAAGAAAATAAAGATGCAGCATCCACTTCAATTAAGTCTAGAGATAGACATGGGGATGAGAAAGCAAAGAAATATCATCTATGGGAAGAGTATTTGAGAAAGAACTGACAGTATGGTTAGTGGCACCTAAAGCTCATTGAAATGCAATGTATGGGGAGCTTTGTCCACTGAGTTTTTGAGAAGGGTGTACAACCAAGGGAACCACTGTGCTTTGTTCAGAGATACAAGACAGAATTTGACACCCTGACTGTAGGTTATCTACTTGGGGAGGGTGTGAGTATGTTCTGCATATACCAAGAAGACAGAACTAAGTATTTGGAGACAGCAAATACTTACCCTGCATCATAACTTTCTCATTCTGAATGATACACTTAACTTTCCCGAAGTAGGAAAGAAGAGGGAGAACCAGGATTCAGATTCAGTTCTGTCTGGCTCAGGTCCAATCTTGGCCATTACCTTCCTGATAGTTAGTTACAAGGGGATTACGAAAGTCAATCCTTGAACTAAGGCCAGTGAGTAAAACTCAACACTGCATAGCATCAAAAAAATTAAAATGGGGTGAGGGGAGGTCAGACGGAGGGAGGGTGAAAGGTGGGATCACACCTATGGTGCACAATGCAAGGATACATGTCAGATCTATTAGTATAGAGTATAAACGTCTTAACACAATAACTAAGTAAACGAGATGAGGTATATATTAACCAGTGCGATGTAAGTGTTCTTAATTCTATATAAAATCAGCACATTGTACCCCCATAAATGCATTAATATATACATGATCTATGTGTTTATGATTTAATAAAAAAAGAAAAAAATTTAAAACATGAAAATGTTGATGTCACATAATGGTTGGGTGGCAGGATAGAGAAGAAGCTTGATATGATTGAGAATCAGAGAATTGTGGAATGAAGTTGCAAAAACTTAATTAGCTTATCTTCCTTGTCTAAGGAAGATGAAAGTTAGAAATATAGAAAAGCAATTTGCTCAATAAATTGCATGAGAATCAACTATGAAAGTAAATATTAATTTTGTCCTGTGCAAAATTTCCTAGCAAGCTGAGTGACAGGTATGTCTGTGTAGAGAAGAGGCTGGAGGGGCAAAAATGATAAGTGGGAGTGAAAGAATAAATAATAGTATAAATAAATGAATCAACCAAATTTAATATCTCTCATTTTAGATAGGAATTTTGTTGAAAGGATTATGAACAGGAAAAATTTGAATTATGAATTTTAACTATTATTTAATAGACAGGAAATTCATTTTGATATTTAGACACTTTTATATCCTTTTGAAAAGGTATGCTTTGATTCTTATTTCATTTCTTTAATGTTATATGTTTTAATAAAGTTTGTTTCCCCTCAGTATAACAATCAGACTTTACAATTATAAATCTCTGTAGGAGATTGATCCTGAATCTATAGCCTGGCACTCCAGATCTTGATGAACCTTGATTAGATATGTTATTACTTTACTGACATCTAGTGACCATGTAGCTTAATTGCAGGAATATTTTTTAGAGTGGTAAATGAAATGCATTGAAGATAGATATATTTCCGAATCATTTTCTTATTCTTCTATTTATCACTTTCTTTGCCTTTTTTAATATTATGTTCCTCTACCTCATCTTTTTTATCTCAGATATAGCAAATAGTTAAGGTCAATGATATATAATCTATGTACCCAAGGCACCCAGCACATTTCTTAAGGAAATAGAGAAGTTACTGAGTCTGCCAGAGACCTATAGCCAGGATTTCAGAGGTTCCCAAACTTGTATAGTACACTAGGCCTTCCAGAATGTTCATTCATTTGTTTATCTAACATTTACATAGGTTCCCCTATTTGCCAGGAATGAAGTTAGGAGCTGATATAGTTTGGATGTTTGTCTCTTCCAAATCTCATTTGAAATTTGATCCCCAATGTTGGAGATGGGGGAGGTCATGGGAGTGGATCCCTCAGGAATGGCTTTGGTGCCTCCTGGAGGTAATGAGTGAGTTCTCATCCTACTAGTTCACAGGAGATCTGGTTGTTTAAAACAGCCTGGCACCCCTCCCTCTCACTCCCTCTCTTACCATGTGACATATGTGCTCCCCCTTCCCCTTCTGCCATGAGTGGAAGCACCCTGAGGCCCTCATCAGAGGCAGATGCAGCCTGCAGACAGGTGCCAATAAACCTCTTTTCTTTACAAATTAGCCAGACTCAGATACTCCTTAATAGCAACACAATAGGGACTAAGATGGGTACTAAGAATTCTGAGACAAAAATTGTACTCCTTGCCCTAAAGAACATCATTATCTCATAGGGAATAAAAAAAATAATTTCAATGTAGTAAAATAGAAATAACCATAGGTCACTATGGAGTGTCCCAGGTGGTCAAACCCTACCCTTACAGACATTTCTAATCTTTTCCCGCTGAGTAGGGAGTTCTCAGGAACAACTCATATGTACATTACACAGGGACCCATCCTCACCTTGTCTGCTTCCTCTCATTCATGGTACTTGCTCTAAGGTACTTTGCTTAAAGTAAATAGTGTACGCAAAGTGCTTAGGTTAGTATCTTGAATTTGGGAGCAACAGAAATGTTATTTCATTCCATCTCTCCATTCTTCCACTCACCAGACTCTATACCAGGCACTATGATAAGAACTAAGGACACTGAAATGAAAAAACAGCTCCTGATTTTAAGAAGCTTAGAAGGCTAGTGCAGAAAATAGATGCACAAATAAACCATTTAATGCAGCCTAATCACTGTTTAAGTAGAGCCTGGGGAGTAGGGAAGTGAGAACAATGTCAGCCTAGTGCAGTGATGTCCAACAGGTATACCACACTGGTGTGCCCTGAGAGGATCTTAGGTGTGCCACAAAAATTTTTGAAGATCATTAATTGAATTACTTTCAAAAGAAGTTCAAAGCACAGTAGGCCTACATATCAAAATTAAAACCTCTATAAATTGATTATATATCATTGTTATAATAAATAAACGTTCTTTTCTTGAAGAACACATCTATGGTTGCCAGAGGTTAAGGATGACTACAAGGATTAGCATGAGGGGATTCTGGTGGCATGGGGGTGGCGGTGGTATTGCTCGGTGCCATAAACGTGGCAATGGTTGTATGACTTGGTGCCTTTGCCAAACCATACACCCAAAAGGAGTGCATTCTACTGTATGTAAATTTAAAAGTTCACTTTAAAATAGTATAACGTACAGTAGCCTAGCAGAGTCCCAGGAGCTTTGTCTGCCACCACTGACTTCTGATCATCAGGCCAGTGGTCTTTGGATGTAACTGTTAGGCTGGGACACAGTCGTCCTTCATCCACCACCAGAACACTCCAGCCCCTCAGGACACTCTTCCCTTTTTGCCGCTAGCTAAGTGTCCCTCAGCTTACTGCTATATTCCCCATCCCCATCCCCATCACAAGGAGAGGTGGAAAATAAACTGCCTTCCAGTGTGTAGCAAGTGCCCTGTGTGTCTCGAGAGCACGTGCTCTGAGTGAGCTTCTGGGCTTGGACTGCCACAAACAGACACTGTCCATGGGGTGTTAGCATCAGAGCAGGGCTTTGATGCACTGGAGTGGGTGCTTCGTTACTGATATCTTAAATAATTTCATAGTTATTAAGCTGTTCCTTAAAAATATGAAAATAATAATAATAAATACCAGCTTATTTCTAAGGTGGGTGGGGTATAGCTTTGAAAAATAAGGTTTCGAGAAACACCCATAGTGGCTCTATTTGACAAAGATTCACTGATGAACACAAATATATCTCAAAACCATCCATAGTGAATGAAGCCGTATGACTCAGCGATCCCTCGTTGTGCCTGAAGTAGTAGGAGGTGTATCTTATACTGAGAGGGTCGTACAGTTCTGTCTAGATTTGAAATAGTGAAACAGGTAGATTCAAAACTAGCATGGCCTTGCAGATCCTAGTTTTAAGAATTTTCCACGTGTGTTTAATTAATACCTATATTTCTTTTTTTTAAGTATGAATTGTCTCTTTACTCATTTTATTATTTTTATTTTTATTACATAGCATTCCATTAAATGAACAAGTTTTTAGTAAAGAAACAAAAATTAGAAGATGACGCTAATGTGTCACTGCTTCACTCAGTACAACAGCGTCTAAATTAAAACCAATTAGTCATCAATATAATGAAGATTATTTCTCATTTGGTTTCATAGGCAGTAAGGGAAATCCATCGCATCCCGCATGTGTAATTTGTGGCGAAACATTACCAAATGAAGCTATAGTTCCTAGCAAATTGAAGAGACATTTACAATTCAGACATTCCTACTTGTCCGAAAAGCCAGTGGAATATTTCAAACGACATGTGCTCAGTAACAGGAAACAAGCAAAACGATGGACCAAATGTGCACCAGTATCAGATAAAGCACAAGAAGGGAGTTCCACAGTTGCAGAAATCATAGCAAGGAAAATGAAATCTCACGCAATTGCAGGATCCGTTATTTTAACAGCCTGCTGTGCAATTGCAAAATCAATGTTTGGAGAAGAATATGAAAAGGAAATTTTAAAAATTATGCTTTCAAATAATACAATTTTTTGGTGTGTTAAGAATTTATCTGAAAATATAGAATTTCAAGTAAGATCTCACCTCAACAAAGTAAACATGTTTGCAATTCAATTGAAGGAATCTACTAATATCAGTGGTAAACCCCAACTTTTAGTATGCAGTAGATTTGTCTATAAAGAAGAAATCATGGAACAGTTTTTATTTTGTTGACTAATCTAAACAACAACAAAGGGCCAAGCTATTTTTGATAAGATTGATAAGTACTTTAATTCTCATAACTTGTCTTGGGATTCCTGAAAAATTATTTGTACAGATAGAGCCCCGTCTATGTCTAGAAGTGTAAAAGGATTTGTTAGACTTGCTCAAAAAAGAATACAAAAACTATTTTTACACACCATTTTCTACAGAAAGAAGTGCTAGCATCAAAATCATTAGTGCCTGAATTAAAAATGGTCCCAGATGACAATATTAAAATGATTAATTATATAAAAGCAGGCCATTGCAGTCAAGATTATTTGCAGAATTATGTTCTTCAATGGATGCTTCTCATATGCAGTTCTTATAGCATATGGGAGTGAGATGGTCATCTCAAGGAAGAGTTCTATCAAGATCAGGGTGGGCAAGAGACCTGAAGAGAAACTTCTCTAAAGAAGACAGGCACATGGCCTACAGATATATGAAAACATGCTCATCATCCCTAATCATCAGGGAAATGCAAACCAAAACTACTTTGAGATATCATCTAACACCAGTAAGATTAGCCCATATCACAAAATCCCAAGATCATAGATGCTGGCGTGGTTGTGGAGAAAAGGGAACACTTCTACACTACTGGTGGGAATGCAAACTAATACATTCTTTCTGGAAAGACATCTGGAGAACACTTAGAGAACTAAAAATAGACCTGCCATTTGATCCTACAATTCCTCTACTAGATATATATCCAGAAGACCAAAAATCACACTACAACAAAGATATTTGTACCAGAATGTTTATTGCAGCCCCATTCATAATTGCTAGGTCATGGAAGAAGCCCAAGTGTCCATCAACACACAAATGAATTAATAAACTGTGGTATATGTACACCATGGAATACTATGCAGCCCTAAAGAAAGACGGAGACTTTACCTCCTTCATGTTTATATGGATGGAATTAGAAAATGTTCTTCTTAGCAAAGTATCTCAAGAATGGAAGAAAAAGTATCCAATGTGCACAGTCCTATTTTAAAACTAATTCATAGCTTTTATAGGAATGTCATAACCTAATTATAGCCTTAGAATATGGGAAGGGGGTGGGAGAGGGGAGGTGAGGAGGGTGGATGAGGAAGGGAGGGTGATTGGTGGGGTCACCCCTATGGTTTATCTTACAAGGGTACAAGTGAATCTTTCTAAAAGCAGAGTATGAATGTCTTGACTCAATAACTAAGAAAATGACATGAAGGTTATGTTAACCAGTTTGATGAGAGTATTTCAAAATGTATATGAAAACAGCACACTGTACCCCATGATTGCATTAATGTACATAGTTATGCTATAAGAAATAAAAAAGAAAGAAAGAAAGAAAGAAAAGGCCAGAGCTTCTGTTCCCCTTGAAGCAAAGCTATAGAAAAGGGGAAGCGCCACACTCTGTCTCTTCCAACGGCCTTCCTAGGAGTCGAGAGTCTAAGAATCAAGAAGACTCAACGTGAAGAAAGCAGGAGAGTGGGAAAGCTGGCCCCAAGCAGAAACTGCAGGAAATGGAACTTACGAGTTGGGAGAATAAGCAGACTTTATTTTTTCATAGTTTTTTGGGGAGAGGACACAGAGACACCACTTGCTGGGAAAGTTATGCGATGGAAGGATGCCCCCTTCCCATCCCCAGAGAGCTAAATGGAACCATATTGGGCCCTCCCTGCCGCACTCAGGGGAGATGCTTTTCAAGGGAATGAAATGTTTTATTGAAGAAACTCCAAGGAGGGAAGAAAGAAGCCTAAGAGAAAGGCATCCTGACAGGTCGACAGATGGAGACGGCCCCTTTCATGCATGTGGCTGAAAGCTGAGAGTCAGTTCTTCTGAAGGTGGAGCGAGCGGTAGTTCACAGATCCCCTTGCCTTTCATCTGCGTCTCGCAGCTTTGGACTGATGGGAAACGAGGAAACTCTCAGCCATCCTGAGAGAAGCAGAGATGTTCAGAGTCTACTTAGCTGAGATCAAGCAGAGTGCAGGCCCTGGAGTTCCTAAACATGGCCCTTCTACTCAACTTTGCCAGGTCTCTAAAATGAGGATTAGAGACCTCTTTCAGTGGGTGGCTGTGAAGATGAAGTAAAATTATGTCTGGGAATTGCCCGGCATGTCCTAGGAACTCAACAAGTGTCTCTTCCATGTTCCTCTTCTCTAGAAATGCTCGACAGTTGCATGGTCAAAAAATATCATTGGCTAGTCGTAGTTCTCCTTGGGGCAGTTTTCCGGAGTGCAAATATAAAAAAGAAAACAATGAGACTCTCTTCGCAACCACAAATGTGAGCTCCCAATACAATCCATGGAATATTATTATTAGTAATAACTGCACCTTGGGTAAACTTCCTGAGTTGTGCTACTGCCACCCACAAGAGTGCAGATAAATAATAGGTAAACATCTCTTTTCATTTAACCATTTAGAGCAGTGGTTCTCAACCTTCCTAATGCCACAACCCTTTATACAGTTCCTCATGTTGTGGTGACCATATTTTTGTTGTTGTTGCAATGAAAATAATTTTATGGTTGAGGGTCACTGGTTTAGAGCTTAAAGCCCATTTTAATTACTATGGTCTGTTGTTTAACAGGTCTCATCTCACCCAATTATTCTATGATCAATAGCAAATTGACTAAACGTTTTGAATAATGTTGTGAGGAAAGATGGACGGCCCAACTGAATCACAACCATGGCTGTCAGAGGACTTCCAGGGCAGTGCCCTCAGGAACACACCCCTTTCCCATGCAGCTCTACAGTGATTTTTTTCTAAAAGAAAAATCTGGTTAAATATTCAGTTCAAGGAAATGCTCCAATAAAAATGCTCTCTAGAACCCTGTGCATTGACAGATGCGGTCTTCACCCTGCGCTCCCTGGGCCGCTCGGGCCACTCTGCAGCTGCCCTCACACTCTTCCACTTCCTTGGCTTGAGCAACACTGTTGGCTCCTCATTCTCAACTTGTTTTTGGTTTTTTGGGTTTTTTTTTTTTTTTTTTTTTTTTTTTT
>NW_003852468.1:2220525-2234222 GCF_000181295.1 Otolemur garnettii | reverse complement strand
TTTTGCTTTTTGAACTTTTAAAAATCATATTTATTTGAAGAAAACAAAAAAACCCCACAAGCCAAAGTACAGAATTTTGCATCTTAAGACAGCTCCCAGGTATTGAGTTTATGGATTACAAATCATTTTCATAGAGGATACGTTTGTATAAACTTCTTAATTTTATTTATTTATTTATTTATTTACTTACTTACTTACTTAGAGAGTCTCATTTCTTCGCCCTGGGTAGAGTGCTCACAGCAACCTCAAACTCTTGGGCTCAAGCAATCCTCTTGCCTCAGCCTCCCAAGTAGCTAGCACTACAGGTGCCCACTGCAATACCCAGATAGTTTTCCTATTTTTAGTAAATATGGGGTCTCACTCTTTCTCAGGCTGGTCTTGAATTTCTGGGCTCAAGCAATCCACCTGCCTCAGCTGTCCAGAGTTCGAGGATTACAGGTATGAGCCACCAAATTTTAACGTCACTTTTTGGTCTGGTCCTTGAGCCTCTCTCCTCCTTCACCTAGAGAAGGTGTTTCCCTGGGTTTTATCCTTGAGTACTCACTTAGCCCTCATCTTGTAGGGTGGCCAAGCCCATCCTTTCTCTCCTGGTTTCATAAGCTCCCACATGCTGACTGCAAGCAGTGCAGTGGCACTCAGCACCCCTGCTTGTCTCAACCCTGTAGTTAGGTGGGGTTGTAAAACCAGTTCTGCCAAGGAAATGTGAGCAGACGTGATGTATGTCATATAAGAGGCCCACAGTCATTCTGTAGTCTCTCTCTTCTTTGCCCTGGTGACTGATGCTGAAATTATAAGAGGATGCAATCTTGCACCTTGGGTCTCTAAGTAACTATGTGGAACAGACCCCCTCAACAACACACATTTCACATGTAGTATCAGTGACAAATAAACTTTTTTTTTTTTTTGCTTAAGCCACTGATACTTTGGGATTATCTGTTATTGAGACATAACCTATTTGTCCTGACTTCCAAGTCTAGTACCTCACTGAATATCAAGTCGATAACTTATTTTTTTTAACAGAACAAATAAGTATATCTCTTGCCCTGACAACTTCCCAGAGTTTTGTGCTTCCCACCTGCTGCCAGGCAGAGCCACTTCTCAGAATCCATCCTCTTCCCATGTCCCACTCCTCTGTCAGCGTCACCACATCAACCTAGCCACCTTCCGCTGATGTGCCCTCCACCCAATGCCAGCAAATCATTATTTCTTGAAAAAAAAAAAAAGCAACTTGTAAATACTTCTCCAGCTTCCTCAGCACTCTGTGATGACTTACCTGAAGTAGTGGAATTTGATCCTTGACCACTCTTCTCATGGTTAGCCCTGCCCTCCACCCACCCAGCCCACCTTCCCTCTCCTGAGAGAGAGAGCCTGCGGTAGAAAATTGACCAAACTCAAAACCGCTCATGGCCGTCTGTCTCCGTCTCCGAGGCTTCCTGGCCGACGTGACCTGGACGCCACTGGCCGCTCCAGCCTCCCTGCCTCTCCCGCGGTGCGCAGCAGGTGACACTGTCTGCTGACTGTACCTCCGCCACAGTGGCGGTTCCCTGCCTCCTTCCCGCACTCCCAGCCTGATGAAGTCACATTAGTTCTCTAAGATTCACCTGGATACGTACGGTCTCGGCCAGAAGGCCTTCCCCAGTCCTCACTTTCCCGCTTCCCCTGGGTTTGCAGAGTACCCTGCTTATATCCCCATCGCGAGGCTGCGGCGCTATTTTAGTTCAGGAAGGGAGTGTGGACTCTCCGTACATGACAGGCAAGGACGGACGCCAAGGGCTTTCTCCCCCGCCCTCAGGACACGTTTCACTTGGAGACTACTTGCTTCTGTAGCTCTGTCCAGGTCCCTCCTTGGGTGTCATTGTCATCTAACTGGGAGGTACTCAATACACAGCTTTCATCCCTCCCTTTCTTCTTTCCCTCCGTACTTCCTTATTTTTTTTCCATTCTTTTCTCTTTTCCTTTTTTCCTCCCTTCTTTTTTGCTTTCCTTGTTTTTTCTGGCCGGAGGGTCAGAACACCTGAGATCACACCCATGCTATAGCACTATTTAGCTGTGTGGCTCTAAAAAGTTTCCTAACTTCTCTGAGCTTTTTTTTTTTTCTTTTGGAAAATGAGGATAGTCACATTCCTCATAGAGATATTTATCTCACTGGATTGTTACAAGGATTAAATATAAAATGTTTAGAATGCAAACCAAAATAAGTTAAGCATTTAAATAAATATTTGCCATTACTACTTTCTTTGATCCCTTCAATAAATAACAAAATAGCAGTCAACATCTAATAGCAATTCCTAAGCCCGGAATGTAAGTTAGGCTGATTGGGATGTTGGATTTGAGCCCAACCCCCATTCACTTGCCCAAATCCTCCTGTCTAGGATGCTGCAACCAACATTCCAGACCAGAATTTCCCTTCTTTCGTTTAAGACTGGTTCCCCACTACAGCACAAATACCACATAAAGTTTTATCAATCATTTATAATACCCTCATTGAAGTTGTCCCAGACAACTCCAGCTGGAAATAATAATAACTCATATTTGTACGGCACTTCACAATTTACAAAGCACTCTCCAAACCCTTGCTCTTGTGATCCTAAGAGGAGTGCTGTGGGTTTGGGAAGCAGGCGTGATTATGATTAGTACCGTTCTGGAGAAGTGGACATGAGATTCGCAGTCTGGGAGCCCAGGTTCCCACAGACCACAGGCCACAGAGCTGTGGCTCCCAAAGGCAGGCCACAGAGCTGCTGCTCATTCTCAAGTTCAAGGCTCATTGCTCTGGGCCCCAACTCTTTCCACTGTCCATGAATACATAACCTCTGAAACCCTTTAACAGCAGCACAGGACTTGGAGACCTCGGGATCTGCACAGAGTGGTCGGGGAAGACAACTCAACACCTTTGCACTATTTTAGAGACTTGGAGAATATCAGGGTGAAATAGGACTTTAAAGACTATCTGTTCAAAAGTCCAAGACCGGAATCAGATCTACTGAATTCATACCCAGCTCTGTTCCCTGCTGATTAATCTTGAGAAAGGCATTTAACTCCTGTGTACTATTACCACCAGCATAGAAACAGGCTGGGAGTAGTTATTACGTAGAGCTGTTGGAAGAGCTCATTGATCTGTGGCACTTAGTGAATGCGCCCATCCACACTAACTTTATTATCCAATTATTATAGTCTGTGATCGGGAAGCAATGTCAGGTTGCTTTTCTGCAGGAAGTTTCTAAATGAAGGTGGAAGGGCAGTGACCAGTCAGTGGAGGGAACTATCTACAGTGAGTAGATGGCAGGGAACTGAAGAAACACTTTAAAATGATGTCCGAGACTTGCCCTGCTGGGGTCATCCAAGGAGCTCCAGGAGGAAAAAGAAGGTGGACAGAGGGCAGGCTTTGATTCTTCTCCCAGGCTGTGAACCTTGGCAAGAGTCCTTGACATCTGGCTGGCTGATCATTGTCTGACAGGTTGTATTAATCAGGCTTCTCCATAGAAACAGAACCAGCAGTGTGTGTGTGTGTGTGTGTGTGTGTGTGTGTGTAAAGATACTGATTATAAGTAATCAGCTCCTTCCTACAACCATGGAGGCTGAGAAGCCCCCAGATCTCCAGTCAGCCACCTGGACACCCCAGATAGGCAATGGTGGTGTTCCAATATGAAGACTGGGAGTCTTGAGACCCACAAAGACCCTGTTTGAATCTAAAGGCAGAAAAGACTGATGCCCTAGGTCAAGTCCTCAGGCATGATGAGTTCCTCCTGACTCACATGGGGTCAGCATTGTTGTCTTGTTCTGGCCTTCAACTTACCGGCTGAGGGCCACCTACATTAGGAAGAACCATCTACTTTACTCAATCTACCAATTATCAGGTAGATTCATGAGGTTTTTTAAGTCAATGGTTGATGTTCAACATAAGAGAGGATGAGAATACAGAAGAATATGTACTGATTGCAGATGTCACCTGTGTCACATAGTGCTGTCCTCACATCTTTAACAGGGAAACGTGGAAAACTCCTAGGACAGGGCTGAGCAGCATGCACCAGGTATGCCACAAACATTCTTTTTCCACCATGAACAGAGGAGATATGACTTATCAGCAAGGCACAGCTGGTAAGATTATTTATAAATTCATTGCCCTTTAAAGATTTAGAGTATCTAGGAGATAGACAAGGAAACCCAAGACCCAGTGGTAACTAAACTTGGAAGAGCAGAGACTAGAACCCAGACCCCTGAATCCTTCCCTGGGCCCAGTTGCTGCATGCTGGACCGGACCTAGAATATTATGCTAGGTCTATAGGCAGATAATTCAGTCATTCTACAAATATTTGTGACTAGCCCTGCAACATCCACTGTGGGGGACCACAGATATTTGTAGTCTATTTGTATTGGCAAACGTCAAGTAATAACAGCATTAAAATCAGCACTAAATTGGTAGAACCATCAGGATGAGGCTGTCAGTGGAATGCAGAAAACATGTGGGAAAAGAAATGGCTCTGTTAATTAACTAATTTAATGGTTAACATTTTCTTGAGCTTCTAATTGTGTGGGGAATTCACTAGGCTTCAGAGGTACATGGTCACTACCCTTAAGGATCTTAAGTTTAGATGGGATGTTATATGAGTAAATAAATAATTGCTACACATTTTTTTCTTTCTTATTTAAGATTAATGTGAGGATGCAAACAATGAGGTTACAAAGTGTTTACTTTTGTTAGGTAAAGTCCCTATTGTAGTTCACACCACACTGTGTTTTAGAAGTCCACAAGAAAGATATTTGCAAGGACTGTGTAAGCACAGATGACTATAAGAACACCCTAAGGAGATCATTTCTAAATGTTTAGGGAAGTGAAGTTCAGGGAAGTGGCATTAAATTGGGTTCTTAAGTACAAAGAGGAGTGCACTAGTAGGTAGTGGAAAAAGCCACTTCTAGGAACTCAAAAAAACGGCTTTACAAAGGCCCAGACCAGTGATTTTCAACCAGCGTGCCATGGACATTTTTAAAGACTATTAATTAAATTATTGTCAAAAGAATTTCATGTATTCTTTTTTTCACTCTTTTTTTGATCAACATAATTTACGTAGGCTGGGTACATTGGCTCAGGCCTACAATCCCAGCACTCTGGGAGGCCGAGGTGGGTGAATTCCCTGAGCTCAGGATTTTGAAACCAGCCTAAGCCAGAGCAAGACCTCATCTCTAAAAAAAACAGCCAGGCATTGTGGCAGGTGCCTGTAGTCCCAGAGTCCCAGCTACTTGGGAGGCTGAGGGAAGAGAATTGCTTGAGCCCAAGAGTTTGAGATTGCTGTGAGCTGTGACAGCATGGCACTTTACCAAAGGCGACAAAATGAGACTCTGTCTCAAAAATAATAATAACAATAATGTAAATGTGCCTCAGAAATTTAAGTATAGGTTCAAGTGTGCCATGAGACAAAAAAGGTTGAAAAACACTGATCTGGACAAAAACCACGGCTAGTTATTAGGGAACTAGAATGAGCTCTCCCCCTGGAGTTTGAGCTGTGAGCTACATTGTCAGGCAGCGTAAACACAGGTAGGTCCCCAGATCATGGGGACCTTGACTTGTCAGTCTTAAAGTCTGGATTTTATTGTATAGAAAATGAGAAATTTGCACACGTTTTCTTCACTCCTGGGGGAATTTTCTACTATTTCAGGCAACACCTGTGGCTCAAAGGAGTGAGGCGCCAGCCCCATATGCCAGAGGTGGTAGGTTCCAGCCCCGGCCAAAAACTGCAAAAAAAAAAAAAAAAAAAAAAAAGCCAGGATTCAAGCTCCTAAAATAAATTAGCATTTTAAAAAAATGTAAAGTCTCCATCTGTTCTTATGACTGAATAGTATTCCATGGTATACATATACTGCAGTTTGTTAATTCACTCATTCAAGGGGCACTTGGATTGATTCCAGGTATTTTTCATTTGGTAAATCTGGCACCCCTCATCCTGGTATGTGCACATGCGTGTGTGTGTGTGTGTGTGGTGTGTGTATGGTACACAGCAGGGAGAGTTGTGGGGAAGCAATGGGATATGCAACAGATTAAAATGACTTGGAAGATCCTTCATTCTCCCAGAAGGCAGAGAAGACAGAACAGAGACCTTGAGAGAGGCAGAGGGGCAAAGTGCCTCATGCCAGGGCCCTTCTTGAGCTCATCAGCTCCCCTTCACAGAATCCCCTGATTTGCAACAATCTAATGTAACTTGCTTATGGACAGAGAAGGGGAGATGGGGGACAAGCCCTTTCTGACCCACATGAACCAGAAATAGAGGATGATATTTAAAGTACAGCTTTTGTGGCCAGACAGTCTGGGTTCAAATTCTAGCTGCCCAGCTTTGGACAATCATTTACTTTTTTAATCTGTGTCCTTTTTTCCATAAAGTCTAAGTACATTTACTAAAGTTGGAAAGGTGAAAGAGGCAGAGATAGGATCAAGGTCCATCCTATTCCAAAGACACTAAGGGACTTATCCAAGACGCCCCTTCTGCCTGATGGGACTGACACCCAAGTCACCACTCCTGTTTCAAGTCCTTGGTCAGACATGGAGATTCAAGACAGGGCAGCATGGTGTGAAATCATTCCCCTACACACACACACACACACACACACACACACACACACAGTCCTTGTGTTGTGGGGAGGTCCCCCAATTTCTTTATAGCTTTCATTCCATCCCAAGTAGCCTCAAAGAAGACGTGCTGTGAATGTTAAAAGCCCCAGGCTGGAGGGCCTGCCTCCCCCACCCCCAGCCCTGAGCCTGGGAACTTCAAAGTGAAAGGAAGCGCCTATAAGAGGAGGGAGGCGCAAATCTCCCTCCTCCCCCTTGAGCTGTGAACATTTGCAGATCCCGGGGACCCAGCTCCCCGCCAGGTGTCCCAGGTCTGCGCCCCGCCCCTGCTGCTCCCGGCTTTCATGTGGATCAAGGCCGGGAAGATGACAAGCCTCCTGACTGATAGATACTGAGACTCCGCTGGTGATTTATTGGCTTTCTGCACCTGACTAGAACCACTAGGTCTATCTAAGGAGGGAAATATATGGGCTTTCCTGACTCCAAGTGGCAGCCCGGGGGCACGCATGTGATGTCAAGCTGGGCAGGGGGAAGCAAAGCTGAGCACCGGCCTGTGTCTTGCAAGCCGGCCGGGGTCGTAAAAGTGTCAGCACACGATATATTTCTTGTTGGGGTGGGGTGAGGGGGATCTTCTCTGGGCTCTTGCCAGCGCCTTCTCTCCGGTGGTTGGCAGCCCAAGCTGGATCGAGAGTGTACCGGCCATCTCAGCCTGGGCTTCATTTAGCCCTGATGTCTTGAAGCCTGTCTGGTCCTTACTCCAGCCTGGAGTCCCTCACATCATACCTGGCCCTGGGGGACAGGGCAGGAGTTCATTACTGTGACTCCTGACTGTGACAGAGAAGGTGGATTGTGGCCTGAACTCTGGAAGCTGGTCCCATCCATCCCCAAGGCCTCACGCTGGGCTGGCCAGTTGTCTCATTCTGTGTCCCTCTGCGCCCCACCCCCAGGCTTCTTCCTAGGGGTTGACCAGGAACAAGGGTGGATGTTAAGGTCTTGTATCTTTCAACTGGGAGTCTTTGGCATTCTCAATTGGGGGGTGGGGGGAGAGTAAAGGACACAGGTGAGTGGGGGAGGGGTGGAGGAATGAAAGAGACAGAAACTGCCCTTGTGTCACTGTGTTGACTGGGAGGAATTTACGATCTTGATGAATCCTAGTGCTTCTATCGCTAATTGTTCTGTCTTCAGAGTATAGGGGTGCCACTGGGCCCACAATGCCTACGGAATATTTGTTGGTTATTTTCTCCTACAACTCCATTCCTCCAGGATCTTTGGAAATGGGCTAACTCAACATTTAGTATGCAATGTTTTTGTTTGTTTGTTTGTTTGTTTTTGAGACAGAGCCTCATACTGTCACCCTGGGTAGAGTGCCCTTGCATCACAGCTCACAGCAACCTCCAACTCCTGGGCTTAAGTGATTCTCTTGCCTCAGCCTCCCAAGTAGCTGGGACTACAGGCGCCCGTCACAATGCCTGGCTATTTTTTTGGTTATAGTTGTCATTGTTGTTTGGCAGGCCTGGGCTGGATTCGTACCCACCAGCTCTGGTGTATATGGCTGGCGCCTTAGCCTCTTGAGCTACAGGCATCGAGCCTGCAATGATTTTTTAAATGTCTAAATTGAGCACATGCTTTACTCTTTTCTCTCATCTTTCCTCTTTTTCATCTCTTGCCCCAGTCTTGGAAAAAACTTCGATGGGTGAACATCCTGCTGGATGACTTAACATAATCATTCCGTGGAGAGGAGGAGCAGCTGGGGCGGAAGAACACACCGAGCAACACAGCAGAAGCTGCCCTGGGAGCGCATCCCAAGGTCAGTGCACACCCTGCCTGCATCTCCCAGGGCGGGTGGATCTGCTGCCCCTCCCCAGCCCGACCTCTACACTTGCACCCATAAGCAGAGAAGTACTCACACCCTCGGAGCCCCTCTGTGCACAGTAGAGGAAGGGAGCGTCCCCAGAGAGCCCAGGCAGGACCTTGCTGGAGTTCATGGCTCAAGGAGCAGAACACAGGCTGAATTTCAGGGGTCCCTGTACCGGGTCAGCCTACACAAGTGATTGGGAGGCGCAGCCTTCATGCTGCTCTCTGTGAACTGCCTTCCCCTGCCAGGCTGCCCTTGGAGTTCATTACAGACACCTGGAGCCCAGAGCTGTGGCTTCTCAGGCTGTGTGAGGGAGCTGGAGCTCACAGTTAATCTCTCTGAGTTACTTTCCGTTTTTCGTGAAATGGAGACAGGGCTACTTCTCTCCCTGGGCTTCTGGGAGGGTGAAGTGATTCCCCCTTGTCGAATATTCTAAGCTCATCCCTACAGGTGTCTAATGACAGTTGTTTTTTTGTTTGTTTGTTTTTTGCAGTTTTGGGCCAGGGCTGGGTTTGAACCTGCCACCTCCAGTATATGGGGCCAGCACCCTACTCCTTTGAGCCACAGGCGCCGCCTTAATGACAGTTCTTTTTATAAGATTGAGGATTAGGAAATAATTCTAAATCTCTGAGCTGGAAGGTCCTTTAAGAGGGATGATTGACAGCAGCTAGTCAGACCTTGCCTACCACAAGGCTTTTCTGCAAGTGCCCAACGTGAGTCCTGGAGTTGCCACAGACCCTTCTGCCATGGGCTTCAGGCTGCACCTGCCACCTCAATGCCAGCAGGGATGGGCCAATGTCTTGGATCCCCTGACACCCAACACTCCACACAGGCTTGTCACTAAGAGGAGAAGGCTGTTATGCTGCACTGAGCTGACCCAGAGCTGTAAAAATTGCAATGGTTCCTTCACTTCATTGCAGACCTCACTGTCAGCCTGGAACTTCCCCCAGAAGATTTGGATGGTGTCTCATATTGACGCTCTTGAGTGCATGAATATAGCCACCCTCCTTATCGTCATCAGCCCACCCCTCGTGGGCCACAACATGCACAGTCCATCAAGACGTGATCCAGACAAGTGCCAAGGCGTGCGAGTTCTGGTGAATCCTTGGATACCATGAGGCTCTCACTTAGCAGCTTCCTGACAAGAAGGGGGAAAGATCTGGGCACCTGACCAGGGGATATAGCTTGACATGGGATTTGAGGACAGAGGCACCTGACCACCTAGGACAGGCTTCATGGAGTGTCTTAGGGCAAGCTTATGAGCCTGACTTTACAAAGGCACCAAATTTCCCCTGCCTAGGAAAGCAAGATTGTAGAGTAGAATGTTTAAAACGTGGGATTTCAGCTCAGCGCCTATAGCTCAGGGGCTAGGACTCCAGCCACACACACCATAGCTGGTGGGTTCGAATCCAGCCCAGGCCTGCCAAACAACAATGACAACTATAACCAAAAAATAGCTGGCATTGTGGCTGGTGCCTGTAGTCCCAGCTACTTGGAAGGCTGAGGCAAGAGAATCGCTTAAGCCCAAGAGTTTGAGGTTACTGTGAACTGTGATGTCACAGAAAACATGGGCTTTCAGAAGAGGCTGGCCTGGGCCTGCAGAATGAGGAAGATGTGGCCTTGTGCAAGGTACTTAATGTCCCTGAGCTTCAGTCTTCATCTATTTACCTACCCCAGCTTTTCCTGAAAGTAACACAAAAATACTTACGTGTTTACCTCAGTGACAATAAAACTAAACATTTATATGTTGCTTCATCTTCCCATAGAACACTTTTATATGCTCACAATATCCTAATGTGTCATTTTGTTTGTGCATACTTTATAAGCCTATATCTGTAGGAAAAATAAATTCATAAATACTTCAGAATTTTATAACAAATGAGTGAAAATTACCTGCTTTTTATATGTACCATAAGTGGCTGTCTAGAATCAACACAAACCTACCCCAGAGTCTGACATTTGCCTTAAATCAGCAGCCAAGGAGGGTCTCAGTTCTGAGTTCATAATCAGACCTTAAAAATATTCAGGCTGGACATGGTGGCTCATGCCTGAAACCTAGCACTCTGGGAGTTCAAGAGAGCAAGACCCCCATCTCTACTAAAAATAGAAAAACTAGCCAGAGGTTTTGATGGACGCCTGAGGTCCCAGCTATGTGGGAGGCTGAGGCAGCAGGATTGCTTGAGCCCAGGATCCCTGAAGCACTTTGAGGGTGCAGGGAGCCAGGCTGAGACCATAGCACCCTAGCCAAGGAGACAGGGCAAGACTCCGGCTAAAAAACAAAACCAAAAAGAAGGTTAACAGGTTAGAGTCATCCCCTAGTTTCCAAAATACATTGCTGGGCTGGAAGTTTCAAGACATTTCTCTTCTTTGCTTTCTATCACATCCATTTAATATTTTAGACATTTTTCACTGGGGGCAGGAATTACAAAGATTCAAAATACTAAAGACAAAACAAAAAAACTTTCTGATGAGAAGGTCAGTCTATAGTTTAGGTCTTGGGGAAGAAATCAGGAAATCTGAGTATACTTTATTTTTGACATTTGACTCTCTACCCTCATTTGTGGAAATGGGCAAATCTTTTATGCCACACCAGACATTTTCTGTAAAGGGACAAATGGTAAATATTTTAGGATTTGTGGCCCATACAGTCTGTCTCAACTATTCAACTCTGTCAGCATAGCATAAAAGCAATCATAGACAATACTATAACAAATAAGTATGGTTGTGTTCCAATAAAACTTTATTTACAAAAATAGGCAGCAGGCCAGATCTGGCCCACAAGCTATCTAGTTTGCCGAGCCCTGCTTTGCCAGACTTGATAACAAACAAAGACTCTATAAAGGGAAGTGATATCCATTTTGAAGCAGCACCACAGTGGGAATTTGTGTGCCATAGCAAATTATATGCACATTCAAACAGGTTGAGGAAGGGAATAGTTTTTAATAGCAAAATGAGGATTAGATAAGTTGTTTGAACCAGTTATCTTTGGCTGTAAGGATCAGTAACAAGTGTGGCATCGATCCAAGTTTGGACAAACAGTTGCTGGACAGACATCCTTGCAGAAGTATTTTCTGCGTGAGGTTGCAGTAGCCTTTGCACAAAATTGTAGTTTTTGCAGCCCTTTGCGATAGTTTTGTTATCAGGCATATGTGAGTAAGAAACCTCCCTTCACAGGCATCCCCAGCAATATTTGTCAAGGTTTTAACAAAAATGACTCTATTTTGATCCTGACAACTTTCTTAACTGTGCCTCTGACTATAAAAACAGACACAGTAACCTTTTTCCTCAGGGCTGGGGTGCGTCACAACTTAATATGCATCCTAGTCCCTGGCCAACCCCAAGGAAGGAGCCTGAGGGGATAAAGCTGTGATTGTCAACCAGTCTGCTGTGGCACACGGGGGTGCTGTGAGAGGGTCTTGGGTGTACCGCAAACATTTTTAAGGATTATTAATTAAATTATTTTCAAAAGAAGTTCAAAGCACATTAAGTATATTCTTTACTTTGCTCTTTTTTTTTTTTTTTTTTTTTGATCAACTAATTTAAGTGTGCTACGGAAGTTTAACTGTAGGTTCAAGTGTGCTGTAAGGTCAAAAAGGTTGAAAAACCCTGGGGTAGAGGGCAAAGAGGAGACCAAGTCAGGCCAGTCCCACAGAGAGCCTGGGGCAGAGGGGCATAGTACAGCTTTAGCACCATGCCTGGCATATGACTGGCACTTGGTTCCTTGAGTAAATTACTCTTTAATCGGTTGGTTGATTTCTGGAAATATGAGTTTGACATTTAGCTGTCCTAGAGTACTCTCCAGGTCAGCCCCCAGCTTATATATCTCACTAATCAGCCCTCTTTGCCAAAGTCTGGAGTCCCAGCAATTATCCTCAGCTCTGTTCCGATTCATTCAAACATTGCATTGGCAAACCCAAACTACTTTGGGGAGCAGAATATCCCAAACATACAGTGAGTGCCCTGACTTTCCCCCTCAGTGATCCTTTCCTGTGAGGAGCCCTCCCCATCCTCATGGGCCAGTGGCTTTTAGAAAACCATTGACCAGTGAATGACACGGATGGCTTCTCGAGGGGAGAAAGTGTCAGCTGGCTTCTGAGCGTCTTAGGACATCTTGTTCTTGCTGCCCCCACCAGTTAGCCCCACTGAAGTTGTACATTTAGTGTCTAATGAAGTTTGTAACCGAGCAGAAAGGGTCACTGACCAGAAGGAAGAGGCAGCTTACTGTCTCCTGTGACTCCCCCCAGCACCTTTGCCTAACGGAAGTCGAGCTGGAGGCCTGATCAGGCAGACAGATTTCCGGTTTGGCTGCATATTTCCAAAATTACTTCTCTGCCATGACTTATCATCTGTGACTTGACATGTTCTACACACATGGGCATGTTGTACACATTAAGACATGCTTCCTGCATTAGAAGATTTCCCCAGACTGAGAGCATTTTCCTGAAGCAGAATGGAAGCATTCAGAATGACCTCGACGTTCATGGGTCTAAAGGAGGTTTAGGACATTGTATTCCCTTCGGGGGTCCACCCCTATCCTAAAGAGCAGCAGTGTTTATGATGAGGGCCCAGCACATGCTAAGGGAGAGCTTGTTGGCTCCTGATCCCCAGTGTATGGTATCCTGGCCTCGGCCAGCCTCTCTCCTTCCCCCTCCACGTGGGGAGAGGCTGTGGTCTGCAGCTCCGGGCTCACCTGGAACTCCTCCGGTTGCTAAAGGGCTGGATGGAGACTCTGAGACAACCTGATGGATCATCTCATAAACAGAGCCCGCAGGAAGGAAAAGAAAATTATGCCAGCAGAATGCACTTATGAGAAATAGATACGTGCGGTGCAGGGAGAAATGCTTTGATATTAAAATTTTTGTAACTTAAAAAGGCATGAAAAATGATACCAACCACTAACTAATCAACATTCCTTTGCGAATGCAGCTTCAGTTCCTAACCAAAAACACATCCCTGCTATTGTCTTGTCTGGATCCAGATGCAAACATGATTAATTAAGTTTCGGAGAGAAGTGGGAGGGGCTGGTCAGGATGGACGGCTTGCTGAGGGCCCTTTCACACACAGGCCAGGGAGGCTTCCTCAGGCTGGGGGCCTACTTTCCTCCATATGGCAGGGGTGCCTTCTGTGCACTGACAGCCACAGGGTGCAGTGACCGGGCTGCACCCAGACCCATGGAGTAAGGCGGCAAAAGGCTCTAAGAAGAGGCAGTAGGGAGAGACTACGAGTGGAAGCCCTCCAGGCAGTAAGGGGGTGCTCTGAGTGGAGGCCCTCCAGGCAGTAAGGGGG
>NW_003852468.1:2188859-2220100 GCF_000181295.1 Otolemur garnettii | reverse complement strand
AGTGGAGGCCCTCCAGGTAGTAAGGAGAGGCTCTGAGTGGAGGCCCTCCAGGCAGTAAGGAGAGGCTCTGAGTGGAGGCCCTCCAGGCAGTAAGGAGAGGCTCTGAGTGGAGGCCCTCCAGGCAGTAAGGAGAGCCTCTGAGTGGAGGCCCTCCAGGCAGTAAGGAGAGCCTCTGAGTGGAGGCCCTCCAGGCAGTAAGGGGAGGTTCTTGGCACCTGTGTTGCCACTGCTCAGCACAGCATGGCAGAGTAGCAAAAGCACGTGACATGTCTTGTTGGGGGACATGGACACTGCTGCCCACACTGCTACCAAGTATTTTGGAACCTTGAGCAAGTTGCCTCAGTTTCTGCATTTGTAAACTGAGGGGCTGGATTAAATGTTCCTTAAAGCTGCTTCCATTCTTTTCGTTCTGGTGCCTGAGACCCTTCACCCATAGCAGATTGACCGCCAGACATGACCACCTTGTCAGGTGAAGGAGCCTGGTGATGGCGACCTGAGAGGTGTGCTAGGTAAGCATCTCTGCTGCAGGTGACTGAGCAGCAGGACAGGGGCCGGTGAACCTGCTCCCTGCTCTGCTGCAGTGAGCCACTCTGAGTGAAATACCCACTGCTCTGCACCTCAGTGTCCCCATTAGATAACAGAAACACCAGGCCCAACTTATGCTGTAGTGTCAGGATACCACACGGCATCTGCTCTTGTGCTAGCTGGTCAGAGAGGACAGTGACACAGTGCACAGATGGTGTTGTCTTTAGGAATCTACTCCACTGATAGAGGTCTACCACTAAAATTGAGTGGTTGAAAGGGCAAAATCCTGAGTCAGATGTCTGTGTTCAGATTCTGATGTCGGGCAAGTTACAAACCTCCTTTGGGCCTCATTGATTTCATCTGCAAAATGGGGATAATAATCACAGAGCATACCTTAGGATTGCTGGGAAGATTAAATAAATTAAAACATAAAATGCTTATAATTGTACCTGGCACATTCAGCAAGTGCTAAATAAGTGCTCGTATCGTTAACTGCATCCCCCCTCTAGATTTGGATGCCCATTGAATGTCACTTTAGTGCACAGAGAGTCATGTATTCTCCCAGGGGAGAGTAAATGGGGCTGTCCAAGCCTTCACTGCACAGAGGAAGCACATTTATTTGTTCATTTGACGGATCTCACTGAATACCCTTAGCAAGGCTTTAGAGAGATAATGTTAATGGAGCTCCCTACGTGGCTGAGAACTGGGCTTACCAGGAGAACATACATGTCTTCCCTGCCTGGTGAGCAGGGCAGGCTTGTGAAGGGGTGAAAGACTTCTATAAGGCCAGCTGGACCCCAGGGTGATGTCAGTGCTTCCCATCAGACTTTAAGGCCCTAGTGGGGGTCTTTGGGCCAGAGCCAAGACTAGGGTTTAGTGAGCTGTTTATTGGGGGTTTTACTGCCTCCTTCTAAACCCAACTGATTCCACTAGCATTTACCCTCTCCACGTCAGCTGTGGCTGGCTGATTCTTTTAGATTTCTAGCCACACCCTATCAAACATTAGAACAATGAATTGTCCAGTTCAAGGTCTATAATTTTTTTCAGTACCAGAGGAAAGAAGACAGACTTTTACATGCTTGTGATTTCAGCCCCAGGATCATCTATGAAATATGCAGCATTCTTTCACATAGCTGGGAAATCACTTGGAAAATATCATCTCTAATCCATCCTCACATTTTCAAGAGGGAGCTTGTTATTCCCATTTCCCAGATGGAGTAACTAAGAGCAGAGTCGGGAGGCAACCTGAGCAGAAACCCAGAACCACAGAATGACTTTGTGGTGGGGCCAAGACCAAGTTCTTACTTCCTGTCTCACAATCTATTACAACCCAGGACTGACCTTTCTGTGCAACGTTAGAAATATGACCATATGAAATGGAGAATTTAGATTGCAATCCCCTGGACCGTGTCCAGAACACTTAAAATGAATGTGCTGCTCTTGTGGAATGGATTCTAACAATTACTGTTCTGAATCTAATTTGGGATGAAGCAGCTCTTCCATGGAGATTCCAGGCTAATCCCAGCCCCCTTCTCCACCTCAGCCCTATGGACTATAACTTGCAACCCTCCTCAACAAAACTTTAACCTCTACTGTGTGCAGAGTGCTGCTCCGCTAGATATTTACAAAGGAATCAAGATGAGTGGGAATTTCCCTTGCAAGGGATAAGGATGAACATAGTGAGGACATGTTGGCCCCCAGCCTGTGTAGCAGCCCAGCCCTGCATATACAAATCTCAAGCCCTGTGCCCCAGCTGACCTACTAGGAAGTGAAGGCCCACGGTGCTACTTTCAGCAGGGGCCAAGGGCCCTCCTCTCCTCCCTCTAGAGAAGCTCGCTCACCCCTCCAGTCTCAAGTGGTGCCTTCTTTCAGGCTGCTTCTTTTGCCCTGGGACTTTGCCTTGGTGTTGTACTTTGGTTTCCCCACATTTTGTTCTCACAGCCCTGGATTTGGACTCATCCTTCTGGTGCACTCTCCTCTCAATTCCTCCATTTTTTCTACACTGAAACTAATCTTCAGTCCCTGCCCTATCTTTCTTTAAAACTCAGCACAATTTGGCTCAAAGGAGTAGGGCACTGGCCCCATATGCCGGAGTTGGCGGGTTCAAACCCAGCCCCGGCCAAAACTGCAAAAAAAAAAAAAGAATAAGAAGATGAACTCAGCATAATTTAACAGAGGCAAGTGGAGTGTCCATCAGACACAAGGCAGTTATACTAGAATTTATATATCACTCAAAAACAAAAATGATACTATTGATGTTTTCAAAGAATTTAGAGTTTAATAGAGAGTATGAGAAAAGAACGGTTGGGTTTCTCTCAAATAAATGGAGGAGTTGGGCGTGGTGGTTTACATCTGTAATCCCAGATACTCGGGAGACTAAGGCCAGGGTAGCATTTGAGGCCAGGAGTTCGAGTCCAGCCTGGGCTTTACAAGCACCTGTCTTATAAAAAGAAAAAAAAAGAGGAGGAAAAATACCTGGCAGAGCTTGCCTAAATTCTTTCTAGAAATAACTGTATTGGTTCAAAGTGCATTTTAAAGAGGTAGAGGTATGATGGATTTTTGTTGCATGTTAGACAGAATGAAACGATTACAGATGTTGATACGTGTTTACTTGCCTTTTCAATGTAGAAGAACAAATCCCCTTATTATGCATAGATTTTGTCCAGGGCAGATGGGAGAGAACCAACCATGGAGAAGGAGAGGATTTATAAGGGTATTGTATTAGTTTGGGCTGCTACCTATTAGACTAGGTGGCTTAAACAACAGAAATTATTTTCTCAGTTCTGGGGTCTGGGATTCCAAAATCAAAGTGTTACCATTATCAGTTTCTGGTGAGTAAATGGCACTTGCTCACGCTGTGTGTGTGTGTCTGTGTGTGTGAGAGAGAGAGAAAGAGAGAAAGACAGAGAGAAAGTGTTTTCTGAGATCTCTTCTTAAAAGGGCACTAATCCCATCATGAGGGCCCCACCACCATGACCTCATCTTATACTAATTACATCCCAAAGGCCCCATTTCCAAATATCATGACATTGGGGCTTAGGACTTCAACATATGAAGTGAAGGGGAGGAGAATATAATTTGGTCCACAGCAGGTTTATATTAATTAAATTATTTTATCAAACTTATCAAGTTTCTCTAAGGTTGCATTGTTTAGCCTGAAATTAAAAGAATTAATATACATGTAATGTTTGTGCCATTTCTATAAAATGGATTATTGGAATTATTTAATTATTATTTTATTATTATTTATTATTGGAATCCTATTTAATATACATTTAATATAATTTTAATAATTATTGGAATTATTTATTATTTTATTATTATTTATTATTGGAATCCTATTTAATATACATTTTAATATACTTTATTTAATTATTATTTTATTATTATTGGAATTATTAATATACATTTTAGTATTATTATTATTGAAATTATTTAGTATAGATTTTAATATTATTATTATTGGAATTTTTTTTTTTTTTTTTTGAGACAGAGCCTCAAGCTGTCCCCCTGGGTAGAGTGCCGTGGCATTACAGCTCACAGCAACCTCCAACTCCTGGGCTCAAGCGAGTCTCCTGCCTGCGCCTCCCAAGTAGCTGGGACCACAGGTGCCCGCCACAATGCCCGGCTATTTTTTGGTTGCAGCCGTCATTGTTGTTTGGCGGGTCCGGGCTGAGGATTTGAACCTGCCACCTTAGGTGTACGTGGCTGGTGCCCTAGCCGGTTGAGTTATAGGCGCCGAGCCATTATTGGAATTTTTTAATATACATTATTTATTATTTTATTATTATTATTATTGGAATCCTATTTAATATAATTTTTTACCAGAAATTTGTCAGACTATTCTCCTTGTGAGTTACCCCCATTACCAGCTTTTGTTTCAACATCTAAGATCAACTGAGTATTCTTACCAGGATGTCTGGGAGGACAGTAAATATTTCTCTTCCCACTTTTTTTTTTGAGACAGAGTCTCACTATTTTGCCTTCAGTAGAGTGCTGTGGTGTCACAGTTCAAAGCAACTTCGAACTCTTGGGCTCAAGCAATTCTCTCACCTTACCGTCCCAAGGAGCTGGGACTACAGGTGCCACCACAACACCCAGCTGTTTTTTTTGGGGGGGGGTTGTGGTCATTGTTGCTCAGCAGGCCCAGGCTGGGGTCAAACCCGCTAGCCCTGGTTTATGTGGCCGGCCCCTAACCACTGAGCTAGGGACGCCGAGCCTCTCTTTCCACTTTACTTGTACAACCTTAGTAAGATAATTCAGTTGTGTGGAAGATTTGGAAAAACTATGCTTGCGATTTTAATGGAGATTAAACAACTTTTAGAAAGATTGTCTGACTTAATTTTTATAATAAACTTGAAAGAATCTTATGATTATGTCCCTGTCCTAATTTAAAATGAGAAAACCTTGGCTCAAAGTGGTTAAGAGCTCAAGATCACCTAGCATTAAAGAGGCAGTGTCTGGACTCCACCCAGGTCATCTCATGTCAAGACCAACACTCTTCTTAATCTACAGATGACTTTTCTTTCAGATTATATGAGGTTACAATGTTTAGGTTATGTTGTTTTTGTTTCTAAGGTAATGTTCAAGTTGTAGTTGAGCCTTTCACCCAGGGGGCATACCAAACACTCTCATATTATCCTGCCAATCACTCCCCTCCTTTCTTCTCGCTCCTCTCCCCTCCTCCTCACTTGACTATACCTGTATTTTTCCTTCATGTGGGTGTGTAATTGTTTATATATTGGTTTCATAGTAGCATTGAATACACTGGATACTTGCTTTTCCATTCTTGTGACACTTTCCTAAGAAGAATGTATTTCAACTCCATCCAAACACAAAAGGTGTGAAGTCTCCCTCTTTTTTTATGGCTAAGTAGTACTCCATGGTATAAATATACCACAGTTTGTTCAACACATGCCCATGTGTTGAAGGGCAGTGGGGTTGCTTCCATGTCTTAGCAATTGTGAATTGAGCTGCAATAAACATTCTAGTGAAAATTTCCTCATGAGAAAATGATTTTTTTTTTCTTCTGGGTAGATACCTAGTAATGGGATTGTGGAATCAAATGAAAGGTCAACTTCTAGTTCCTTGAGAATTCTCCATACTTCTTTTCATAGAAGTTATATTAGTCTGCAATCCCACCAGCACTCTCCACATCTACATCAGCATCTGCAGATTCGAGTTTTTGGTGACGTGGGCTGATTTCACTGAAGTTACATATCATCTCAGAGTTGTTTTGATTTGCATTTATCTGATGATTGGAAACAATGAGAATTTTTTAATGTGTTTGTTAGCCAATTATCTGCCACAGACGACTTTTTAAAACAAACAAAACTCCTCCTCACGGGGATAACTGGACAGTGAACATGGACAGTGATAGCAGAGCGGGCCTGAAACAATGTGTGGCACTGATGGACAGCTCACCATAGGCTCCTGCACACAAGCACTCACCTGTGCCCTGAATAGCTGCCTATAACCTGAACTCTGAAGAAATAGGGAGCAAGGATACCAACATCCTTGGCTTCAGAAAGAGTCACCCAGAAATAAGACAGAGAACATATGAATGGAGCTGTGAGTGTGCACTAACCATTTTTTCTGCCTTCCCTCCATTTGCATCCCCCCCCACTTCCAAGCCAGCAGAGGAAGACCTCTAAGCTGTGTAGAGACAGAAGAGTTGAAGAGGAAATGAGAGGGTCAGATGAGTGTAGAAGTATGTCCTTCAATCCCCTCATTGCCAAATTACAGACTACACAGAGGGACCCTTCTTAAATTGGGGGATCTGAGAATAGAAAGATTCTATATCTTGTTGATAACATGAATTCCCCCATTTGGGAATACACAGGAACCCCCATTTTCTAGGGCTGGGCAAGCTCAGAAATCAGTCTTATCACAGACCCCATCTCTAGGCACAAACAGGTGCTTTCCAGGCCACACCCAAGCAAGGTCTTGGAGAAAAGCAGCCTGATCCATACCGCATCTGGGCGGTTCCTCTTGGAGTGGGGAACACACACCCTCATGTCTCGCCTTGAGCAAGGACTGCAAGGACCACATTCCTACGCTTAATTTTAGGATTACTTTCTGCCTCCTAAAGTCCTGGCCAAATGTGACATGTTCCAGACATACATCTCAAAACCTCTGCTTGCAGGATAGAAAGGAGCATATAAACCCCCAGACAGAAGGCCCACACGGGCTGCCCAATGGGCTGCCCCTCCATTGCCGAAGGTTCTGCTCCCCCTCTTTCATTTATCTATCTCTTTTATCATTCAATAAACCCTGTTCTTTTGCTTATTTGTGTGGCCTGTGGTTTCATTCTTTGAACCTAGAGATCGAGACCTGACAGAGAAATTCTGGCTACACTGCTTCCCATGTGAATGAAGTCAGGTAAGATGCAGGCCTGACCCTTTGGTATGCCTCAGCAATGGGGAAGAAATAGGGACAGACACTATGGAGCCAGCGGCTATCCTGAGTCTCCTATATTCTTTAAGGGGTGTGAATAGCTGTCTGAAAATGCCCAAGGCTTCTGAGTACACAGGAAACCCTCCAGGGCAGAGCAAAGCTATGGGGCCTGGAGCCAGCATGAGGAAACACAGCCTCCTGTGGGTGCAGCAGGGGGATAAGACTACTGAAGTTCTGGGAGGACACAGCTGCGCCTGGAAGGATTGCTGGTAAGTGAAGGATGCCTTGGCTGAATGCAAGGACATCTGAAGCAGTAGGTCAGCAGAGCACCAAAGCTGATAAGCAGCTGTCCAGCCCACCTCCTCCCTCCCCTGCCGCCCAACACTCTGTCGGCAAGTGTGAGAGTAGCTAGCCAGACAGTACTGTCTGAACAGCATTTCCTACCCAGAGAAAAGACCAATCAACGATAAAGAGAAAGAGAGAAGAAAATCTTGGCTATACTGTGGTTATTATAATGGTTATAATGGTTATACTAATTTCTGCATAATAGCTGAGCAAACAGTCAGTTTAACTGGGTTTACCTGAAAGTAATCACATTAATTTTTCTGTTTCAATTTAATGAGGATTCAAGATGGAAAGGAAGGCAAGAAATTGGAAGAATAAAGAAAGCCACTTTTTTGCCCACCTGTGTTGGTTTTGTAGCTGAATAGTAGTTACAATCAGCTATTCTTTTCTTTCTCTTTTTTTTTTTTTGAGACAGTGTCACTATGTCACCCTTGGTAGAGTTCTGTGGCATCACAGCTCACAGCAACCTCCAACTCTTGGGCTCAAGCAATCCTCTTGCCTCAGCCTCCTGAGTAGCTGGGACTACAGGCAGCTGTTACAAAATCCAGCTAGTTTTCCTGTTTTTAGTGAATACAAGTCTCTTTCTTGTTCAGGCCAGTCACGAAATAGTGAGCTCAGGTGATCCACCCACCTCCATGTCCCAGAGTGCTAGGACAATAGGGGTGCAGCACCCAGCCACAATGAACTATTGTTTACTGAGGGTCACCTTTGTGTTAAGTATTGTATGCATACCATCTCATTTAATCAAAATAACTTCATCATGTATGCATTACTGTCCCCACTACATAAAACCAGGGAGATTAAGTTACTTACCCAATGTCACCCTACTAATCATCAGTAAAGCCAGGATTTATATGTATCTATATGACTCTAAAACACACATGCTTAGGACTGGAGGGAAGATTTCATACAGTTTATCATTTGTACCTTTGACTTGTAAGCCACGTGTCTATATTATTACCTACATAACAATAAATATAATTAACAAAGCTAAAGCTCATGTTTTTGGCAACACATTATCCATCTTCATAATCTCCCTGCACAAAACCAGATTGATATTCCCAAACCACAGAATTCCTTTCCCATGTCTTCTTTACAAGTATCCATAGAGCACTGACCTCAGAGAACCAGACCTCAGCTGGGCAACAAAGGTGCCCTTTGCTTTCTTAGGGATGAGCAAACAGAGCTCGTCCCAATATCAGGAATGAGCATGAGGCTAAGATGACCTCATGCTATCGTGAGAAAACATGACTGTTGAACTTGAGAGGTACAGTCCTGCACGACTTCCCTTGTGAAAAATGTTTACTCGTGGAGTTAGAATATAGGAAACTGATATTCATAAAACTAATCCGTCCCAATGGATACTAATGGGGTTTTGAAATATTTTATGATTTCTTTATGCTCATATTACCAGACTCAGAAACTTAGACTTTATAAGTCAAAGTCCTCTTAAATTTTTACTCAAGGTTATTTTTAACTTTTTCTTTGCCAAAATACTTGTTTTATAATTTAATATCTTGAAATAATGCCCTTCATTAAAATGTATTATTCAAAAACCAAATAAAAATAATATGCTTTTTGGAGGAAAAAAAAAGTTTACTCATTACCTATGTGACTCCAGACTCAGAACAGGCTGAGGGGCTATGGAAGGATTATGCTGGCAGACCCCACGTGGTGGGAGCAGGAGGAGCACAGTCCAGGCAGCAGAATATCCTTTGCTCTCAGATCTCTGCTATCCTCTCAACATGCAACCAGCCAGTACCACTGTTTCCCATGGACCTGTGGGATATGGGATTTCCCATCTGAACAAGGGACAGAAAACAGAAAATCATTGCCCCGATTAAATGAAGACTCAGAAATTAAATTTTCATTTCATACCCAATCATTGGAAGTGAAAGACAAAGATTATTCTATTTTTATTTTTGAGACAGAATCTCATTCTTTTGCCCTGGGTAGAATGCCATGGCATCATAGCTCACAGCAATCTCAAACTCTTGGGCTCAAGTGATCCTCTTGCCTCAGCCTCCCAAGTAACTCGGACTGCAGATTCCTGCCACATGCCTGGCTATTTATTTTTTTAGAGACAGGATCTTACTCTTGCTCAAGCTGGTCTTGAACTCCTGAGCTCAAGTGATTCACCTACCATAGCCTCCCAGAGTGCTAGGATTACAGGCATGAGCCCCTACACCCAGCCCAAGAAAGATTATTCTAAAACTAATTTTCAGAAGGGGAAAAATACAAAACAATAACCTCTAATCCCTCTGATCCACAACATTGACAAATTTCCAGATGGGAATTGTGATCCTTTTCTCAATATCTGTAAATATAAACTTTGTTTTTTGTCTGTTTTTTCTTTCTTTCTTTTTATTTCTTTTTGTTGTTGTTGTTGTTGTTGTTAGACAGAATCTCACTTTGTTACCCCAGGCTAGAATGCTATGTTATCACTGCTCACAGCAACCTCAAACTCCTGGGCTCAAGTGATTCTCCTGCCTCAGCTCTGGAGTAGCTGGGACTATAGGCCTGCACCACCACATCCAGCTAGTTTTCTATTTTTCATAGAAAATATTTTTCACAGGGTCTTGCTCTTGCTCAGGCTGGTGTCCAGATTCTGAGCTCACGCAATCCACCCGGCTCAGCCTCCCAGAGTGCTAGGGTTATAATTGTGGAAAATTAGGAAATGAAAGAAAAAAGAGAATGAGGGAAAGAATAGGAGAGCAGCAGAATCATTTTTGAGTAGTTTTCATTCGTACATGAAATTATCTCTGTCACCAATTCAAGGGGCGAATATGTCTATTTCTCTATTAATTTTCTAGTTAACCACTTAGCTCATGTATATCATACCCAAGTCCCGATCTCGTTTTTGAATCCTCCTCTTCAGAGTCCCAACAATGCCCTCAGATGGTCCCAGAGTACCAGGCACTGCCACAATGGCAAGGAGATTTACAATTGTCCTTCCAGGGGAGAACTGAACACCGCCAGTCCATGTAATCCTGTAGGCCATGCACGAGCTGATGGCTACTCTTGACTTCTGATGTTAAGATGGGCTATCCAAAGACATGACAGTCCTCCATACAAAGATTATAACTCATTGGAACCCCCATTCCCTCACTCGACCATCATGCTTCAGAACGCAAACACTTGTGCTAGGAGCTGTGTCTGGAGGAGCCCCCATCATGAACCTTACTGATGTGTGCTCAGATCCGGCCTCCACCCTCCGCAGACTGCATTGCTAGTCCCAGTTCTCCACTTCTCCCTTTCCATACACGCGACTTTAGCATCATACTTTTTCCACTAAAGTGGCAGAGCATACCCAGCTCCCTCCTTAAATTTAGATTCGGCCCTGTGACTTGCCTTCACCAAATGAAAAAGGAAGAATAGCAGCGTGTCAGTTCTTGTGACAGAGCCTCACAAAGCATAATGCATCTTCGCCTGTGGAACTGAGTTGAGCCACCCAGTGAAGGCCCGCCTAGGTGTGCTGGCCAATTGGGAATCAGCAGAGGCACGCTGCTGAGTGTGGCATAGACAAAGCCAACACACGGTCAGCTAATAGATGCCTGAGCTAACCAGCACTTATGCATGTGTCGCCAATATTTTGTGGTTGTTTGTCATTGTGAACTGTGTCATCAACTATCAGCTGTGCATTGAGCTCTAGCCTTCATGACTCCCCCTTCTCAAGATTATTTCATTTTCAGGGACTTTCTGGATCTTCCCTATCCCTGACCTTGGTTAGGGCTGCCCTGGCTACCTCTGGTGGATCACTGTAACTTTGATCCTTGGGATACAGTGTTGAAATCTCAGCTCTGGTTTTCACAGAAGTCCCCTGGGATCATTTTGCCAAAAAATAAAAAAAAATCATAGTGCCTTGATAGAATTTATCTTCCCAAAACAGAAGGCAAGTTTGTGAAGCCTCAGAAAATTAGAAAGTTCGCTTTTATTTTCTCTTAGAAGATGCTAATCTGATTAGCCAACTCTTATGTAAGTGACAAGTGTTTCTAAGGATGAACCTTGAAAGCTTCTCTGGAAAATAAAAAGCCTCTGGCAGTGCTCTGCACTATATGAGTGGAGGTACTGGTGTGGTGCCCCATTCACACACAGTAGTCCCCCCTTGGCTGTGGTCTGTGGTTTTAGTTACCTGTGATCAACCACAGTCCAAAAATATTAAATGGAAATTTGCAGAAGTTAACAATTCATAAGTTTTAGATTGCATGTCATTCTGACTAATGTGATGTGATGAAATTTCACACCATCTTGTCCATCCTGCCCATGACATGAGTCATCTCATTGTCCAGTATATCCATGCTCTATCTGATACCCACATATAACACATTACATCTTGGTATCATTTTTACTCACTTAATAGCTGTCTCGGTTATCAGCCGAAAAAAGATAGTGTATATGGGATTCAGTCCATGGCTTCAGGCATCCACTAAGGATCTTGGTCTGTGTCCCCATGGATAAGGGAGGACACTGTATAATTATTGGTCAGTGATTCCATGAACTAATGTTACATTTAATAAATGATATATGTCTCCCCAAAACTCAAACCACTAAGGAAAGACAGAGCGAGGATTAGAACTAAAAATTTCAAGATCTCCATTCATGATATTTCTTGATATTTCTTTCTTGATATTTAGACCATTTGGGGGTATCTAAGGAATCCCGGTAAATAGCTCCCTTCTGGGCCATATGCTGTACAAATTGACAGATAAAACAAAGAACCAGCAAATGGAAAACCAAAATACCCTTTACTTTTGACAGATACTACGTTGGATGATACGGTTATCTATTAGCCCAGTGGACTTGCCAGTACTGAACCCAAGTGAGGAAGAAAAAAAACAACTCTCCCCTAGAAGAGCAAACTAACATGCCTTTTCTGTGTGAGTAACTCACTCCTAACAGGAGCAAGAGTGGAGCGGAGCTGAGCATGCCCAGATGCATCAGTTATGAAATCCCATCCTCTCCAGAGGAAGAGTGAGTAATGCCAGGAGTTACACTCAGTGAGTTCCCTTTAACAAAAGGAAACATCATGAGTTGGGTAAAACTATTCTCACAGTATTCCACATCTATTTAGTATTAGTCTAAGTTAGGCATCATTAGAAAAGTCCACATTTCACCCACCCTACTTCCATAAAGCCAGACAGATAAGTCTTCTATCTCTGTTAACCAAGACAATAGCAGTTTGTCAAGCCTTCAACTCTGAAGCATTACGAGGGAGAGTGGGGTGGGGTGTATAAGAAACCATCCTGAAATCACGCCTCCATAGTCAGCCATTGTTCTGCCAAGATTGACCTGGCTGATTCTGATACAAGAAAACTCTGTCTCTTTAATTTGTTAACTAATAACAGACTATCTTAATTTTAATAAAGTTGTCATTTCCTGTCCCACCTTCACCTTCAGATGTAGTGCTATTTTTTTTTGCCCAAATAAATTTATCTTCTTCTAGTAAAAGCATCTGTTAGCAGAATCTGGATATTAATTAGGCTGCCATCTTAGCATGTTCCCAATCCATTAGGAAGGCCAGCTGCATATGAGCTTCTTGCAGCCAATGTACAACCAACAACGAACACATAAAAAATAAGACTTGATAGATGGATTCCCCAACCAAGGCAGCAAAGGCTGCCGATTGCCAATGCCTTTTATAAGTGGGTAGAGAGTAGGGATGGTTCTCATCATATTCTGTCTCCACCATCTTGAATCATCTATAGTGGAAAGAGGGTAGGGGGAGGGTATGGAAATGTGTATGTGTGTGGTGTGTGTATATGTGCGTGTGTGCTTCAAATTGCATTTTTTGGCTACATCTCTAGTAAGATGATTAAAGAACTTCAGCTCTTTGCAACCAGCCTAGCCAAAAGATTGACTATGCTTTGCCTTCCCAATATGGTTCTCATTTGCTTTCAACCTTATTCATTCCTTATTATTTGTTTTTCAGAGAAAAAGACAGCAAGAAAAATCAACCTTGGGCTTCGTTAATTAAGGCCTGCATTCTTGTTGGTATATTTCAGGAAGATGATCAGTGAATTTTGCTCTACTCTCTGGAGAACCTTATAATGTGGTTCTATTCATCCATCAGGGCCCAGGGCATTGTGGGGGCCCAGCCCTGTTTGGTAGTCCTTGAATTCTTTTTCATATGGAACTGTGGACATCGTATCCGTTGGTAAATTTAATGTTTCTCTGTGCAAAGCTCCAGCAAGCAACCACCAGGATAATGTCACAGATCTTCACTGACAAGCCAGGAGCAAGGATTTTTATCTGACTTTGTGATTTTTATAATTACAAAATTTAAAAGAGGCTGCATACAGTGGCTCATGCCTGTAATCCTAGCACTCTGGGAGGCCAAGTGGGTGGATTGCTTGAGTTCAGGAGTTTGAAACCAGCCTGAGCAAGAGCAAGACTCTATCTCTACTAAAAGTAGAAAAACTAGCCGGACGTTGTGCTGGGCGACTGTAGTTCCAGCTACTCAGAGGCTGGGGCAAGAAGATCCCTTGAACCCAGGAATTTGAGGTTGCTGCGAGCTAGGCTGATGTCTATATTTTATCTCAAAAAATAATAACAATTAGAAAAGTGATAAGCACTGGATGTCTCACTCCTCCCACTCCCAAATAACACACATGCTACTTCTGAGTCCCTTTTTACTTGGTATGAGAGATCCTGACCTATCTTAAGCTCAGTCTCATTTTTCATGATAAGTAAAAGTAAAGGCAAGGAACTTTGAGATTATTATCCCAGATGTGGGACCAGACAGTGTCAGGAAGAGAAGCCTGTGTCTGCCTTCCTGTCCCTTTCCCTCCTCACGGGTATGCCTCTGGAAAGAGGACTGATGGGGCTCTGTTGTTTTACCCAAGCTCCCTTTATTATTTTCACCAAAATAAAACATTCAGGCTGGGATTCCTTAGATAAGAATGGATCCTTAGAGAAAGTTTTCCATCTGTTTATTTGACGCTCAAGTCAACAGTGTGAGTGTTGTAGGGATTCAGAGATGAACTCACAGTCCCTTAGTACCTACAGGGAGCACATGATACGAGGCACAGTGGCTCATGCATCTAATCCCAGCACTCTGGGAGGCCCAAATGGAAGGATCACTTGAACTCAAGTGTTCAAGACCAGCCTAAGCAAGAGCGAGACCCTGTTTCTACTAAAAATAGAAATATTAGCTTGGCATCATGGGCACCTGTAGTCCCAGGTACTTGAGAGTCTGAGGCAGGAGGATATCTTGAGCCCAGGAGTTTGAGGTTGCTGTGAGATGGGCTGATGCCATGGCACTCTATCCAGGGCAACAGAATGAGAGTCTGTCTAAAATAAAATAATAAAATTAAATTTAAAAATAAAAATAAAATAGAATAGGACAGACACCGAGCAGAAAAAGAAGTATAAAGGAATGGTGAGGAGGGGAGACTAAACACACTCCTCATGATGCTGCTGTCACTGTTCCTTAGCTTGGTGACTCGTCACACACCACCACAATTCTAAACTGCTCCTCTGGCGGTACAGCCTGGTGAAACGTGGTTATTGTAAACAGCAGCAAAAAGGCCCCAGGCACTCTGAGGACATGTGTGGGATGGGTCAGCAGTCACTGCCTCCTGCTTTGACCCAAGTGACCTGAGCAACGGGAAGCAGGGAGTCCCCACCTGCTGAGATGAAGAAGGCAGCAGGATTGGGCGCTACCCACTCTGGCATTCAGAAGTCGGGAAAACGAGGATGGACTAGCCAGGGAGACTGAGGAGGGGCAGCCAGTGAGGGGAGAGGAGAGCCAGAAGAGTTATGTCCCAGAGCCCGGCAGAAGAAGGTGCAGAAGGCATCGTCCTCCTGTCTCAGATGCTACTGAGAGCTTGAGAGGACAAATGAGAATTAAACTCAGAACTCCTACCCATGTGGCACCCCTGTCCAGGAGTCTATATTCTTTGGAGGCAGCAGCTTTTGAAACTGTGGAGTTCTTTCCTCCAGTGCAGCTTGCTGGGCACTAGGCAATCCCAGAAAAGGCCAGAAGCTCCTCCAAGCCTGAGTTCTCTCGGTTCTCAGCACCCTTCTGAATTCTCACGCCAGTGGTTCCCTGCCTTCTGCTCTCTCCCGTTAAACTTCCCAGACCACAGCCACTGAGACATGTTAAAAGCTAGAGTGATGGTGGGCACAGTGAGAGGGGCCACAGAGGCCTGAGGCCACACTAGGTTGCCGGGATTGGAAAATAACAGTGCCCCAATCTGCCTGTCCCTATTCATCTCACTCTTTCTTCTTTACTGTTCACTAAGGAAAAACTGGACCAGGGAGAGGATACTTGGTTGAGGGGAGGTTCTAGGAGCGCAGTGTGGCCCCTGCCTCCAGTGACCTGGAAAATCCCTCTGCAGACCTTTGTCTCCCCCTTTGTACAGTATTGAATATTACAAAGTAATGTGCATAAACAAAGCCATAAGAGCAGGAATTGGTAAACTCTGCCAAAAAACAAACTTTAAACATAAACCTTGCCACCAGTATTGTTCAAAAAAACCTTCTTTAATCCTCTGCTAAAAAAAAGAAAAAAAGAAAAAGAATTGAATGGCAATTTGAGTAATTAACCACGTTCTACCGTAGCAGCTATACAACCTCAACCCAGAGATGGGGCTTGACCAACTAAGTTGGAGAGAAGAAGCCCACAGCTCTAACCACCAAGCCCCTCAGCCATCATCTTCAATTAAAGATTAAATTTTTTCCAAGAAGACCAGTCAGGAATGTTGTAAGCTTCTGTTCCCTCCAGGTCCCCCTGCCTTCTCCCATTCCCCCAACGGGCAAGCTCCTGTTCTCCCTGCCTTCCCCCATTCCCCCACCCTACGGACCTTCCCAGCCACATTCCCAGGCCCTTTCCTTCCCCTTAGGGTTGCCAAGAACAAGCTTCAAAACAAGGAAGAAAAGTCCCAAGTTTCACAAAACCCCCAAGTTCTCAGTAGATGAACAATGATGGAAAATTCACTGAGACTTGATTAATTACTATTGTTATAGCCATAACCATTGTGATATGAGACATATCCATTGTCAACCAAAGCTGTATTAATCATTGTTGCATTACTGTATCCATAACTACCCGAGCTGTAACCCCCCAGTAACCAGCCACGATTCGCTCTGTAGTATGCTTGCACAAACCTATAAAAGACAACCTACCCCCTACTTCTGGGCTGCTGACTGCCTCTCAGTGCAGCAGCCCCTGTGGCAGGTAAAATAAATTACCAATTAATTACATCTAAGTGGGGTCTGACTCTATCTTTTCAGGTCTAGAGGGTACCACATTAACATACTTGTCTGACTCTTGCAGTAGATTTTATGCTCACAGGGAACCAAGATTTTGCCAAATCCATCTTCCTGTCTTTCATCCTCTCACCTAGAACTTTACTGTATTAGTGAGGATGCCTTTGGCCAAAGCAACAGAAAAGCTGACTCAAATAGGTGTAATTGGCAGAGTATTACTCCAGGTTTTAGGAAGTCCCAAGTTACACTGTCTCTGGGATTGGTTAATGTAGCCCCTTCATGATATCACCAAGAGCTCAGTGTCTCTCTGTCTCTCTCTTTCTCTACCATCCTCTGTGCGTTGGCTCGTAGCCTGGGCTGGCTCTCCTCAGAATCATGAACCTGCCATTACCCACACACAGCACTGTCTCCAGCAGCCATCCATTGTAATAACAAGGAAATCTTTTTCAGAAGCTCCCCAGCAAACATTCCCTCTACAGTCATTGGCCCAAACAGAGTAACATACTTGCCCCTAAACCAAGCACTGGCATAGAAAATGGGCTTCCCATGATTAGACTAATCAGCTGTTATCCCTCAGTGATGGCATCAACTTTCCTAAGCAGACACTGCAGGATGGGATCCACTCTTCCCAGCACACGGTTACATGGAGGAAGGTGGACCTGAGAAAAATCAGGGTTCCACTAGCAAGGAAGAAATGGTTAGTAGGATAAGGACATGGGGGGATAAATCTGGTGTGAGCAGAGCAGCCTGCAGTGTCTGATAAAATAACACATGACAGCAATGTTTATTGAGTTTCATTCACCATAATTGTAATTATTTCATCAGTTCTAAGAACAGAGCTATGAGGAAGTGGGACCCAGGTCAGAAAGACTTTGCTAAGGGAAGAGAAGAAAACTTGTAGGGTGGGTTGGGAGCCCAATGCCATGGCCTGCTGAGGAGCCCATGCAGTGCAAAGTCTCAGCAGGGAAGAACAGAAGCCAGCACTGAAATGCTTCGGCAGACCAGGTGCTGCCTTAGGGGTCCATGCACATTACCCATTTAATCCTCATAAAAGCCCTTTCAAAATCCAAACTATCATTCTCTTATTACAGATGAAGAAATCAAGGCTCAGAGAAGCTGGGTAACTTGCCAAAGGTTACATGGCCAATGCACAGCAGAGAGGATTCCGTTGGCTACTGGCAATGAATTGCAGACATCCCCCACGGGCCAAGGCACTGCAGGACTAACTGAAGACCTACATAGATGCTCTATTATTATCTGAGGCTGTGGGCCCCACTACACCATGAAGTCTTCTGGCAAGATGGGCCATAACTGAGAAGGACCATTTTAGGAGGGTGGGAATATTGGACAACGTAAGAAATGGAGAAGTAAAACAGGAAATGTACAAAACTCAATTGGCTAAAATAACATACCCAAAGATCAGTTTTATAAAATCATTAATTTGTTGAGTGAGTGATTTTCCAAACTAGCAATTACAATTAAATTCTTGTTTTTATTAGCTACTCATAAAGTTGATAGCAGTTCATGTCTTTTGAGGTTGTTTCAACAAACTTTGCAGAATTTTCCTAAATTTCATTTCCCAGAGGCTTTGCCACAACTGGAGGAACTAAGTGTCACAGAAGAATTCTGCATATGACAGAGCCATGTACATGCATATCCCTGATGAAAGAATGACCCACCCACCCCAATTTCAGGGATGTTTCGGTGTACAGCCTTGGAAAGAATGCCGATTAGGCAGTGAGGGGCGGCTACACAGGAAGCCCGCAGTGCTGACTTAGCCAGGGCCATGCACACAGAGACCCAGGTAGCACCTCTCACAAGCAAGCCCAGGTAGTCATTGGAGAATCCCATCTGCCAAGTCAATGAGTGTGAAATTCCTAGGAGGTGCTGAGGAACCGACTGAGCACTACAGTGACAAGAGTGTAGGTGATGCCTGCAACGGTGCCCAACACACCAGAGGCCCCAACCCTCCTCCCCAGTGAGCAGCCCACCCTCCAGGCTTCCTGTTCTGCTGCTGCCACTTGAGCAGCCGGGCCATGAGCACTCTCCTCTCTATAGAGAATTCAACCACACTGATCCAGCCCTGCTCTCCTTACAAGGAGGCCACTGCTATGCCTTTATTTATTAGGGTATAAGAGCCCCAAAACTTGTTAGATTATTATTATTTATCTGTCATCATCACCATCAGCTGATAAATAGCTGTTCTGCAAAGTGGGGCGTGAAAGGTGCTGAGTCCTCTCAGAGACAGAGGGCTCAAAACTAACTTGTACTGCCAATATTTAAAACTTCACCATGGGGGCACTATTTAGTAGTTAAAAATTAAAGTATTCAAGGGATTATAGAAGACAAGGCATAGTGTCTCAATTTTACTATCTTCTTTGTATGAATGTTTAGAATGAGTTCAATTCCACTGAATTTGAACACTAGACATGGAGTGTCAAGATCTCTGTGAAACTTAGCTTCTATTCTTTTTTTTTTTTTAATTAAATCATAGCTGTGTACATTAATACCGTCATGGGGTACAGTGTGCTGTTTTTATATACAGTTTGAAATATTTTCATCAAACTGCTTAGCATAGCCTTCATGTCATTTTCTTAGTTATTGTGTTAAGACATTTATATTCTACATTTAGAAAGATTCACATGTACCCTTATAAGATGAACCATAGGCATGATCCCACCAATCACCCTCCCTCCACCCATCCTCCTCCCTCCCCTCCCCTCCCTCTTCCCTTTCCCCATATTCTTGGGCTATAATTGGATTATAGCTTTCCTATGAAAGCTGTAAGTTAAAAAAGAAAAAAAACCTGTAAGTTAGTTTCATAGTAGGGCTGAGTACATTGGATACTTTTTCTTCCATTCTTGAGATACTTTGCTAAGAACATTTTCCAGCTCCATCCATGTAAACATGAAGGAAGTGAAGTCTCCATCTTTCTTTAGGGCTGCATAGTATTCCATGGTGTACATATACCACAATTTATTGATCCATTCACGGGTCAATGGGCACTTAGGCTTCTTCCATGACCTAGCAATTATGAATTGGGCTGCAATAAACATTCTGGTACAAATATCTTTGTTGTAGTGTGATTTTTGGTCCTCTGGATATATACCTAGTAAAGGAATTGTAGGATCAAATGGCAGGTCTATTTTTAGTTCTCTAAGTGTTCTCCAGATGTCTTTCCAAAAGGAACATATGCTTTGGGTAGTATGAACAGTTTCCAAAAGGAACATATATATTGCTTTGGGTAGTATGGACATTTTAAAAATGTTGATTCTTCCCAGCCATGAGCATGGTATGCTTTTTCATTTGTTAACATTTTCAGCTATTAGTTTGCAATCCCACCAGCAGTGTAGAAGTGTTCCCTTTTTTCCACATCCACGCCAGTATCTTTGATTTTGGGATTTTGTGATATGAGCTAATCTTACTGTTGTTAGATGATATCTCAAAGTAGTTTTGATTTGCATTTCTCTGATGATTAAGGATGATGAGCATTTTTTCATATATCTATAGGCCATGCACCTGTCTTCTTCAGAGAAGTTTCTCTTCAAGTCCCTTGCCCACCCCGAGATGGGATCACTTGTTCTTTTCTTGCTAATATTTTTGAGTTCTCTGTGGATTCTGGTTATTAAACCTTTGTCGGAGACATAATCAGCAAATATCTTCTTCCATTCTGAGGGCTGTCTGCTTGCTTTACTTACTGTGTTCTTGGCTGTGCAAAAGCTTTTTAGTTTGATCAGGTCCCAATAGTGTATTTTTGATGTTGCTTCAATTGCCCAGGGGGTCCTCCTCATAAAATTTTTGCCCAGGCCGATTTCTTCAAGTGTCTTCCCTACACTTTCTCCTAGTATTTTTATAGTTTCATGTCTTAAGTTTAAATCTTTAATCCAGTGAGAGTCTATCTTAGTTAATAGTGAAAGGTGTGGGTCCAGTTTCAGTCTTCTGCAAGTTGCCAGCCAGTTCACCCAGCACCATTTATTAAATAGGGAATCTTTTTCCCACTTGATGTTTTTCATTGGCTTGTCAAAGATCATATAACAGTAAGTAGTTGGGTTCATCTCTTGGTTCTCTATTCTGTTCCATACATCTACCTCTCTGTTTTGATACCATTGATACCATTTGGTACCAACAGTACCATGCTGTTTTGATCACCATCGATTTATAGTATAGTCTAATGTCTAGTAGTGTGATTCCTCCTGCTTTGTTTTTATTTCTGAGTAATATCTTGGCTATTAGAGGTTTTCTTCTGATTCCATTTAAAACAAGTATTATTTTTTGAGATCTTAAAGGTGAAAAATCACAAACTGAATCATTGTAATTTGGGGATAATATGTATATATGTAAATTATATATATCACACATGTACAAGATGTGACCATTAAGTTCACAAACTCATCCTAGAAAAAGTGCTAGATACACCTCCTTGCTGAATATCACTATGGTCACCTTCAAAGTGCTCCCCTTGGTAAGCTGTGCACAGACGCCAGGACCTAGTCCACCCTTCAAAGTAATTTTGGAACTCTTTTTTTGGAATGGCCATCAGAGCTGTTGTCCTATTACTCTTGATATCCCCAATGTCATCAAAATGTCTCCCTTTCAATATTTCCTTTATCTTTGGCTAAAGAAAAAAGTCCTTGGGAGTCAGATCAGGTGCGTATGGAGGGTGTTCCAATACAGTTATTTGTTTACCTGCTAAACACTCCCTCACAGACAGTGCCCTGTGAACTGGTGCATTGTCATGATGCAAGAGTCATGAGTTGTTGGCCGAGATTTTTTAGTTACGATTTTTGTTTCCCTATCAATGTTTACTTGGTCTGCTGTGATTTTGATACATAATTTGACAAATTTTTCCAATGTTTTCATCAGTTCTGCTTGTTACTGGCCACCCTGACCTCTCTTCATCAGTGATGCTCTCTTCCCTCAAAATAACTATTTAATCTATTTATACATTGTGTTATCTACATGGCATTATCCCCATAAACTTGCATGAACATGTCCCTGATTTCACTTCTACTCTTGCCAAGTTTAACAAGAAATTTAATGTTCAAATTTATTTCTGCTATCAAACTAGCCACATTGCAAACATCAGCAGCTATGTGCTGCCTGTGAGTGTCGAGCTCCGTGAGCCGCACTCCAGTCTCATTGGGCAGCACTGCCCTGCACCACTGTTGGTGTCTTTCTCATCTCTTCATACTATTATCAGTTCTTAGAAACTCTGAGGAGGCATATTTCTATAAAGTGCTCATACTTGGGGGGAGTACCATTGCCAGGAGTTAGAAGGAATCACACTTTCACCCCTGCCCCCCGAGTACCAGCCCTTGACTTCTGTGCAGCGCTTGCAGCCCCCAACTGAATGGCAGTGATGACATATTTAATGAAAGGTAAATATTTACAGCCAGTCTCAGGCAGATGTGTCCTGTGGGTGGGGGGTGAGTGGGTGGCTCAGCCAGGCTGTCAGCACAGGCACTGGGATCCCAGGGTCATGCTCTGGATCTCACTGGATATGTGGGTTATCTTGTGCCTAAACTTGACCCTGCCACTGTTCTGAAACCAGAGCAGTGGGGATTGGGGTGATCAAGATGCTGTCAGGAGTCCTCCAACTCCAAAAGGACCACAGTGTGCCTGGAACTGGCTCGGCTCTCCCTGTGCTATCTCTGAAAATGCCCAGAAAGATACAGAACAGCCATCCAGATGGTATCCTAGGTGCTGCTGGTTTCCAGCACAGAGAAAGGGAACGGCTGGCATGCAAATGTTCAGTGCTCACAAAGGGAGGCTCCCACGGGTGCATATTCACACCTCCTGCACTATAAGAAGCATGGTTGCCAGAGAAGAGAAGCCACAGGAATGGAGAGCTATGTCTCCAATTCACCTGTAAGACAACCACAACATTGGTTCTCAATACTAGCAGATACGACACTCTCTTTTTATAGTATAGTCAATGCCCTCTCTACCATCCTAAGGTTAAATCTACACATAGTGTAACCCACCTATGTATATTATAATAAAAATTAAAACTGTAGCCTGGCCAGACATAATGGCTCACACCTATAATCCTAGCACTCTGGGAAGCTGAAGTGGGTGGATTGCTTGAGTTTAGGAGTTTGAGGCTTCATCTCTACGAACAATAGAAAAAAACTAGCCTGGTGGGGTGTTGGGTGCCTGTAGTCCCAGCTACTGGAAAGGCTGAGGCAAGAGCATCATTTGAGCCCAGGAATATGAGGTTCCTGGACTAGGATGCCACAGCACGGTGAAAACATGATTTAAAAAATGTGTTTCAAGGTGGGGCACAGTGGCTTATGCCTATAATCCTAGATCTCTGGGAGGCTAAGGTAGGTGGATGACCTGAGCTCAAGAGTTCAAGACCAGCCTGAGCAAGAGTGATACGCCATCTCTACTAAAAATAGAAAAACTAGCCTGGCATTGTGGCAGGTGCCCATAGTTCCAGCTACTCGGGAGGTCTGAGCCCAAGAGTCTGAGGTTGCCATGAGCTAGAATGATGCCACGGCCTTCTAGCCAGGAAGACAGAGTAAGACTCTGTCTCAAAAAAACAAAATGCATTTCAACATGTCTATATTCACACATGAACAGACGAAAACACATAACTGGGTCACATGTGACTACATAAAGCGGTTATTTGAATTTAAGAAAAGTGAGAGTATCAGAAGACATTCTATGCAAGTACAGGAAAACACAACAGCAGAAATACAGGACACTGGAATAAAACCTATATGCGGATAAGTAACAATAGGCCAGCCTGATTAGTTACACGTGATAGGAGATAAAAGGAAATAACCCTAATTAAAGACAAAAGGAGATGTGTTTTACTTTGGGGTCAATGAAGAAAGGAAAAAAGAAAACAGCTATGGGAGGCAAGACACAAATGAAGATCAAGAGTTCAGCAGAAGCGGGAACTTCTGAAGCATCTAAAAGAAACAAAAGAAACGTATGTCCTCTGAGAATCTTTAGAAATACGGGCTGGCAGGGATGGGAATTCCCCACTTTATGTGCCCTGGGAGCCAGAGCCAGTTTGTTATTTAGTATTGACGAGAGGGTGGCCCCATGTGACCAGAGTTACAGGGACACCTGGGAGTCTGGACCTTGGGTTACAAATCACAGCCCAGGTAGTGCCCGTGTCACTGTGTGAGGTTTACCAACAGGATAAACCAGGTCCTGGTTTAAAGTTGGTTGATGTCAACTGAGTCAATATGTAACTTGGTCAATGGTCCTCCTGCCGCCCCCATGACAGGCTTTCATTATCCAGCACCACTGGGATGGTGCTTTATCTACATTCCTTAATTTTATCATAATCCTGTAAGGTGCATATTATCTTCACTTCACAGGGATGAAAACCCCGCTTTAGACAGTGAAATCTGGATTTAGTGAAGCTCTTGGTGGGGTGTGACGAAACCAGAATTAGAATACATTTGAATCCCACCACCACCCAAGGAGGTAGATGGACAGAAACAGGAGTCACTGTTCCCACTCTGGTTTTGAATCCCCTGAGGCCACAGGCAGGGATGTGACTTGCTGTCTGCTGTGCAGAGTCCCTCTTCTGCCTGCATAGTCCCTGTCTCTCACCATTTGAAATGAATCTCGTGATATTTACCTTGTATTTTGTTTTAGGGATCTCGGAAATCAGCTGTAATATTAAGCAAATTAAACTCTACTGGCAGGATATGAGCATGGTAATTTATCAACTGTTTTATAATAGAAACCAGAAATTTAAATGTCACTTGGGGCAGTTAAGATTTGTGCTCAGTATGGGAACAATTAGCTAACAGATTGCAAATAAATTCTCTGATTACTCTCAGGGATGGAACAGCGACTCGTTACAAAGCCACACTTGGATATGATCGTGATCTGTAGAGTGGTGATCTGGCTTGAGCAGCTATCGTCAAACTGGTGGTTGAGTTTGCTCCTGCATGGTGGGCTGAGCTGTCCTGCCTTCCTCCCTCATGGCTCTTTGAACCGTCATCCCAAATTTTCATGCTAGGCCTAAGGTCCCAGTGAGTGTGAAGCATCTCTTGGAGACAGAACAGTCTGTGAAACTCGTTTATAGAAACCAATTTTATGCTTGGGCAAACTGTTCTCTCTAATTAGTGACTGTGAAGCCTGGGTGAAGTAAAATAGCTGTAAGATAAAGTTCTCCAAAGCCATCATACCATTATATTTTCTTACGTTCAGAGTACAAGAGTTCAAAGTTCAAGTATGCCTACCCTATTATTCAACAATTTACTGTGAATTCTCTTATCTAAGACAAATAAAAATATGTCCCCCCCAAACTATTATGTAATAATGTTCATGGTAGTTTTATTCATAAAAGCCCCCCAAACTGGAAATGATCCAAATGCCCAGCAACTGGAGAATGGATTAAACAAAGAAATCGTATTATATTCATACCATGGAACAGTACTAAGCAATAAAGAATAAACCACTCATGCCCGCAACAACATGGATGAATCTGAAAAGCATTTCCTTGAGTAAAAGACATCAGACATGAATAAATATTGAATTGATGCCTATAATTTGAAGTTCCAGAACAGTCATAACTACTTCGTGGGGAGAGAAGTCAGAACAGTGATTACCTCTGCGGGGGTAGGGGCCTGCCACTGGCCAGAAGGAGCCAAAACAAACTTTCTGGGGTGATGAAAACATTCCATAGCTTGGTTGTGGCAGCGGTTACAGCCGTCTTCTCAAAACTCATCGAACTGTGCACATAAAATGGGTTGGTTTTACTGTGTGTACATTTCCTTCCAATTTTAAAAAGTGAGACCTAAGACTGTTTCAGCTACCGAGGGCCATCACCGTGTTCTGTTCCCACTCCTGCCTTCTCTTCTTTCTCGTGCTTCAGGCCTCCAGTGATCAGGAATCACACAATCAGCCCTTTAGAGGAAGTAAAATTGGGGTGGGGGCCTGAGCAACGGAGTCAACTGTAGTTTAATGTATAAAATTATAGTCATTCCATGACTCTAGGAAGCTGACAAAGCAGCTTGTAAATCAAATACTTCTTTTTTTTTGCAGTTTTTGGCCGAGGCTGGGTTTGAACGCACCACCTCCGGCATATGGGGACAGTGCCCTACTCCTTTGAGCAGCAGGCGCCACCCTGAATCAAATACTTTTGAAGAAAAACCAGTGATTGCTGCCACCCCTCATCAAAGGGGAACATTATGGAACCTGAATGTCCCTATATCAGGGAATCAACTCTGAACAGACAAAAACGACTCTCGGAGAAGGCTTGCAAATCCACGTGGTAAGGAGAAAAGCAGTTTCCGGGGCTGCTTTTCTGAGGCATCAAAGGCGTAGCTTGCCCACGGTGGTACAGCAGGCCTGGCTAGTCCACTGTGCCCCACTAAGCTCCTTCCACATTCAGAACCCTGGTCTCTACCTTGGAGCCAGTGGTGCCCTATATGGGCAAGGGGCTGGGGTCTTATAGGAATTAGCAAAGCTGCCCTGTGAAGCTGATTGCACCAACATAATCAGGCGTGCTCTTATGGAGTTAGGCCTCTGGATCAGCTGAGGTCCTTGCATTGGTCCAAGAGCCAAAGACACCCTCACCTTTGCATTAAATTGACCAAAAAATGACCACATCCTTCCTGTGGGACCATGGTGGAAAGGAGGGAGGGAAGGGAGGCCCTGGGTGGAGAGGGGGATGAGTGGCTCAGACTGCCTCCTGCTCCTGATCTTGGAAGATTTAGGTTTTAGCATCTACTCTCTAACTCTACAGTAAACAAACGTCATGCGCCCACTATATGCCAGGCTATGTGCGGGGCACTGGGGTTCAGGAATAAATACAGCCCTGCTGCTGACCTTAGGGGACTCAAAGTCTTGCAAAGCCACACTTTAATGGACCAACTGTCATGGTGCAATGTGACAAGTCTCTCTCACTCACACACACACTCGGCCAACCCTGCCTGGCAGCACCGAGGAGAGCTTCACAGATGGACAGACCATTCCTGAAGACACGAGCATCCCTAAGAGCTCCTCCCCTGCTCAACCCCAGTCTCCCACTCCCTGCCTGCGGGCTCTTTGTTCAGCAGTTCTGAGGCCTCCACTGAACCCCAGTTTGTGCCACAGCAGAATGTGTGGGCTCAGTTTCAGGACAGGGCTAGGGGCAGAAAATAGAACTCAACTTATGTTCAAGGGCAGCTGAAAGGCCTGTCCGTCTGACAGTGCTCCTTGGTTGTGCCAGCCAGAAGCCACCTCTCCCTCTTCTGGTCTCCTGGGGAACTCTATGGATTATTAATTAAAAATGTAACAGTTGAGCGCAGCCTCTGGACCTGGAGTGCCTGGCTTCAATCTCAGCTCTGCCGCTGTTAACTATGTGATCTCAGATAACTTACTTTTTCCTTGAGTAGCTTCAGTTTCCTTATCTGTGAAGTGGAGCTGAAGATGGCCCTGCCTTATGAGTCCCTATATGTTGGTTTTTGCTACCAGTGAGGATGACGCTGCCATCTGTTGAGCATTTACTGACATACCTCATTGTTGCCAAGCTACAGGCACCCTGGTGTCTGAGCAGAGGACCTGGCGGTAGTAGGTGGCCTGAGGGAGGACTTTGCTGCTTTCTGAATGGAAGGAATTTTCCCTCCTGCTCCAGCCATCCTCCTCCTGTGCCTGACTCACACATAACTTACATTTGACCCTGAATGTATATAAACCTTCCAAAGGATACAAACCATCTCCAAGATGCCAAGGGCTCCCCCAACTGCAGGCTGTTGACAGTGAATCCCACATCATCTCACACCCACACCATGACCCCAGACACCTGGCAGGTTCTGAGTCCTGCTCTCTGGTCTTGTATCCTCACCTGACTTTCTCCACAATCGTGGCTTTTGCTCCCTAACTCACCTCCACGTCCAGAAAGTCCATCTGCTCCCAGCCACAGCTGGTCTCTGCAGCAAACTTAGCGGCAAGAAGGATGCATTTTTTCCCTACCCTACACTCTACAGGACAAGGGCAAATAATGCAGCCCCAGGACCAAGACCTTCAGTGGTCCTTCACGGGCCTTTGACCCCTCCCTCCCTGGGACTCACCCTACACAGCTGTGCCCCCCACAGTGTAGCCACCAAACAGGGGTCATAGACTGTGAGTGGCTTGTGGCTGCCCTTGGTTTGGCCTAGCCCTGTGCATGACTGGTTTGGCTTTGGTTTTCAACAACTCAAATTTACTATTAACCTGAACACAACTCTGAAGGGTCAGGTAGGTCCTCAGCCATGACGAGCTTGGGCACAGACTGCAAAATCCACGATTCATCCTGATTTCCAGAATTACCTCAAGTGAGATGGAAAGCTGGGGAGGGAGAGGGGGACATGACAGCAGAGACCCAGAGGCCCAGCGTGCCCTCCATCCTGGGGTGTTCAGGCACCTAGCCTGTCTGTGGAACTACTTGCTCTCTAAGAGGCTGGGTATGACAGCTGAAGAATGACCCATCATTTCAATTTCCCCAAATTAAGCAGGCATATTGCTCCATAGGTACCCGGGCCTCCTGTATAAAACCAGGAGCTCTTCACAGCCTCGTCCTGAAACACCCTCCAAGCCTGGGGTTGCTGCTCCATAAAACCCCATGTTGAATCCAAGCCTGCCTGTCTTACCCAGGAACCTATTTTCTGGAATTCAAGAAGTGCTGCCAAAGACCCTACACCCTGTATCAAATAGCTCTGCCCGAGCCCTATATCCTGCACTCAGGACTAATTCACTAAGGCTAATATTAAAGTATCTCACCTTGGAAGAGAGGATGGCCCTTAGCGCAGTGCAATGATCAGATTGGAAAGCTCCCCAGGAGAGTAATGAGTTGAGAATCTCCTATAAGAACCTCCACTGATCTATTTACCGCCAGCACCTTTTAAGTCTTAACTTATTTATTCTCATTGCAGCATGGGGTCGATTGGAAAACGGCAATGGAAGGGGATCAGGGGACTGCTCTCATGTCACCTGGTGACAAGAGAAGGGCATAGCCTAAACTAGCGGCTGATTGTGGAGAGGAGAAAATCACTAGAGAAAAAGAAATTTCCAGATTCCCAGAGTGTGGCTGCTTCTACAAGCATTTTTGAGGTAATCCTGCCATCTAGTGGCAGAATAGACAGTACTTACCGTCCAGGCAAGTACTGGATGCGCCTTGAGTAGGGGAGATGTGAGAGATCCAGCAGGTAGGTTGCTATTTTTTACTCCAACCATAAATTCTAAAAGACAGGTACTTCCCACTGCCATGGTCACTGGAACATCCCCAAATTTCCACACTCCACTGTGTTCTGGTTATAGTCTGGGTTGAAATCCCAATACTGCACATTAGTGCTGAAAAGCTTTGGGCAAGTTAATTAACTTCATTTGTCTCTCTGTGAAATGGAGAAAATAATCAAGCCAAGTGTCTTCAGTGAGCGTCAAATGAAGCAATTCATGTGAGAGGTCTGGCACATCATAAGCGCCTAACCCAGGTTAGCTGCTGTTACCATGTTTCCCTGAAAATAAGACACTGATATTTAGTTTTTCTCAAGAAGACACACTAGGGCTTATTTTCAGGGGATGTCTTATTTTTATTAAGTATAGTACAACAATCTACATTTATTCAAATCTTCTTCTGGAATCTGACAGGGGGAGCTGACCTTGTTGGTGCGGCTGGCGCTAGTGATGCGTGTACTCCTTTCCCCTAGCCGTTCGCACGTAAGCAATAGGATGCCTGCGACCCGGTTACCACATGCACACCCGGGCAAGTGCTAACAGCTCGGAGAAAGGAGAAAGGAGCCGAGGCAGAGGTATTCCAGTCTTCCTTACTGCTCCGTGCCAAAATGTATGGCCCATCACTAGGTCTTATTATCAGGGTAGGGCTTATATTTAACAAATGCATAGAAATCCTGTTAGGGCTTATTTGGGGGGTAGGTCTTATTTTCGGGGAAACACAGTAAAGTGAGAGGAGGTAGCAAGAGCTGAGATATGAGAGGGTAGGAAAAGACTGCACAAATTAATCAGTGACATTTAATGAACCCCCACAGAATAGTTCTTAGGAAATTTGTTTTTAACTTGTTTTCCCTAGCCTTTGTCTTACGTGAATGAATCATTTTTTTCCACTCAAAATTATTAGTGGTTCTCCCTGCCTCCCTCAGTAATCTAGACTGGCCAGGCATGGAGGGCTCTGCAGTGTCCCCCCCTTCCCTCCTGGCCTGGGTTCCCAGGCTGGGGTTACTCTTCTCCCATCCTCTCCCCATCTTCCCAAACAAGCCCTTCCTTGCCCAAACATGGAGGTTTTTTAACTTCCCACCTGAAATCACCCTGTCCCATTCCTCTAGCCATCAGTGATGAACAGGGGTCAGCATAGGTTTACAAGTCGAGAAGTAACTTGCTTACTCTGATGTTGAATTCTTGTAAAGAACATCTCCTAATTTTGAAGCATATTTGCAAAACCAACAAAGTCAGCCTTGCTCTGCCTTCATTGCTCATTTGCTGCCAGCTGGATGTTCTTTTAAAAGATTAATTTTTAATCTTAAATGTCTGTTTTGCCCTTGAACTGTCAGAGTGACCTGCTCTTTGCTGCTGCATCTGGCCTTGGGGCAGGCTTTGAGTGGCTGCTTCTAGACACGCTTTTCCTTGTGGACTGGAAGACATTGGAGTCAGCTTTGTTGTCATCTGTGTTCTGTGCGCTTGGAACTGGGAAAGGAGACGAAACCACAGGTAGGGTGGAAACAGAGGCTGAAGGCTGTGGGAGGCGTTGTGGAAAACAACTGTGAATTTACAAGGCGATGGCATCAGTGGAGAGGGAGGATACTGGGGGACTGGTGAAGGAAGCTTGTCTCAAAGAGACAAGGAAGGTCTGGGGACGTCGGGTCTTAGAACCACGCGATGGAGTCTTTGTGGGTGTCCACAGGAGGAAAAATGGTACAAAATATGTTTACTTGAGAGGTGATGCAAATGTAAGAGGTGCAGTCCTCGCCCTCAGGGATATGGTTAGGATGATGACTACGTCTTCCTGGCCACAGGCAGAAGCCAACAGTGACAGGACGATACCCCTAAAAAGCAAAGAAGTTAACATTTCTCCACCTGATGGATTGGTTTAGTTTCTCTGAGGAAGTGCTTGTTTGGAACTAGGTACATGTTGCCACTAGTGAAAGGCCTCCGGAGATTGTGATTGGGTCGAGTTGAATCCACAGGTCAGTTTTGGAAGAAGGCCCAAGAGCACTGATCAGGACAGGGTGGTGTTGGCATCAAGATAGGCAGTGGGTCGGTGGACAACATAGAGATCAAAGGGGAAATGGCTCTTTGTGTGCCGGCTTCTAGGAGGAAGCACAATTCCCCAGACCGCCACTCTTAACCAATAGGGTGTTCTTCGTTGTGTGAGACCCTCTGAGACTCCCATGGTCCCTGTGAGATAGCATCGTCCTAATTGTATAACTAGATGACAACTGGAGCTTGTCTGGGATAGGTGGAGTAGGACACCCTCTAGGGGACACCATTTGAGAGGCCATAGGAATACTGACACATTCACAGGCAAGTCTCCCCTGAAAAGACCTCCGGTTGTATGCTGAATCGTATCAGCCAGCAGACCATGAGCTATGGAAGTCTGCCTCCTCCTTTGTAAGGTGAATGGGGAATTGAGATTGACATGAAAAAGATTTTATTTTATTATTATTATTATTTTATTTTTTTACACATGCGTGTGTTTATTAGGGTTCCACTTTTTGCCTTCACAAAATTAAAAAGGCTTAAAATTTAATAACAATAGCAATGTTTAAGATAAGGACTAGAAACAAAAACCTCATAAAGAATGAATGAAGAGGCTCGGC
>NW_003852468.1:2171270-2188620 GCF_000181295.1 Otolemur garnettii | reverse complement strand
AAAAAAAAAAAAAGAATGAATGAAGATAAATACATTCAGAAAAAAAATCAGACGATTGCTCCATCGAAATATTAAGCAATAATAATAATACAAAGAAAATAACATTCACATTATCAAATAAAAGTATGTCTATTACAGAAAGCTTTGACTCTGAGGTTCCGTATGGAGTCATCAGTTAACTTCTTATTTTTTTTCATTCTTTTTGTTTTTTTATTTTTTTCCAAAGTTGCAAAAAATGAACAACTAACATTTAAAAATAAAAGTAAAAGATAACCTCAAAATATTATTATTTTTTTTGAGACAGAGTTTCACTTTGTCACTCTGGGTAGAGTGCCCTGGCATCATAGCTCACAGCAACCTCAAACTCTTAGGCTCAAGCAGTCCTCTTGCCTCAGCCTCCCTAGTACCTGGGACTACAGGCACCCACCACAATGACCAGCTATTTTTTAGAGCCAGTGTCTCACTCTTGCTCAGGCTGGTCTCCAACCTGTGAGCTTAGGGCAATTTCCCCTTCTCAGCCTCCCAGAGTGCTAGGGTTATAGGTGTGAGCCACCTCATCTGATCTTAAAGAGTTTATTTTTTTCCAAGTATCTAGCAAAATGCCAGGGTACATTAGGTTAGATTAGGCTATGCTATAGTAAAGAATAAACCACGAAAACTTAGTGGGTTAACACAAAAATATCTTTTTCTTACTCATACAAAATTAGCTGATCCAGGCAGCGCCTGTGGCTCAAAGGAGTAGGGCGCCGGCCCCACATACCGGAGGTGGCAGGTTCAAACCCCGCCCAGCCAAAAACTGCAAAAAATAAAAAACAAAATTAGCTGATCCTCTCCAAAAGGCGAGCTGGGGTCTAAGCTGCCTCTACCATACAGCGCTGCCTTCTGGGGGACTGGAGGGTTGCAGCAGATGAGGAAACAAAAATGGAAGGTCGCATACCACCTCTTAGATTCCTAAGCCAGAATCACACACGTCCCTCCCACTCTCAGCCCTGGGCCGCAGCTCGATAACCCAGCCTGTCTTTAAGCACCTGGGAAACGCTGGGGAGCACAGGGGAGCAGTAAATGCCTCTGCCACCCTGAGAAGAGTGTGTGTCACTAAACCTTGTTGGAGAAATGAATGAGTCAATTTGACACAGGGTTTAAATAACACTGTGACAGAATGACTCAGATCCCACAGCAACTTTCAAGGCCCTGAGCATCAGGTGAGGTGCACATGTCACCAACAGGAGAAATGAAGAGGCACCTACTGAGAAGGGACCTGCCTTTTATTGACAATCTAGGCCATAAAAGTCACTGTTCTAGAAACTACAAGCACCATACTGTTTAGTCTTCATGACGGCCCTAGGGCAAAGATGTTAATATTCTGTTCTCACAAATACATTTTGTTGGGAGCCATGAGGAGCAAGTGGCAGAGCTGAGATCTGAGCCCACGTGTGCCAAACACCAAAGCCCACGAGAGCAGATCTCTGCTCCACTGACTCCCTTGGCCGTGAGTGCCTTATAGCAGCAGAAGCAATGGCCTTCAGAAAGCAATGTGGGGTAAGTGACCAGGGAGAGGTTGGGAGGAAGGCAAAGACTGACCACGCTGCACTCCACAGCTGGGCTCCCCAGCTCCCACTGCTCTGCCCCCCTCCTCGCTCTCCCACTACCACCCACAGATAGATATAGCTATCCGAGGCCTGCGGTCAGCAGAGAGCACAGGAGAGGTCAGCACCTGTTCTGGACCTGTGAGGAGTTCTGGCATCTCTTTAGCATATTCTCCGTAGTATCCTGGCCAAGCTCATTTTGTGCAGCTCTCTGACCCTCCAGGACAGAGACCCAAATGTCCTCTCCCTCCCACTAACATTCTGTACTGGCTGAAGAGCATTAGAAACAAGCTGGAAGGATTCCAGGTTGGGCTTTGCTATTCCTGTGGGTTAGCTTGGATAATTAACTTTGGATTCTCTAGGTTTTAAGTTTTAATTTTTTCAGCTATAAAGTGGGACCCTCGCACATCCGCTCTGATGGCCCTGGTCTTACGGGGTTATCATGAGCATCAAAGGGAATAATGTATGGAAGAGTGCTCTGTAGATTAAGATGGTTGTAAATGTAAGAGATTATTTTTTAATGACTGGCTAAATAATGAAAGGGTTTCTTTTTTTAACTTCCTGATTAATAGAGTTATGATTTTCCTGAGGAAAGGGAGTAGAGCGGCCTATGCCCGTGACATTTTAAACCTCTAAGATTTTTGCTGACCCTGCCATTCCATAAACCACATTTGGAGACACACAGTTTCTTCTTGCCATGGTGCGTGAGACCCAGGCCATCAGAGTCAGACACATTACTAGGCGTGCTCTCAAAGAAAGTATTTAACCTCTTTTTTTTTTTTAATGTCAGTAGAGTGCCTTGGCATCACAGCTCACAGCAACTTCAAACTGTTGGGCTCAAATGATCCTCTTGCCTCAAACTCCCAAGTAGCTAGGACTTTGAGGCGCCACAATACCTGACTATTTTTTAGAGATGGGGTCTTGCTCTGGCTCAGGCTCGTCTTGAACTCGTGAGGTCAGGATGAACTCACGAGCTCAGGCAATCCACCTGCCTTGGCCTCCCAAGTGCTGGTATTTTAACCTCTTGAGCTTCAGATTTCTCATCTGTGAAATGGGAAGAACAGTATTTGCACTGGGACCACCCTAAGGATTAAAGCTCAAGTGCACATAAAGCGATTTACCAGTGCACAGGACATCCTGTGCTACCATTGCACTGTCATTATTCATATTAAGGAACCATCATGTTGTCCCCAACACTCTGCATTATAAATTGTTCCATGATTCACTAGAATAAGAAAATCCGTAATCATCAAAAACACTATGTGAACATTTGGATCAGTGTCTCCCAGGATCCCCTAAACTGTCTCTCGCATCCTATAGAAAGGCACACAGTTTACACCATGGCTGGGCTCCAAATCCCTGCATGGAAAGCATTTGTTTGGAACTCAGAACATACTTTCCCAGAGAAAGAATGCTATTAAAACAGTGGTTGGGTTCCCAGGTGACTGAAAACACCCACTGGATTCCCAAAGTAGCAGAAAATCGGTCTATTTGCAATGTAAATGACCGAGAGGCGACGTTGTTATATTGCTAGCCATTAACCCAAACTGAAAACTAGGAAAGCTGGGTAATAATTTCTTTAATCTCTCACGACTGCCTGTGATGAAGAAAAAGCGGGCTTAATTAGAGAGAGAGTTCCTGGTAATTTAAGTAAGAAATCTTCAGGTGCCTTTAGGGCACTTTCAAAGGCTTTTGAAGTTCTTCGCTAGGTCTGACGATGCTTCAGATGGCTTCACTCTTTTGTTTTGACCCAAGGGTCTAGGTAGCACTGATTTCATTCTCCACTATGGAGTTATTTAGGTTCTATCCTAGGTTCTTACTAGGGTAAGAGAAGAAAGGGTGAGAAGGATTTCCCTGAGAAAATTATTCAGTAATTTGGAGAAATTGAGAAAAGAGAAAGAGGTATATATATGTAACAAGACAGACTTGGATTACCTGGCCTGTGAGCAAGAAACTCGGGCTGCGTGAGAACCTATCCCCTCTGGCAAAAGGGAAATCATGACCAACTGGACAAATCGTTCCCGCTGAAGCCATAAGGCAGAGCCACAGGGCAGGGACAGCTTGTGACAAGCAAAGTTCAGGGGGAGGAGAGAAGGCCAGAGATCTAGTCTGCCAAATAAGCCCGAAAAATGTGCTGGTGCCCTGTTCTGTACTTTACTGCCACAAGGAAATGTTGAGCTAGAATGCCAATCTCATCGGAACAGAGGTCTCCGCATTTATGGGAAAGGGAAGGAAGGACTTCACCCAACCTTTCATTTCTGGTGGCTTCCAATATAGTATACATTAAACTGAAATATACAAAACTTGAAACTTGACAGTTTTACAAATAAGGAAACCGAGATTGGGAGAGAAAGGAGCTTGCCTCTGCTCACGTAACTGGTAAGTGTTGGGAGACCTAACACAGCCCTACGCCCCCCACCCCCAACCCAAGACAAAGGAGACAAAGGACCTGGCTAGCTCCACCCCCAGAAGGTCAAGCCTCAGGTTAGACTTTCCTGAAAAACTATAGAATTTGCCACCCGCACATATAGTCCCATATGAAAGAGGTCTCTAACTGCCCCTGGGTACAGAAGCCATCTAAGCACTGCCCTGGGGGTGGCTGTCTATTTCAATAAAGCTGACCTGTAAGTCTTGGCTCCTCTGTAGGCTCATCTCTGGGCCCCACCAACCACCCCTTTCAGTAAGTGTCACCAACCCTCCCCACTGAAGCAGGCTACCCCTCAGGCAGCCCTAAACACTAGTCCGCGAATTAGATGAAGCATGAGTTCATTCTGTACCCTCAACTTCGAGTGCAGCCCCCTTTCCTGATTAGGACCAACCAGGTCAGAACAAGCAGAGGAGTTGGAAGGATGAGATCCAGTGTAGAGGAGTTGGGTCTCTAGAAATCTTAAGTCGATGCTGAGACGCTAAGTCCCAGGTAGGGAGAATCTAAGTAGGTTCTATTGCCAGGCATTCCAGAAGTCATCGCAGGAGTCACAGCTTGTTTCAGAAAGAACACCAAATGCGGAGGCAAGAGACCTGGGTCCTGGCTTCATTTTCTAATTCCGCCACCAAAGCTGTGCCTGTCTCTCCATCTCTGTAAAGTTCCCCTCAGCTCCATCAACAAGCAGGACTGATGGTCGTGACAAAAGGAGACACAAGGCAGTGGGTAGCTAATGCCCTAATTAGGACACACTAGATCCAGGATGAGTATGTCCCTAATAGAAATGTCCTCCCCACCTCAAAAATGACTTCAGCCTGTGAAACGCAAAGCTCCTAGAGTACAACGAGGATGTGAGTCACCCCACCCCCATTATAATCAAAGCAGCAATTCTGAAAAACACAAACGTCGGACTCCTGAGAGCAGAACGTGCTTACCAGGCAAGAGGGGAGGTTTCATTACTGGGAAGGAAAAATGCTAATGAAAGTGGGTGAGGAGCAGGCTGAGAAGAAAGGTTATCATCATACAAAACGTGGCCCTCATGGCCTGGGAGGGGTCCTGAGTCCTTGATTCAGGACATTTGAGGGATCAGGAAAGAGAACAGAATTGCCTCCGGGCTGACAGAAACCAGCACTCAATTCTTGCAACATTTGGCTGGGCTGGTGCCTTCGTTATCTCACTCCCACAGAAACCTAATCCTCGGTGCCTAAGGCCACTCCAGTGTGAGGAACACTTTGGTCCCCTTTGTACTCAGAGGCCTGAACTGTTGGTGCTGGGAATCCAAGTCCTTCCCTCTCTTCCCTTGTTGGGGTCTCCTCTGCGTCAGTCACAGGGCATTTTCCACGTCTCCTCTGGACCCAACGCTGCTGTTTGCGCTGGCTCATGGGGCCCCCACAGTTCCAGGCCCTCCACCTCTCATATGGGCTGTTCTGTTACCAGGACCTCCTGTGACTGCAGTCTCTCCACTGATAATGTTGCCATTGTTGTTGTGACGACTGTACCCGTCACAGCCACTATCCTTGAGGCTGGGGGAAGAGTCACCAAGCATACAGTGATCAAAGCATTTCAGCCAACTTTGAACAAATTAATCTCTCCAACTAGGCCCCCCAAATGTGGCCTTGATATTATCTCTGCCATTTCCCTGGGAAACTTGGTATAAATTTCTCAGAAACCAGGCCAGAGGGTCTTTAGGCCGCCATCTGGTAGCACTAAGCAAGTGTACCTGAAAGTCAGTCATAATAAACAGACTGTTTCCCACCACCCCATGATATCCTCACAGCCTCTCTGTGATTTTTATCCTGAGATTTCCCACAGAATGCCTGGGCAGGGGGTAGCGGGAGGGTCCACACAAATATAATATCTGAAAATGACACCAACATGAATCATATTAATTATACGAAATCTTCAAAGAAAGACAACTTTTTATCTAGCCTGCGTTAGATCACACTGCAATACTGAAGAAAGCAAGGTCTTCCTTGAAATGCCAACCAACTCCAATCTGCATCTTTCTTCCTTCTCTTGGGCAGGGAAAAGACTTTGAACTTCTGACTCTTAACGTCTGAACATCCTTGCTCTTAGATTTTTGCTTCTGCATCACTAGAATGCTAATCATACCTCATCAATTTTTACTATTAGAAAAAAACCTCAAGAGATTAAATGAGCTACAGTTGTTCCTAGAACAATATCTAGCATTTGGTCAGCAAGCATGAGTCTTACTCTTTCTCCTCTATTTCTTTGCCTTGGGCAGTTGAAATAGAAAAAGAAAGAAGAAAAAAATCATCGAAATCAACCATTAGGTAGCTAGACTTCTCTCTTTAATTTCTGGGGGCTTCAAGTCTGGTAGGGATCAAATTGAAATATACAAAAACATATTGTGCTAAGTTCTTCCTTCCCAAATTTAGGAAAAGCTTTGAAAAATGATGTTTCTCTCCAACTATAGGCCTTACTTTGGACCTTTAATAAAAATAATGGACTTATTCTAAAAAAGAATGGTGACTTTACATCTTTTGTATTAATTTGGATGGAGTTGAAATACATTCTTCTTAGTAACACATCACAAGAATGGAGAAGCAAGAATCCAATGTACTCAATTCTTATATGAGGACAATTTACGCTAGTCCATGGTGAGGAGAGGATGAATGGGAGGGGAGGAGAGGGAAGGAGGGAGGGGAGTGTGGGGCCACAGTGTGTGACATACCTCTTGGGGGTGGGACACTATTAATAGAAGGACTTCACCCAGCAAACACAAGCAGTATAACCTGGCTCACTGTAGCCTCAAGGATTCCCCAACAATTAAAAAAAATGGACTGTTCTACTAAATTTTACATATGTTATTCAAAACTGCATATATTTTCAAACCTATAAAATTCTCTTAAATTTCATACTAATTTATGTGAACTAACTATTTTGCTCTTTATATGGAATTGAAAATGGAAAACAAGCTACGGGAACACATAATTCCAGAACCATCTCTCGCAATAACTCACTGGCTGATCTTTCACAGCCACTTCACTTCCTCGGTCTCTTTCTCCTCAAATGCCAAATAGGGAGACTAATACCTTCTCAGCCTACTTCACAGGAACACTGAGAGGAAACTGCAGCTAGAAAAGGGGCTAAGAAAAAATCAGGAGCGATACAGACGTGAGATAAAATGGTGTGTTGTGTATCAAGGTGCTGGAGTCCATTCTTTATTTCTAAGCAGCTTTCAGATTATATAATTCACACAATTGCACACATGTAATTCTGAGTGAGATGGAGCCATTTCTTTTGGATTAGACACAAGTTTTGTTTAGTGTCTGTGCTAAAAATGTGCAGAGTGGCATTTCTGTGATGGTGTGAGGTTTAAGATACACAGGTTTGTTGAGCTATCAGGAGCTGAAACCTGGTGAATTCTCATCTAAAGAGGCAGAGAGATACAGAAGAGGATGTCTGATTCAAGTGTCACACACTATCCTGATCCCTTGGAGTACAAAGTGTGTTGGGCGTCTCGGAATTCTGTGTTTCCTAGAAGTCACAGGACTCAAAATAAAGTTGAGGCTATGATTTATTACAGTTAAATGATACAAAGCAAATTAGCAAAGGGGAAGACTCTGGGACACAGTCTGGAGGCAACCAGGTATAAACTCCCAGAGTCCTCTCCCAGTGGAGTCATACAGGAACAAGATGCAACAACACGTGTCAAATGCTGCTTACCAGGGAAACTCGTCAGAGTCAATGCCCAGGGTTTTGTTTGTACAAACATTACATAGAAGAAGCCATTGTTACCAAGGACTGTTAGAAACCCTGCTGAAATCCAAGTTCCCAGAAGCCAGCCAAAGTCCAATCTTGCAAGCAGGGCTTTTGAAGAACAGCATTTTGGGGTCTGCAGTGTTAACTCTTTTAAGCACACAGAGATAATAAGCAATTGCAATACAGTAGGATAAATGTGATGACTAATTCATTTGCTCAAGGCAGTGATTTTCAATCTGTGTGCTGTGGCACACTGGTGTGCCGCGAGAAGATTTTAGTTGTGCCACGAACATTTTTAAAGATCATCAATTAACTTATTTTCCAAAGAAATTCAAGGCACGGTAAGTATATTCCCTTTTTTTTACTTATTTTTCTTGATCAACATAATTTAAGTGTGCCACAGAAAATAACTATAAGTTCAAGTGTGCCATGAGATAAAAAAAGGTTGAAAAACACTGGACTAAGCTTTATTGACCCTTTGAAGAGTAGGGTACAAATGAATAAATTACAGATGGTGGCTAATTTGTCACACTCAACTCAGCATCGCAATAGCTCCCTTCCCACCCACTGACAAGCGACTTTTTCTTCAAAAAGCTCTGTAGCTGGGCTCCAAATTCCTCACCTTAGCCCCATCCAGAACCTACTGTACATGAGAGCTGTGCTTTCCATCGGGCATATAATTTCTTCCTGCTCAGCCCCTTAGGCAAGTGTTATGGGCTACTTCTCTGCTTGATGTGGCCAGATTCTGGCTTGGCTCCAGATGCAATTTGACCTGTTCTGCCCCTCCCTACCTCAGCCACAATTCCCAGCACCCACATTTCATCTGGCCCCTTAGACCCCCTGTCCACTAGAGGGGGCCACATCTTTCCTGGATGAACCCTGGTTACTTGGGCTTATCCCCTTCCCTCTGTCAATGACTTCAAAGCCATGCTGTTTCCACCCTGGAGCCAATTGCCTGGAGCTGGTCAGAGTTTGAACTTCAGGTTTCTCCACCTTTCCTTCTGGAATCTTTGCATGCAGGAGCTCGATGTGCTGCACATTGTAAGTCAAGGGGCAGACTTGGATTTTAGGAAGATCCCAGGCAGGTGGAAGGGGACAAGGTGGGGAGTAAGTCTGGAGGCAAGAAACAAAAATAAGAATTTTTTGTGATAATCTTTTAAGAGGTCAGAGGGCTTTACCTAGAACCAAGGCAGTGCGTGTTGAGTGGAGGAGACAGATATGAGGAATATTAGGAAAAACAAACCATTAGGACTTCAGATCAGGGGAGGGGTAACACCGGAGTGGAGCAAGACTCCCTGGCCTCTGGCACTCAGGGATCAACAGCTTTGACAGAAGCCCTATTAAGGTAAGTTTCAAAACTATTAAGAATACACCTGCGAATATTCTCGCCGTTCTGATTTTGTAATAATCAGCACAGGCTAAACATTCGCTATATAAAAACCATGCATGTGGTTTCTATATAGTTCTAGACCTAGTTCTTTTCCTAGGTTTGGTTTTATAAATGCTGGTGATAAATGAAGAAAAAAAAAGAATACAGTATAAATGTCTTACCACAACAAATAAGTAAGCAGGGAGATGGTTATGTTAATCAGCTAGATGTAAGCATTCCACATTGTACAGCAAATCAGCACATTGTACCCCATAAGTGCATTAATGTACACAGTTAGGATTTACAAAGGAATAAAGAATAAGGTAAAGAAAACATTCAGCTCTTTCGGGATTCTCCATACTCCTTTCCAAAAGCCTAGTTTGCAATCCCATCAACAGCATAGAAGTGTTCCCTTCTCTCTGCATCACCGGCAGCATCTGCAGCTTTGGGACTTTGTGAGGCATGTTAGTCTTGCTGGGACTAGGTGATACCTCAAGGTGGTTTTGATTTGCATTTCTCTGATGATAGGGATGATGAGCATTTTTTCATGTGTTTATTGGCCATTCATCTGTCTTCTTGGGAGAAGTTTCTGTTCATTTCTCCTGCCCCAAGAGTAAGGGGGTTGTTTGTTCTTTTCTTGCTGATTTTCTTGAGTTCTTTGTAGATTCTGATTATTAGCCCTTTGTCAGATTTGTAACATGCAAATATCTTCTCCCATTCTGAAGGTTGCCTGTTTGTAAAAGTAGATTTTCTATTTGATCCTGCAGTCCCATTACTAAGTATCTAGCCAGAAGAAAAAAAATCATTTTATCATAAGGACATTTGGACTTATGTTTGTAGCAGCTCGATTCACAACCACAAAGATGTGGAAATAACCCAAGCACCCATCAACCCAGGAATGGATGAATAAATTGTGGTAAACATATACCATTCAGCCATAAAAAGATGGAGACTTTACATCTTTTGTACTTACCTGGGTGGTGTTGAAGTACACTCTTCTTAGTAAAGTGTATCAAGAATACAAAAGCAAACATCCCATGTACTCAATACCAATTTGAAACTAGTAGATGAACAACTACAGGCCCACACAAGAAAAAAACACAGTTGAATTCAAGAAGCAAGGGTGGGGAGATGGAGAGGATTCAGTAAGGTCTCCCCTAACTGGTATGATGTGAGGGTATATTTATGGCACACCTCCTGGGTGAAGGGCACAGCTACAACTCAGACTTTACCTTATAAATGCAAACAATGTAACCTAATTATATGTACCCTTAAGTAAATCTGAAATTTAAAAAAAAAACAGTAAAGAGCACCGAGGATTGATGTTGAATCTAAATGACTTTAGACCATGGCTTCCCCTTCACCTTTTCCTCTCTACCTGAAGTGTTCTCCTTAGGGTTTGTTTTGTTTTTTCCTTTGAAGATCCAGAAATGCCCTTGGTGTGCTTGACGGACTTTGAGGTGCAGGCGCGAGAGCAGCTGTCTAAGACATCTTGGGATTTTATCAATGGAGGAGCTGACGAAGGCATCACCAGGGAGGACAACATCGCAGCATTTAAAAAGTTTGGTCTCCCGTAGCCTTATGTTGTTAAGCTTAAGTTGCACTGGCTGAAACATACTTGGGCAACAGTAGTTCTGGTTTCCGCCTCCAAAAAATACTCCAAATAATAATGTGGCTTTGTTGGGACCAAAATTCACCGCTGAGAGACCACCACGCACATGCAAAGACAATGAAGTGCTTTATTTGCAAACATATGCCTGGGTCACTCCACCCTAGAGCATAGCCAGTGGAAGGGCGACCCCAAAATGAAGCAAGGGGAGGTTTTTAAAGTGTATAGAGGAATTTCATTGGGCGTTTTGTCGGGAGGCGTTGCCATTGGCTGAGCTGTTGTCCAGGGATGCTTGGCACCACCTGATACACCAGAGGTGCTATAGGGTGGGTTTAAGGTTAGGGACTTTCCAGAGGAGGGTTGCCTGTTCACTTCTGATAGACTGGCTCCCTCTCGGCTGATTGAGCTTGTCCAGAAATGTGGAGGTGGGGGTGGGGGAAGCCGGTCCCCTGCAGACTGGCTGCCAAGGAGTGCAGAGGAGGGAGCCAGTCTCTTTTCGATAGACTGATTCCTCCTGGGCAACTTTGGCGTCACAGCTCACAGCAACCTCAAACCCTTGGGCATAAGTGATTCTCTTGCCTCAGCCTCCCAAGTAAGTGTGACTACAGGCAACTGCCACAACACCCAGCTATTTTGTTGTTATTGTTGTTGTTGTTACAGTTGTCATTGTTGTTTAGCTGGCCTGGGCTGTGTTCAAACCCACCAGTGTATGTGGTTGGTGCCCTACCCACTGAACTACTGGCACCACCCCCAGTACTAATTTTCATACAACCCACAAGCTAAGGATAGTTTTCATTTTTAAGTGGTTGATGGGAAGGGAGAGGGGAGGCAAAAGAAGAATTATTTCTGGCATGTAAAAATTTTATGAAATTCAATATGTTTATATGGATACATATACAATACATGTATATTTTTTTTAGATAAGGTCTTGCCCTGGGTGGACAGTGGTCCAGTCAGAGCTCACTACAGCCTTGAATTCCTATGCTCAAGAGATCCTCTCACTTCAGCCTCCCAAGTAGCTGGGACAATAGGCACACACCACCATGCCCAGCTTATTTTTTGTTATTCCTGTTTTTATAGAGATGGTGTCTCACTGATTGCCCAGGCTGGTCTTGAACTTTTGGTCTCCTGCCTTGGCCTCTCAAGTGCTGAGATTACAGGCTTGAGCCACCGTGCCGAGCCTGAAATTTAAATTTTAAAATCCATAAATAATGTTTTATTGGCACACTGCCATGCTCACAGTCATTTACTATTATTTATGGGTACTTTTGTGCTGCAAGAGTAGAACTGAGCAGTTGTTAAAAAAAAAAAAAATTGACCAATTGTGACAAAGACTAGAATATTTACCATCTGAGCCTTTATGCAAAAAATCTGCTGACTCTTATAATAGAGAAGACAGGGGAAACCTGAAAACGGTATGGAAAGCAGGCACTGTATTCTACACGTTTGTGCTGCACTAGCACTGTGCGAGGCACTTTGACTGACTCATCTAATTTTGTTTTCACGAAGCTGTTAGGAAATTTGGATTATAATTCCTACTTCACAGATGAAATAACAGAGGCTACCTTACTCCAGTTTGCACAATTAATATTTTCAGAAAATGTTTCTAAGTTTGTGCCCAGAAATAATATTTATTTTGTGGAAAACAGAAATATTTTGACCCTCACACTAAGGTATCTGTTTGTCTTTTAAAAAATGTGTTTTACATATTTATCATTTGTGAGTTCTCTTACTTTCTTTTAAAGCAGTACTTCTTTTTTTTTTTGAGACAGAGTCTTACTCTGTAGCCCTGGGTAGATGGCAGGGTGTCACGGCTCACAGCAACCTCAAACTATTGGGCTCAAGCAATACTCTTGCCTCAGCCTCCCGCATAACTGGGGCTACAGGCATCCATCACAATGCCCAGCTAGTTTTTTTTATTTTTAGTGGAGAAGGGGATCTCACTCTTGTTTAAGCTGGCCTTGAACTCTTGAGCTCAAGCAATTCACCGCCTCAGCCTCCTAGAGTGCTGGGATCATGGGTGAGCCATCACGCCCAGCCTAAAGTGGTATTTTTTAAGTCAAATCTTAAAATGAATGAGCTGCTAGACCAAAGGTCATGATCACTCCTGGGACTTGTCCTCTTTCAGTAGCCTTTTCTTACTTTCTGGACACTTGTTTTTGACTGGAGAAGAAACTTCTTCCTACCTATTCTTTTCCTTTCCAGTCCTTTTTGGAAGGACTCAAATTGTCCAAGTGCTGAAAGTCTAGTGAAAGAGGCAAAGACACAGACCCTGACAGAGCCAGGCTGGGACAGTGGGGAGGTTCCCAGAAAGCTGGTGAATGTGGAAGAGCTGCTGGGAGTGGCTTCCAGGGGCCGAGCCTCTGGCGGGGTCCACGCTGCTCATTCAACTCTCAGCCAACTGAGCCCACCAGGGTTTCATGGGACCCAGTCTAGCCTAGACCTGCACCAGGAATCAGGGGTTCTAGCTCCCGAGCAGCACCTCCCAGCTGGAGAGGCATGCCACCAATACCAGATCTGTTTGCTGCCTAGCACAGAATCCGCCTCCGTCCCCGATACCTGAGAGACGTGTCTGAGGTGGACACCAGGACCACGATCCTGGGGGAGGAGATCAGTGCCCCCATCGGCATCTCACCCACTGGATTCCACACCATTGCCTGCCCTGATGGGGAAATGAGCACAGCAAGAGGTACGAGCCAGCCGGGCAGAGCCCCTTTCCCGAAAGTGGGGGGTGGGGGGGGTGCCTTCTGCATAGCAGGGCCTGGGAGCCCCAGCGTTTCTTTCTAGAAGGGCCTTACAGACAGCAATCTGGTTGACATTAAGGAAAGTGGGAAAGGGAGGGCTTAAAGCTATGTTTGTACAACATTTCACCTAAGACTGAGACAAAAATACACTTTTCATAATGAAGACTCATGAGAGTGGGAAAGTGGCCACAGATGAATAGGAAGGTGTCAGAATCCCACCAAGTCACCCCTCGGATGGGGGCTGCCAGCCCCTCAGACTCATACAGTCTGTGGGGAAGTGGATACTTAATGTAGCCCCAAGGTTAGGACTCTCCTGGGCCCCTATGGGCCAGGCCTAGGGCTGAATGGTGAGTCTCTGAATTTAGAATGAGGCAAAATTCACAACATCAAGTCTTAACACAAGACCCTCACAATTGCTCTTGCCCGCATATTCCATTTACTTTCTTGGCTGACCTCGTCATCGTGTTTGACAGGAGGTGTCTCCTTAGTAAATAAACGTCATCCTCTCCCCACATACACCACAACCACCACTAATAATAGTTATAATTATAGAAGAGAAGGGGTGGGGCTGAAAGTACTCTAGAGACTCCTCTGTTGTCTTCACTCTGGCTCAAATCTGTTTCTGTGAGTTCCCCAGGTCTTCCCTGGGGTCCTTTCCTTTGACTCCACAATGAAGGAAGCAATGAATTCAAGGATTCTAGAGCTGAATGTGACATCTATCTGTTTGGCTTAGGAGCTGGTTCTGTCTAGGTTGAACTCGGAATAGCCTATGTGAATATTTACTATATTTCACAGCTGAATACCTTGTTTGAGGGGAGGGGAGAAAATAGGGTATGAATTGAAAATATTAATTTTCTTTTTTCTTTTTTTTTTTTTTGAGACAGAGCCTCACTTTGTCGCCCTTGGTAGAGTGTCGTGGCGTCATAGCCCACAGTAACCTTCAACTCTTGGGCTTAAGTGATTCTCTTGCCTCAGCCTCCCGCCACAACATTCAGCTATCTTTTGTTGCAGTTCTCATTGCTGTTTTAGCTAGCCAGAGCCAGGATCAAACCCTTCACCCTCAGTATATGGGGCCAGCACCCTACCCACTAAGCCACAGGTGCTGCCCCTAGAAATATTAATTTTCGATTAGACCAAATTCTCTGCTCATGGGTTGTACCATGGCAGTGACAATGACGTGGGGAATCTCGATGGAATGATTAAAGTAGGAAACAAGGACCTCGCAAGTGTGCAGCAGCAGCAGCCACAGACAATCCCCACCACCCTCATTACCCCCAGCATCCCTACCGTGCAGAATTGGCAGTTTAAAGAATGCTTTGGCATCTAGTGTCTTATTCAATCTCCCCACAACCCTAAAGTGAGGTTCTCACATGTAGAACTCACATCTGGAACTCACATCTACTTCATGGCACCCTATTTTACAGATAAGGAAATGAGAGTCTCAGGGACACGTAGCACGGCAGTGGTAGAGCTAGCTAGCATTCTTCTAATCACAGATGCCACACTGTCTCCACTACCACGTCCAGGCTTCTCCGTGGGGACTTCACTCCCTCATCCTCTGCCCTCTCTAACTCCTTCCTGCTTCAGTAGGTATTCATAAGAGGCCCACTTTCCTATCTGAAGGCTGCAACACAGCCAATGTGGCTCTGGAGACTACACAACATCTCTAGCTGGAAGTATTTTATTCGGAGTACATGATCTGTATACAGAGGGGGACCCAAACTGCGTTAGACTTCTCAGTCTGGCCAAACACCTCCCATCCCAGCCCTACAGGAAAGTAGAATATAAGTTAAGCTTTATCTGCAGTAACAGGGCAAGCTGGCCAGAAACCACTCAGGCTCCCAGGGCTTCCCACCCTGGTCCAGATGCCTCTGCCCTCCGACCTGAGGGGTGTTTTTGCTTTGCAGCTGCCCAAGCAGCCGGTGTCTGCTACATCACCAGCACGTTTGCCAGCTGTAGCTTTGAAGATATTGTCGCTGCTGCCCCAGGAGGCCTCCGGTGGTTCCAGCTCTATGTGCAGTCAGACCAGCAGCTGAACAAACAGCTGGTCCAGAGGGTGGAGTCCTTGGGTTTCAAAGCTTTGGTAGTCACCGTGGATGCCCCTGTAGTTGGAAACAGGCGACACGACATTCGAAACGGATTAGACTTGAAGAGGAACTTAATGCTAACAGATCTCCGATCACCTGGAGAGGTAGCAAACGAGGCAGAGTCTGTGGGAGGCCTCCCAGGAGGCCGGTTCCTCCTGCCCGCTTCTCTTTTCCTCCCTTCCTCCTTTCACATATTTGTACTGAGTGGCTGCCAGTGCTATGCCAGACACTGGGGACACAACTGTTCAAAACGCAGATCTGCTTTCTGCTCCCCAGAGCTTCCCGATAAACAGAACATAAGACCAATTATCCTCACCCCTGAGGCTGCCCAGCCTCTGCCCTGAAGTGTTCTGCCAGAGCTGGACACTGAGAAACGGGAAAGCCATAGAGAGGATTTTTGCATGAATAGGTGCGTAAACTAAAACATCCAGCATTTTCTACTTCATGGCACACTTAGAAAATGCTCATTTTGGATGGTGCAGGTAGATAAGCTAGCAATGAAGGAGGTACTCAACAGCCATGGCAACTGGCCACCTGTCCAGCCAGCCCAGGTGCCACCCTGCTAAGATGGAGGGATCAGTATCTCTTCACATCTAGAACTCAGCTCTGGATCAGCAGGGTACTGGACACATCTGTTTGGAATCCCTGAACTAGGTGACTACAAGGGCACTTTCTCCACTAAAATCCTACAATTGCATGGCATGGAGTGCCTGAGAGAGAGAAAGACACGGTAAACTTAAGCCCTTGCCTATAGTAGAGATAGTAATGTCAGCCTTTTCAACCAACAGGCAGCTGTGCTACCCAATCAAGTGCTATTCAACAATGCTACTCACTAACCACAAACTGGCCTTGGGGTGCTCCAATATCATTATCCAAAGTCTAGAGAATAAATATTTGGTGAGCATAATGAGCCAAGGGTAAACATTGGGTAAGATTACTGAAGTATTACTTAGTTCTCAACATTCTGCTCGTAACTGGACCCTCACACAGCACAGTGACCTGCAGATGTGTTTGGTCACCTGTCAGTACACTGCACTCTGAATTCTTTTAAAGAAATGACTGTGGGGTGGCGCCTGTGGTTTAGTGAGTAGGGTGCCGGCCCCATATACCAAGGGTGGTGGGTTCAAACCCATCCCCCAGCCAAACTGCAACAACAACAACAACAACAATAAAATATAGCCGAGCGTTGTGGTGGGCGCCTGTAGTCCCAGCTACTTGGGAGACTGAGGCAAGAGAACCACCTAAGCCCAAGAGCTGGAGGTTGCTGTGAGCTGTGACGCCACGGTATTCTACTGAGGGTAACAAAGTGAGACTCTGCCTCTATTTAAAATATATATATAGAGAGAGAGAGAAATGACTGTGTGGCCTTGGGCATGATGGCTTACGGCTGTAACCCCAGCACTCTGGGAACCTGAGGTGGCAGGGCAGGAGTTTGAGATCAGCCTGAGCAAACCAAGACCCCATCTCTTCTAAAACTAGAAAAACTAGCCAGGTATTGTGGCAGGTGCCCGTCGTCTGGGCTAATGGGGCGGCCAAGACAGAAAGATCACTTGAGCCCAGGAGTTTGAGGTTGCTGTGAGCAAGGCTGATGCCACGGCACTCTAACATGGGAAACAGAGTGAGACTCTGTCTCAAACAGGAAAAAAAAAAAAAAGACTGTATCTTGTTTGTCTTTGTGTCCTCAGATCTTGGCATAATTATTGAGTAGTCACATGATTAATGGCTGATGAATAAGCAATTAAAGTAGAAATCCTTTTCTACAAAATTTTGTTAAGAAAAAAAGCCAGAAAAAAAAAAAAAAAAAAAA
>NW_003852468.1:2160111-2171250 GCF_000181295.1 Otolemur garnettii | reverse complement strand
AAAAAAAAAAAAAAAAAAAGAAAAGAAAAAAAGCCAGAAGCATTGCTGGTTTCCTTCGCTTCTCTCTCAGGCTTATAAATGGTAGTTCTTCAAATGGGAGTCCTCTTCAGAATGGGTCAAGCAGCCTTGTAGAAGTCCGGGACTAAAGCTCCCTTTTTATTTCCTACAGAGAAATTCAATACCTTCTCTCCAGACGTCGGCCCCTAGCCCATATTTCAGCTGGAATGATCTCTCCTGGTTTCAGAGCCTAACCCGATTGCCCATCATCCTTAAAGGGATCCTGACAAAGGAGGATGCAGAGTTGGCTGTGAAGCACAATGTCCAAGGCATCGTGGTTTCCAACCATGGTGGGAGGCAGCTTGATGAGGTTCCCTCTTCCGTAAGTAGGAGGTCATGAGAGGGGGGTGAATGGAGAGCAAGGAGCGCCCTTCACTGGGCTCTCTGATTATAAAGCTTCCTACTTCCCAGCCCAACTCCTATAGTCACTTTTCACACACCCAGCACCTTTCACACACCTGGTAATTGGCAGAGGGGAGAATGTAAAGAGTGCAGGTCAGAGTGGGCCCTGAGGCATCCCAACCACTCCGACCAGGTAAGAGCAGAAAGCAGCACTGAGCTGCCTCCAGCACTCAGCAATCAGGCTCTGAAAAGAAAACTAATCCAGGGGGAAACCTGTGGCTCAAAGGAATAGGAAGCAGGCCCCAATATGCTGGAGGTGGCGGGTTCAAGCCCAGCCCCGGTCAAAAACTGCAAAAAAAGAAAGAAAGAAAACTAATCCATATGTAAATCCAAGAAGGGAGGTGGGTGAGAAGGGGTATCCACTCTCCTATCTACTGGGCACCACACAGGGGTACAAGCACACCTCCTGGGTGAAGGGCTCAACTGCAACTTGAACTTTATCTAACAAAGGCAAACAATGTAACCTAACGGTATGGACCCTCATATTAATCTGAAATTTTAAAAATACCAAAAAAGAAAAGAAAACTAACAAAAACAGTATGCAGTAGGTGTCAGGCTTTTAGTAATCAATTTAGCTTGTCCTGCTCCCTTGAGAGGGCTGAGTAGTAAGTGGAGAAAGAGGAAAACTAATTCCCCCACGCGCTTCCTCCACAGAGAGTATTGGCCCAAGGGCCTGAGAGAGGGGATTTCTCCTATGTCTTTATGCTTATTGTTTTCCCAAGTCATTTGGCAAAACTTCCAAACCCAAGAGCACCCTGGAATCATCCAAGTTTAGTGCCAGGATTAGTAAGGTTCTTTCTTGCCTTGGAGCTCAAAAGTTAAGAAGGTGCCAAGAAAAACTTAGTAAGGTAAATATTATAATATTTTTGTGCATTATTTTAAAAATGAAAATTAAAACAAAAATCCGTGGTAACAAAATGTCAACATTTTAAATAAAGATAGGACCCACCCTTGCAATTTGTATAACCCTGCTTCACCTCAGCTTAGTTCTGGCCCTGGGTCCAATAAAACTTTATTTACAAAAACAAGTCCCAACTCACAGGTCAGAATTCACCACCTGATTTTTTAAAATCGTTACATTTGAATATCATTTCTATGAGTTTTGAACCACCCCCTAAATTTTGAGGCTCAGGTAAGTGCCTCACCTCCCTCAGGCTGGTGTCAGCCTTGTAAGGGGTGAAACTTTCTGAAAGAAGCCCCCAACTCTATGAGGTTTCATTCCCACATTGCCTTTGTGTTTCCTCCTGGGACCAGGGGAAAGGATAAGTCAGCTGTTGTCCCCAGAAGACTCTAGTAATGTTCTATTCCAATCTATTAAAAATAAACTCTGGGGCAGTGCCTGTGGCTCAAGGAATAAGGTGCTGGCCCCATATAACAGAGGTGGTGGGTTCAAACCCAGCCCCAGCCAAAAAAAAATGCAAAAATAAACTCAGAGGCTAAAATTCAAGCTAAAATTCACTCCATGCTCTGCTTCTCAAATTGTTGTCCTCTCTGCTGTCCAGTATGGCTCACAAAAACAGTATGGACAAATATACTTTTTAACAACACCGTGAGGATATTTCTTTCTTCTTTTTTTAGGATATCATAGTCTAAGTTTATCTTCTAGTAGAGAGAGGGAAGAGAGTGGGCCAAGGGATGAGAAAGAGAGAGAGAAGAGAGCAGAGAGTGAGAGAAGGAAAGATGGGGGGTGGGGAGCCAGAGAATGGCATGGGACCCTAAAGAAAGGAAGGTAGAATGCCAGCCCATGAACATATTTCAAATAATACCCTGCTGGGATTATAAAATACCCCTTATTTTGGACCTGAATTCCCTCCAGTTATTACATCTAAATTCAGAACAGTCAATTTCACCTGTAAATTAATTCTTTTTTTCCCCCAAGAGCTGGTGTCACAGTACATCTATACATGAAAGTACAAAATTCTTTCCTCCAAGTTTCTTATTCTGCTCAGTCGCAGCCAAAGGATCTCATTCAGGTAGAATTCTGATGAATTCCTTTGACAACAAAAGGTCCCCTATGGCCCAATTTCAACTCCTCCTCGGGCCATCCCTCAGAGAAGCACAGGGAAGAATGCAGAGGCAGTTCCAGAATTCCCTACATCACTCCTCTTTACAGTCTGGGAGGCGCCCAGAGCATGGGCTGGCCTGGAGCACCTGGGGTGGTCAAAGTCTATTGGAATTACAAAAGCAAGATAAGAGAGAACCCAGAGTGAGATCAGGTCAAAGTTATTTTGCCCCGTAAGGACTGAAACTTTACAGTGTTGTTGCTCCTGTCCTATCTCATTGAGCAAATAAACCACAGGGGGACTCAGGGACTCGCTGGTCATGTGGTGCTTAAGAGGTAACAGGCAGGCCAGTCTCCCAAGGCAGGAGAGCCTCCCGCAGTGGAGAGCTGTTCCTAGCTGAGCCACCCTGGAGGCAGAGATGATAGAAGAAAATAGAAGGCAAAATGTTGTCTGAGAAAAAGAACGCTGAAGTACACATTATAAATGAAAAATGTCCCCTTTAGGATGTAAAGAGGAACCAGTTCTTCCAACCTGTACATAATTGAGTTAGAAGCTGGACTAGAGCCAGAGCAGAAAGCTGTAGGAGGGACAGCTGAGAAGACCCCAGGACCCCCACCTCCTACCCCCCTACCCCCACAGTGTGCCCACAGCAGCTGCTGATGCAGGTGCCAGCTATCTCCAGTCTGGGAAGGAAGAGACTGTCCACGGAATGGACTCCGAGTTCATGTTCGGGACTCCTATCCCACGTTCAGAAAACCTCCCAGCCTGGGTGCATCTCCTTTCTAGATAGACGCTTTGACAGAAGTGGTGACTGCTGTAAACGGGAAACTTGAAGTGTACCTGGACGGCGGGGTCCGGACTGGCAATGACGTGCTGAAGGCTCTGGCCCTGGGTGCGAAGTGCGTCTTTCTTGGCAGACCAATCCTATGGGGTCTTGCCTGCAAGGTGAGAGTGGAAAGCAGGAACCACCTGGAAGATACAGATTCTTGTCTGTTTCCCTGCTTTTCTGTGGCTCACCCTCCAAGCTTAGCCATGCTTGGAGGTGCCACAAATAGCTGCAGGATAGTCACACCACACCCACACCTCCAGGCCTCCTCAGCAGACTGGCAATAGCTCTTAACCCCCTGTCTTCTCTGTGTTTTCCTTTATTCCCCATGAATTCTAACTTCATAGACACCCACCCTCCTCCCTTCCACAGCTCTGGCTACAGCTAGAATTTACACTCAGCTGCTGCTCAGAATATTCCTCCATGACCCATTTTGTCTCTCTCTCTCTCTCTGTGAGCAGGGTGAACATGGTGTTAGAGATGTTTTGAACATTTTAAAAAATGAACTCCACACTTCCATGGCCCTTACAGGTAAGGATTTAAATTTTTTTCCTGATTTGGACCTTTAAATAAGAGACCTAAAGAGCAGGACCGGCAGCCTTTGCCCCAGCTGAGCCTTTCTCAGCTTGGTAGCTGTCCAGAGGGTGGAAACGGGGAAATACATCTGAGTCAAAGATTAAGCAATCTCTGGGTTCAGTGGAAAGAAACCCAGTGTTCTGCTCAAGGTCATTGTCTGTTCCGGGGAGGCTCGCCCACCTCCAGCTCTGAATTCCTGCTCTTGCCAAATTGACTTATCCCATGTCTGCTGTTTCTGTCCACTCCAAACAACGCAGACATGAAACTCAACGCTTTCCTATCTTTCCGCTTTAGGAGAAGACCCTCTCGTGAGTTATGTTTATTCAGTAATACATTCCACCCAAGTTGTGGTGCATCAACACAAATATGGAAAGAGCTTCCATTTAACATTACACATCCTGTTATTAAATTCTTTCAGCCCTTCTCCATGCCTGCTCGGGCCCATGACGCCTCAGCTAGCTCTTCTTTCTCCCTTCCCTTTTTACTTTCTTTCTTTCTTTTTTTTTTTTTTTGAGACAGAGTCTCACTCAGTCATCCTGGGGTTGAGTACCCTGGCATCATAGCTCACAGCAACTTCAAATTCTCAGACTCAAGTGATTCTCTTGCCTCAGCCTCCCGAGTAGCTAGGACTACAAGCACCCACCACAATGCCTGGCTATTTTTAGAGAGAGGGTCTCCCTCTTGCCCAGGCTGGTCTTGAACTCCTAAGGTCAAGCAATTCACCCAGCTGGGGTTCCCAGAGTGCTAGGATTACAGGCGTGAGCTACCGTGCCTGGCCCTTCTCTTTTTACTTTCTATCTGGAGTTACTCCCACAATCCCTGTATCCAATCTTAGCTACAGTCTTCATCATTTTGGATGTTAATTAAGATCTTCTACTGAAGTTCTGTCTTTACCCTTGACAGAACTTTTCCTTAGAGGGCAGGTATTATGTGGAATATTCACTCATCTCTCTCACTGTCCCTGATTCATATTCCTCCCTCATAGATACTTCCTATGTCCCTGAGCCTTATCAGAACTGAAAAAAAGAGAAAGGATGTCTACTGTACACAAGAGTTAATTTTTAAAATGCCAAAAATAAGGTTTTCACATTTTTACCTTGACATTTTGAAAGATGTCATGGGCACAAGCTCATTAATTAATCACCAATGCAATCAGAATCACTGTATCCATTCTCTACAGAAACTATTTTATCAGAGTGAGCACAAAGGTCAAGTCAAATTTGTTCCCATTGGATCACTACATACCCAGGATGGAGTGGGTTGCTGGTGTTTAAAGGAGCCTTGTAACTGCATTGTTCTTTTAGGATGTCGGTCGATTGCTGAGATCAATCGGAACCTGATCCAGTTCTCCAGGTTGTAATGAAAAAGAGCTCACGACCAGACTGCTGGCTTGCACACAGGAGGAACACAAACTCACAACACGCGTGTGCTATCATCCTGCCTGGACCCATCCTATTCCACAGCTCACACCCTGGGCCTCCAATCCCTTCACCCCTATACTTCAGGCCTTTCAAACCCATCTTCTTCAAATACCTTTAGTCTCCTTTGCTTCACTGACTTTTTATGTTATTCTCTTGCCTAAAATCCTCCTCTGAAATAAAAGATCTCAGAAGGGCAGATCAGCAATGACTGAAACAGCCCGTGGGTTATATTTTTTGCCTACCCTTTGTATCTCTGTGAAATGATTATGAAACTTTGCCCTCTGGACAGATCAGCTATGTATATTAAACCCCCCCCCAACTACAATCTCTATCTACGGCAGCACACACGAGCCAGATGAAAGGAAAGGAAACTCGTGTACTTAGATTACTTAGGAGAGTAGTAGATACTTTGCAGAATCATGGTCTTTGAAAAAGAGATTCAGGAGCCTAAGTTTGATGTTCTTGTTAAAAAATTGGTGAAAGGAAAGGGGAAATTGACCATGATCTCAGTGTCAGACCTGAAGTTTTTATTCAGGTCTTAAATTAACTCCTGCTTCGATGGGCTGATACTTTGAGGCCAAGGAAGAGTTTTTAATTTGGCAGCAAGGATAGAGTGCTTGAGTTGAAAGTGTAGAGACATACAAAGTTTAGAGACAACTAAGTTCGTGAACTTACCCTAGAAAGAGTGCTATATACTTTATTGCTAAATATCACTATGGTCACCTTCAAAGTACCCCCCTGGGGAAGCTATGCAACAACACCAGCTCCTAGTTCACCTTTCAGAGCAATTTTGGAACTCTTTTTCTGGAATGACCATCAGAGCTGTGGTTGTATGAGGTCTGACAATTAAGTTCATGAACTTATTCTAGAAAATATGCTTGAAGGGTGGATTACCAGTATGACATGTCCAGTTTAATCTCTGAGACAATGAGTGGTGCTTGGGTAAGAACCAACCATATCTGTATGACTGAGTAAATGCCATGCAAATTGACCTCCCTGTTAGCTGGTGAGAGTTTGTTGGAAGGAACAGGCTGCCATATTGTTTAAGGGACCTGTGAACAGCTCTAATTCCTTAGGAGAAGCACTCAAATGCCCCAGGTGGTGGCTGGGGCCCTGGAACTTCTAGGTTACTCCTTGCTCTCCACCACAGCAGATGTGGGTAAGAGAGTGAAGCTAGCTAGGACTGGATCAGGTGAACCTGTCCTCAGGCTCTACAGAAGCTGATAGGGTTTCCCATGTAGGGGGAAAAGTCTGCTTGGAGGGGAGGGGCCATCTGGGATCACAATCAGGCTGTCAGAAGAGGATTTCACTCTTCTCCCTGACGCAGTGCCCTGCGGTCTCCCACTAGCCTCTGCTGGCAGACAAAAGTTCAAACTACTGAGCTCCCTATCGAGTGCCTTGCTGCTGGGACCCACACTGCAATTTCTTTTTAGTTCTGCCCAGGAGGACTCCCTCGCTTCACAAGGTTAGTTCACTATTCTCCCATCTGTGCCCTTGGGCAACATGATGGAGCTCTAGAGTGTGAGACCTGACCTGCAGGCTTGTTCCTGGGTCCCTGAAGATTTGTCCCTGACTGTGCCAGGGACAAGTGTGCTGGTGCCCAGTAGCCCCAGGGGGTGCTCAGATGGGTTTGACATCCCTCTGCTTCAGGTGTGCCTTCTCTGATGGAGCAGTCAGGCAGGTAGCACCAGGGAGGGCTGGCAAGCAGGGAGGTTCCAGCTGGAGCACTGCATGGTCCACCGTGTTTTTAAGAACGAACGTTTGAGCCACTTTCTGTGGAAGCTGTGGCCAGGCAGACACACCAGCAGAGGGGAAGAGCAGTTGCTACAAGCCCCAGCTCGAGGCTCAGCAACCACAGGTGGGCAAGGGGAGTCTGGATGGAGAAAAGCTAGCACTCAGGCCATCTCTGTCCCTCTCTCCAGAAGCCAGCCCACCCAGAACGTCTAGCCTATGGGGTCATGCAGATCCCCCAAGAACCACTGACCCCCTGCGGGTCCCACAGTCTGGGCCAGAGTTGGGAAATGTTTGTGTGGGGTTGAGGAAGAGGAAAACTGAGGCGTTGAGGCCCCCGGAGGGGAGGACACAGACCCACGTGGGTGGAGAAGCAGTGTGGTGCTGGCCAGCTGAGCTCAGGTCTGTCTGTGGTGATGGGAAATGCTCCAAGGGGCTGGCAACCTGGTTCGTTGTCCTCAAGAAACATCCTGTTGGCTGGCAGCAGCAGTTTTTGGATAGAAGGGCTCTCCCACAGCTCAGGAGCCCACTGACTGCCCGAGATGTGGGGGGAGGGAGCAACAAACCCCTTCAACTAACTACCCTTCTTGCTGGACATCACGCCTCTGCCGGCAGGATATTGATTTCTGCTGTCTGTTCCTTCTCGTTCTGCTCTGCAACTTCTTCCCCCAGGTGAGTGAATGTTTAAACTACTTTGTCGGACACTAACCAGAAATTCGCATCAATTTACATATCCATAAATGGCACAACCAAAAACTTCAATTATTCTGATGTTTGCTAAACTAGTTGTGATTTTCAAACTGGGTTCAGTGAAGGGTTAATGTTCTTTGTAATGCAAGAGAAATTCCCAAGGAGAGAAGGCGGCTTGCTGGGGAATATGATGATCTATTCTCTCTCTCTCTCTTTTTTTTTTAAATTAGAGTTTCAAGAACCAGAACGGCAAATCAGCTACGCACTCAATAAGGAAATAGTCAAGTAGTTTAAAGCACCTCAATAAGGAAATAGTCAAGTAGTTTAAAGCACCTCGTGATAATGAAATAGCATATGGGCTAATGCTTTCAAGGAGTACTTATGGCATGAGGAGATAACTATAGCTAAGTGCCAAAAGCAAGACATAAACTTTATCTCTTATTATCTCAACTCAATGCACATGGACACCTACAAACGCCCATGCAAGCATATTAAATCACACTGACAGAAAGATAGGAAGGACACACCAACGTTTAACAATAGTTATATCTAGGTATGACTTTTTACTTCTCTTCTTTGTACTTTTCTCTCATTTTTAAGCTATTTACAATTTTAAAAAATAGCACATTGAAACATGCCCCATGCTGGATAAACCTTGTAAGCATCATGCTAAGCGAAAGAGGCCAATCAAAAAATATCAAATAAATACATGAATCCGTTTATATAAATATACAAGGATGGGCAGATCCATAAAGACAGGAAGTAGAGTCAGTCGTGGTTGCCTAGAGCTGGGGGAAAGGTGGACAGTGGGTAATGACGGCGGAGTGATGAAATGCACTAAAATTTTACTGTTGTGATAGTTTTGCAACTCTGTGGATATGCTAAAAAGAAAACCTTGAATTGTATACTTTAAAGGTGTAAGCCATGTGGTATATAAATGATATTTAATAAAGCTGTTCAAAGAAAAAAATAAGATACACATTATGTAGAATGTGGTTTTAAACTTTTTAAAGGTAGGAGGAGGAAAAGAAAGGAGAGAATGAAGATGAGAACTAGTGGACAATTTTTTTTTTCTTTTTTGAGACTATGTCACTCTATGTTGCCCTCAGTAGAGTGTTATGGCATCCCAGCTCACAGCAACCTCAAATTCCTGGGCTTAAGTGATTCTCTTGCTTCAGCCTCCTGAGTAGCTGGGACTACAGGCGCCCACCACAATGCCTGGCTATTTTTTGGTTGTAGCTGTTATTATTGTTTGGCAGGCCCAGGCTGAGGTTTGAACCTGTGTACTCCAGTATATGTGTCTGGTGCCCTAGCTGCTGAGCTATGGAGGATAAATTTGACTGCTCTAAATCCCTGAATACAACTCCACCTTGACCAAGATCTAGGGGTAGATGGCCCCATCTGCCCATCTCAACCCGCAATGGCTCATATTGACATTATCTCTTCATACCTATTTTTCTTTCTAGAATGTCAATTCTGCAAGGGCAAAGGCTATGTCTCATTTACTTTAATGCCTCCAGGCCTTAGGACAGATCCTGCTACAAACCCAGAACACCATGAAAGGCTTTTTGTCTGGTTGGTTAGTTTTGGTTTTAATTTTTTGTTTTTGGCTTAAAACAGTAGAGATTCATTCTCACAGTTCTGGAGACTAACAGTCCAAAATCAAAATGTCAGCAGGGCCATGCTTTCTCTCAAAGCTATAGAGAAGAAGCCTTCCCCAACTTTTTTTTTTTTTTCCAGTTTTTAGCTGAGGCTAGGTTTGAACTCACCACCTCTGGCATATGTGGCTGGTGCCTTACTCCTTTGAGCCACAGGTGCCGCCCCTTCCCTAACTCGTTGTAACTTCTGGGATGCCAGTAATCGTCTGCATTCCATGGCTTGTAGAGCCAGAACTCCAATCTGTACTTCCATCATTGCATGGTATTTTCCCTGTGTGTCTCATTATGAATTATGAGATCCCCAAGTCATCCCCGTCTACATCTCCCTTCATCTCCCAAGACCAGGGTGTTCCTGAGTAGAGGGGATTCAATAGTGTGGACCCAAAGATTCTTCTACTCAAAAGCCTATTGGCCATTTAAAAAAATAATTCTTATAATCCTCAATTCCTTCTGATTAGGGTTGACTTGAGGCTAGGCTGGAATCCCAGAGTCCACTCACAGTACAGATATAAGAAAAGAAGCTGTCAAATTGAATAAGATATCATGGAGTCCCAGTTAGGGCCCATTTTACTTCCTCTCTCCTCCTCTCTTACCACAGCCCAACAGATACATTTTTGAAGACAAAGTTAACAGGAATCCAAAAAAAAAAAAAAATTGCCACTCACAGGAAGGAAAGAAATAGATGATTCTGAGGGCTGAAGCAATCATTATTCTGATAAAATGTAGCCCAGAGATTAGATAAAATTTGAGGACTTTCAGATGATTAAAGATTAGAAAGTTTTAAGCACATTAAGTCATCAAAGAGCATTCTTCACAAGAGTCGATCTGAAAAATGCTATGGCCTCATTTACTTTTGACTCAAAACTTTGAAGAACAAGTTCAAAGGCCCCTCTTACCCTCTCTCACCCTCTCTTTGCCCTTCCACCGTGGGATGACGTAGCAAGAAGGCCCTTACCAGACACAGCCTCTTGATCTGGAGCTTCCCAGCCTTCAGAACCACGAGCGGGTGCATTTCTGTTCATTGTAAATGACCCACTCTGTGTGGTACTCTTTGATAGCAGCACAAAATGAACTAAGACCTGGTAAAGGCATGAATGTAGCCATTTGGCATTCATCTATTCATCATTAATTTATCCAGCAAATGTCCATTAAGCCCCTATGTGTCAAGCATTTAGGGAGATACAAAGATAAGTAAGATATGAATCCTGCCCTGAGGAAAGTGTATGGTCAGTATGTTTGCCAAGAAAAGCCACAGGTTTTCACTGACATCGCAAGTTATGAAGCAGATTAGTAACTGAAATTAGTGTTTAACTTTCAGTGTTATTCCTGAAGACAATCCACATGAAGAACTCTCACGAGCTACTCTGAGTTCCTTTTCCTACAGGTTTCCCTGGAGCTGCCAGAGTTCTAAACAAATTCCTTCACATTCTAGGTGAAGGATTCAAAACCTAAAGGGATTGGGTGATAAACCCAAGACCACATCACAAGTTAGTAATAGAATCAAGATTTAAGCCCAGGCCAGCCCAATGGCTCACACCTGTAGTCCTAACACTCTGGGAGGCTAAGGGGGGAAGATTGCTTGAGCTCAAGAGTTCCAGACCAGCCAGAGCAAAGCAAAATCCCATCTCTACAAAAAATAGAAAAACGGAGGCAAGAGCATTGCTTGAGCCCAAGAGTTTGAGGTTGCAATGTGTGGTGATGATACCACCATCTCTACCAGGGTGACAGAGTAAGACTGTCACCCTGTCTCAAAAAAAAAAAAAAAAAAAAAAAAA
>NW_003852468.1:2138586-2159551 GCF_000181295.1 Otolemur garnettii | reverse complement strand
TTTTTTTGCAGTTTTTGGCCAGGGCTGGTTTTGAACTTGCCACCTCTGACATATGGGGCCGGTGCCCTACTCCTTTGAGCCACAGGCGCCGCCCAAGCAATTCTCTCATCTCAGCCTCACAAGTAGCTGGGACTACAGGCACCTGCCACAACACCTGGCTATTTTTGTTGTTGTTGTTGCAGTTGTCATTGTTGTCTAGCTGGCCCAGGTTGGGTTCGAACCCACCAGCCTCAGTGCATGTGGCCGGCCCCCTACCCACTGAGCTACGGGTGCCACCCCAGTATTAGTTTTCCAATGCTATGTAACAAATTGCCCCAAATTTAGCAGCTTAAAATACCACACACTCATTATCTGACAGTCAGTGGTGTCACGAACCCAGATATGGCTTAGCTGGGTCCTCTGCTTTAGGGCCTGTCATGAAGCTGCAAATCAAGGTGATACTCAGATCTCATCTGAAAACTTAACTGGGGAGATATCTGCTTCCAAGCTCACTAACATCATTGTTAGAAGATTCAATTCCTCCATGACTGTTGGCTAGAGAAATAAGTTCCTTGCTGTGTTGTCTCCAGCATAGCAGCTTGCATCATCAAAGCCAACATGAGACAGGAAGTGTGCTAGCAAGGTGGAAATCACAATCCTTTCTAACCTAATCACAAAAGTGACATTCCATCACATTTCCATGTTATATAGGTTATAATCGAGTTCCAAGGTTCAGTCCACCTTCCAAGGGAATAAATTACACAAGTTTGAGTACCAACAGGTAGATATCACTGGAGCCACCTTAGAGGCTGGCTACTGTACCATCATTGTCACCCTCAGCAGCACACACCTGAATGGCATCCATGTGACCTCTCCCCCAAGATAACTGGCAGGCAGAGTGAGGGTTGGAGATAGGTAAGAGATCTCTAGCATTAACCTTCTCCTTTCCTTACTCCCAAGGCCTTGCTGGAAAAAAAAAAAAACAGCCAAGTGGTATCACAGAAGCAAAAACCTGTAGCCCTAACCCTCCCCACGTGGTGGAGGGTATGATTCATTCCTCTTTACTTGTGACAACTGGCTCTTCAGGCACACTTCAAGTATCTAGAAACCTCTTATACCCATCCCTTAGGTAAGAAAAAAATTACTTTTCTATGTCAAGCTGCTTCAGCCTGGACACTATTCCCAGCCTTCCATTAGTATGGGAACCTACAAGTGTCTTCATTTTTGCAGCCACTGCTCTCTTCTATTTCCTCATATGTGTGAGTCCATAAGGTTTTCAAAAAAATTAAGATATTTTAGAGTCCTTGATAGTTCACCCATCCTTCTGTTTATTATTGATTGAGCTCCTATTATGTGTCAGATACTGTGATAATTCTTTTGTGATATAAAGGGCATGAGACATAGATGCTTTATTTACTCAAACATTCAACGATGTTTGAACATCTATTCTGCCCATGGTGCTAATAAAGGGAACAGCCCATTTTTAAAGCAGCACAACAAACTCTTGATTCTACTGGCTATAATACCTTTTTACTGAGATCCTCATGACACAACATCTTGAATAGTTTTTTTATAGTCGCTCTCCTCACTTTTTTCAACTGTTTCTCAATATATTGATTTGTGTATTGGACTTTCCATTTGGGCTTTTACACAATTCTTCGCAGACATGTTCTTACTAGGTTACTAGGAGCTTGGTGTTGTCAAACCAAGAATTGATTCTCTTCCCAATGTTCAAGGCCTCAGCAGCACCCAACACGGTTGGCCACCATCTCCTTGAAGCTCTTTCTTCACATGACTTTCACAATGCCCCTGGGTCCTCATTTTCCTCCTGCCTGCCACCACTGCTGCTCAGAATCTTACTTGACACCTCTTTCCCTGTTTAATGTCTAAATGACATGTCTGTCCAAGGATTCAGGTGTGAGAGGGAAGGGCTTTCCTTAAGTCCCAGGGATTGTAGGTTTGCCATACAACTCTTGTGAATAGCAGATACCCCAGATCCAGACTGTCTCACACCAACAGCTCATGTGTTCCTTTGTTGATAAAACTCTTTCTTGGGCTTACATGATAAACACACACAACACACGTACACACCCTATGTGGGCAGGTGGGTGTATAAAAGAAGCCAGTGATCTTGCACTGGAATATAGACCCACATTGTGGACTCACTGATTTCTTTACAACATGCACTTCAATAAAGAATAGGAGCATGTTGAAATCACACAGTATTTTCTTTTGCTGGCCAGTGGCCTTTGTGGGTTTTGCTGTGCTATACAGAGAAATTCTTTGTGAACTGTGATGCCAATTTGCAGTGCCCTATATGAGCCTCACCTCATGTAGCATGCCCTGACCTTCCCTGAGCATGTGGACAATCCAGTTGTTCCAGCATCATTTGTTTAAAGGACTATCCTTTTGTCTGGGCTCGGGGGCTCATGCCTGTAATCCTAGCACTCTGGGAGGCCAGTGCCTGTGGATTGTTTGTGCTCAGGAGAGCAAGACCAGCCTGAGCAAGAGAGAGAACCCGGCTTTAAAAATAGCCAGGAGTTGTGACAGGTGCCTGTAGTTTTAGCTACTCAGGAGGCTGAGGCAGGTGGATCACTTGAGCCCCAGAGTTTGAGGTTGCTATGAGCTATGATGCCACGATACTGTATAAAGGGAGAATAAAGACTCTGTCTAAAAAAGAAAAAACTACCATCCTTTTCCCCCGCTGAATTTATATTTATCCAAATACATTGACCATATGAATTTAGCCATTAACTCACACATAGGTAAACATTATCTGGAAATGGATTGTAGATCTAAATATAAGAACTAAAACAGTACACCACTTAGAAGAAAAAACATAGATAAAAATCTTCCTGACCTTGAGTTAGGCCAAAACCTAAGTTTTCCTGGTAGAAGGAAAAAATTGAAAGATAGGATTTCACTGAAATTAAAAATGTTTGTACTTCAAAAGGTATAAGTAAGAAAATGAAAAGGTAAATCACAGCCTGAGAAAAAATATTTGCAAATCATGTGTCTGATAAAGGACTAGTAGTCAGAATATAAAATGCTCTCACAGCTCAACAAAATGATAAATAACTCAGTTTAAAAATGTGAAAAATACTTGAATACACGTTTCACCCAAAAGACGGGAATAACCAGAAAGCACATTAAAAGAGGTTATCTCGTTAGGCATCAGAAAATTCCAAATCAAAACCAGCATGAGATACCACTGCTTACCCACTAGAAAGGCTATAATTAAAGAGATGGACAATAACAATTACAGGATGTGAAGAAACAATAATGTACCCAAATCTAAGCTGCTTTGCTGATGGGACATGTAGCCATCATGGAAAGTACAATAGTTTGGCAGTTTCCTAAAAAGTTAAAGATAAATGTAACCATATAACCCAGTAATTTGACTCCTGCTGTCTACCCAAGAAAAACAAAAGCATACGTCCACACAAATTCCTGCATATAAATATTCATAGCACCTTTATCCATTATAGTCCCCAAAGTGGAAACACGCCAAGTATCCATCAACTGCTGGCTACATAAACAAATGTGGCGTGTACATATAATTGAATAGTATTCAGCACCTACATTGATGGGAGAAATACTGATATGCCCTCCAGATGGACCTGGAAAGTGGATTATGCTAAGTGAAAGAAGCCAGATACTAAAGACCATACATTGTATGACTCCACTTATGATGCCCAGAGCTGACTCCACTTAGGGGCTGCCCAGAGCTGAGGAGTGGGAGTGAGGAGTGGCAGGCAATGGCCATCAAGGATCCTTTGAAAGTGATAGAAATGTTCCAAAATGGGATTGTGATGATGGTTATGCAAGTCCAAAATTTTACTCAAATAAACTTTCAAATGGGTGAATGTTATGACATGTAAATTATATCTTAGCAAAACTGTTTAAAAATAACATAAAGGTGCTATTATGGTCTTCATTGGCCTCACTGTTTATTTTATTTCTTGATTTCTTTAGGATTTTTATGCTGCTTGGTTCCACTCAGAGATTCCAAACTCTATTGGCTCTTTGGTGAAGGCAATTCCTAGCAAGACATTAGCTGGAATCTATCAGCACGCAGCACTCCTAACAGCACAGGAGTGAGTGCTCCAGTCCTGAAGGTCATGAGGGGTCTGTAAGGTGCACTCCAGCCTTCACTATGGCTGTCAAAGATCTGCCATAGTGACCTCTATCTCAGTGACCTATCAGATAGTGCTCAACAGGTCTGAACAAGACCAAGGGCCTGTAGCTGATAGCATCAAAGAGCAAGTTGCTACATTCTGATTCAGTGTCTGAATCAATTCAGTGTAGCAAGTTGCTGCACTCTGATTTAGCACTATTCTGAGATAGTGCTCAGAGGCACTACCTGTAGCTGATAGCATCAAAGAGCAAGTTGCTACACACTGATTCAGTGTGTGAATCAATTCAGTGTAGCAAGTTGCTACACTCTGATTTAGCACTATTCTGAGATAGTGCTCAGAGGCACTATCTCAGTGACCTCAGATAGTGCTCCACAGGTCTGAACAAGACCAAGGGCCTGTGGCTGATAGCATCAAAGAGCATGTTGCCACACTCTGATTCAGTGTGTCAGCCTTTCCTAAACAAGTATGTTAGACTCATTGGTAGTCAGGTTGCAAGTGGGAACAGGAAAATGTCTCCAACCGGGACTAAGGAAGGACCCAGAGTAGGGGCAAACCCAATCATTTGTAGATCATTATTCCCAACAACTGCAGAGAACCATATTCAAATGTACATGGCATGTTCACCAACATAGACCATAAAACAAGTCTCACTAAATATCCAAGGACCATAATCACACAGAATATATGTATTAAATCAGAAAGCAATTAACAATAAGATATCCAGAAAATCCCGAATTTTAGAAAATAAGCAACATTCTTCTGAGTAACAATTGAGTCAATGAAGAAATCACAAAGAAAACTTAAAAATATCTTACTCGAATTATGATAAGATAATACCTCAAAATTTTGGAGGCGCTAACATAGTACTTAGAGAGAAATTTACAGCTTTTAATGTTGACTGCTTAAACAAGGAAAGGAGTGAAATCAATTATGTAAGCTTTTATCATAAGAACCTTGAAAAAGAAGAGCAAATTAAACCCAAAGTAAATGTTAAAGTCGAAGGTGCCATAAAGAACTGGATCGAGTAGAGTTAGTAGAGATTTATTAAAGACATCTGCAAGCAGATGGGCTGTGACCAGGAATGGTATCAGGATCTCTAAGTTAGGGTAAAGAAGCTCTTTTACACGTGGCTGAGTCCTGTTTGGCCCAAGTATGACGGACGTGCAGCTCGGGAAGCAGCTGGCATGCCTATCATAGCTCAGTAGCTCAGATGTGGGATGTGGGATGCAGGGATATCGGTTGCCCTGCAAAAACCCAACAGGTCATCTGCTGAAGGCCTTGCAAAAGGTCAGAGGGTTATCTGCTGGAACCCTTCTGCAATCTGAAAGTTACACTTTTAACAGAACCAGAAAAACAAGAATTGTATTCTTTGCTTAATGAATGTCCAGACCCACCAGAACCAAAGAAAGACGAAGAGTAAACAAGTAGAAGCCAGTGATCAAAATGAAAGAAACTCATGAAATAGACAAACGGACAAACAATCAATGCTCCATTTTTTGTACTCTTTGAACAAAACTTAATTTCAGTTTGAGTGGATATTGAAGTCTATATCTAAAATCATAGAGATCTTAGAGGAAAAATTTAAGAGACTATAGGAATAAAATAGGAATTCTGTGGAAATAAAAATCAAAAAGTGCTTGCCTCTGGGGTAGGTTGGGAAGGGGGGCAGAGGACTGACTGGAAACAGACAGGAAAGAACTTCCTGGTGAAGTAAATGTGGTCTCTGTCTTTTGGGGGATGGTACTAACGTTAGATAGGTGGGTAGAATTCCTGGTCACTTAGGAAGGACAAAAGGGGTGGTCTGCCTTGGGGCTGTCTGGGGCAATGACCCCAACTCAGAAGAAGGACAAGGGCAGCCCATCTTAGTGCTGCCCCAGATAAATCCTAGCCTTAGTAACCCACTTCACGACCACGCCTGGGGAAGGAGGACCAACCCCCACCTCTCCCACTGCTGCCATCAGGCAGCCCAGGCACTACCGGATTTGGAAAGTGAGTTAGAGTTAACCGAGTTAACTGTCATGTCACTAACTGTTCTTCACAGTGGTTCTATGGTAAAGTATGAACCATGAGGAGGGCCCACCCGGACAGTATACAAGGGAGGCCCATTTTTGGTCACATCTTGCACTGTAAACTTATATCTTACCCTTGCTCTGTAAACTTATTGTGAACTAAAATAAAAATCTTAAGCCCCCCGACCCCACCCAGCAGAGCTGACTGAACCCCCTCTTGGCCCAGGGGATCCCTAAAACTGAGTTGCTAACAATGAAAAAGGAGACCAGATATGCCTCATGGTGTCCTCTTCTTTTTAGAGATGTCCTCTGTGATTCATTAACAGGCCCCAGGCTATATGGAAGGAAGACCTACCTGTGGCTCTTAATATACACAAGCCACTTGCGTCTGGCAGGTCAGGTAGTTTGTCTCCAATGAACAGACTGTTAGAGTGGAAAGTGCTTTCAAGAACTAGGCAGAGCCACATAGAACCAGGCTGAGTATAATTAATGGAAAAGTTTTATTAAAACATCTGCATACAGATGGGCTGAGACTGAAAATGGCGTCAGCTCCGGGTTACGGTAAGGGAGTTCTTTTACATGCGGTTGAGTCCTGTTTGGTAAATGTTCAGGTGCTATTCAGAATTTGACGTATGCGCAGCGTGGGAGGTGCTGGTGTGACAGTCATAACTCAGGAACTCATGGTGTGGTATAAAGGAGAAATGTCATCTGCCAGAGGCCCCCTAAACAGCTGGAGGGTTATCTGCTGTAAATCTTCCCCTACCTGGAAGGAATGTTTAACAGAACCAGAAGAAACACCACGGCCTGTGTCTGTTTGGCACAGAACAAGCAGAAAAGTCCTATTTGCTTAGAAATGTTTTTGACCCATTGCAGATAGAGAAAAACCAACAAGTCCTATTTGCTTAATGAACGTTTAGACCAGTGTTTTTCAAACTTTTTTATCTCACAGCACACCTGAACCTATCTATAGTTAAACTTCCACGGCACACTTAAATCATAGTGGTCAAAATAAAGCCTGAAAAGAAGAACGTCCTTACTGTGGTTTGAACTTCTTTGAAAAGTAATTTAATTTATGATATTTAAAAATTTTTGCGGCACACCCAAGATCCTCTGACGGCAAGTGAGTCCCAGCACAAGGGTTGAAAATTACTTGTTTAGACCCATCGGAGGTAGAGAAAGACTAAAGAGTACTACTCTTTACTTACTGACTGTTTTAACTCCCCAGAGGTAGAGACTTAATGGGTGTTTAGACCTTCCAAAGGTAGAAAAAAAGACTAACATAGGCCCTTATCTTAACTCAAGCATTCTTTTTTGCTGACTCCTGTTAAACAAGCCTAACCCTTTCAGCCAATTGTCAGATAAAGAATCCTTAAATCGGTTTATTAATCCATTCCTGAGTTGATGGGCTTGCTGTTTTCACATCCTGGCATTATAAATTGAGCTGCAATAAACAACCTGGTGCAAATGTCTTTATAGTGTATCACAAGAATGGAAAAGCAAGTGTCCAACGTACCCAATACTGATATGACACCAGTAGATGAACTAATACATGCCCACAGGAGAGAAAAACTCAATCGAATTCAAGATGGAGGGAGGGGGAAGAAGGAAGGAGGGAGAGAGGAGAAGGGCGGAGGATGGGTGTGCTCCCACTTAATGGGCACAATCTGGCAGTATATGGCACCCTCCTGGGGAGGGGACACAACTACAACAGGGACTCTACCTAACAAATGCAAATATTGTAACCTAATTCTTTGTACCCTCAAATTAACCGAAATTTAAAAAAAAAGAAGAAAGAAAAACAATCTTTATTTTTGTTGTTGTTGTTTTTGTTTTGTTTTGTTTTGTTGGAGTTTTTTTGAGATAAGAGTTTGACTCTGTCACCTTGAGTCCTGGGTAGAGTGCTGGGGCATCATAGTTCACAGCAATCTCAAACTCTTGGGCAAAAGTGATCCTCTTGCCTCAGCCTCCCCAGTAGCTGGGACTACAAGCACCCAACACAATGACCCACTAGTTTTAGAGATAGGGGTCTCACTCCAGCTCAGGCTGGTCTCGAACTCCTGAGTTCAGACAATCCACCCATCCGAGCTCATGCAATTCACAGAATGCTAGGATTACAGGCATGAGCCACCGAGCCTCTAAGAAAAAGCATTTTTAAACCAGACCTGTCAGCCCCTTCTTTGAGATGTCCCACTTTTCCAGGCCAAACCAATGTATGCCTTCCACGCATTGATTTATGACTTTTCCTATAATTCTTCTCTCCCTAAAATGTATAAAAATACTATGACCCCGCCACCACAAGTCCATTTGCCCAAAGTTTCTTGGATGTGGCTCCAGGTCATGGTCCTCAAGTCTGGCTCAGAATAAACCTCTTTACATTATCTTACAGAGTATGGCTTCTTTTCCATTGACATTATCTTTATCTTCCTCCGTAAACTTTGCTTCATGCTTGCCTTGCTTTGGTGGGTCTGGTCATTCTTCCGCCATAAACACACCCAGACCTGAGAACGCAGACAACTTCCTGAACACTAATACTTAAATGGATGCAACTATTAACTCACGTATGGACTTGACAATGGGTTGAACTAAACACTTAAGATCTGGACAATTTAATGAATGCAAATTACATTTCAAATTTTAAAAATGGAAGAAAGATAGTGTCTTGAGCTTATGGCAGGACATTTGGGCACTTCTGGGGCACAGGCTTCAGAAGCATCGAGGGAATCCTCAGTTCAGGAAATACTGAGAGGGATTTTGCAGCCAAAGCATGGGGTGGGAGCGAATGTCCCCAAGAAGGGCCACTGAGGCCCTCTTGTGAAGTAGGACATGTAACCAGATAGCATCCCTTCCGTGATGCTCTTCCTGAAGGAACCCAGAATTCTCCAACTGGAAATCAGAATTGAGGTTTCGGATATATTGGGTGGGAAAGAAAGTCATTTCATGTAAAATTAGTGCTTGGAGCTGCCATCATGTAAATTTTCAAACTTTGCAAGACAGCAGCCACATTTTAAACAACACTCTGAGAGAGGAGATATGGATTAAAGTGATTTCTCCTCCAGTTCTATTTACTGAACAAGGTCAGCGTTCACATTGTACTTTAGGATTTCACCCAGCCTTGTTTAGGTTCAGAAATTGTGGATCCCAGGCAGGCAGTATCAGCTGAGGGGTGTCCTGTTATAGCCAAAACCACAAGTTCTTAATCACACTATGGCCTTGAAGCTGGCTTTCTCTTCCCATCCCTGAGAGGAATGAGCAATATAACTTAGAGGTCAAATTCTCTTGGGATAAGGGATCCTGGAGGAGGAATGATACTCATTAATATGTAGCAGGAGTTCAAGGTTATAAGGCTGAGCCAAAGACAACAGCATATAAAGTTCCAGTTCTGCCTTTGGGGGTATAAGCCAACAAGCACCCGGGCTCTTTTGTCCAGCTTTTAACAATCAAACAGGTTAGAGTTTTCTAGGTTTCTCTCAGCTTCTCCTGGTAATGAGAGAACATGCAATTTTTGCAAAAATAGAGTAGAAGGAACAAAAGTTGTTTTGTGAGCCTATGTGCATTTGACCTCTTTTTATGCCTCTTGCAGAGTCTCCCAATAATCAGATCTACTCTCCAGTATCTTCTGGTTCCTGGCAAGTGTTTTTTTGGTACTTGGATCAGCCATGGCTGGGTGGAGCTGCCTTGTGACAGGAGCAGGAGGGTTTCTGGGTCAGAGGATCATCCGCTTATTGATGGAAGAGAAGGATCTGCAGGAAGTCAGGGCCCTGGACAAGTTCTTCAGACCGGAATTGAAGGAGGAATTTTCTAGTAAGTGAACTCAAGCCATGGGTGTGCGGTTCCATCTTCAACCCTGAGTAGGTGTGGGGAGGGGTTCATTATCTAGCAAATTACAGAAAGTTGTAGCCAATTCAAGGCTAATCCTATCCAGGGTCATCAGAAAGGAATTACAGACGGCACAGTACAAAAGATACTGGACTGAGGGTCAGGAGACTAGATTCTGGCTCTGACCCCAGAACCAGGGACCACCTTCGCCACCATGCCTCTTTCTCATCTAGAAAACTTTACACTTGTTCTCTTCTTATCTAAAACTCTTTAATATTCTGAAGACTTTTATCTTGGCAATCGCTGTAAAACGCCAGAAAAGGACCATTAACCTGGAGACCTTCCCTGATTCTCTTGATTGCCCTGGGTTGGATTTGGTTTGGTTTTGTGACTCATTTAGCATTGTCAGTAAAGGTGAAATAAGAGGAAGTGAAGGTAAAGATGAGGGGGCGGGGGGTGAGAGGGGAGAGAGAGAGACAGAGAGAGAGCACCTGTGCACACAAATGCAAGTGCACGGTCGGAGCCAGGGACCGAGTGAGAGGGCACATGGGCCCGGACAGGCCAGAGCTGGACAGCTGGAGCATCTCTTTTTTATCATTTGTCTGTCCCTCATCACCACGGGGAATATGACAGCAGCATTTGCTAGAGCAGCTTATTATTCGTTTTCCAAGTTACCGTCCCTGGTACAAACACAAAAGCTGTATTGGAAGGATAGTTGAGTGCTCAAAATAACCATGTGAGGAGGGTAGGAAAGGGGTGACACCCATCTGAACAATGAGCACATGAGAGCCCAGAAAAGTAAAGGGCCTTCCCAGGTCATCTGACTAGTGGGTAGCAGAACTCAGACAAGAGCTCCACCCCAAAGGCCCCATAACGTGGCCCCAGGGCTGCTACTCTGCAAAGAGTCTTCAGTCTGTACCCCTGCCTCCTGCCTGTGTGCACCAAACCAAGTCCCTGCCCTCCTCCCTAACTGGGAGGGGACTGGGTGTCCACATGCGGGCCCTGCTGCCCAGAGGGTCCTGCCCCGCACACACGAGGCCTCCAGAGAGAACTCCAGGACTGCGCTGAGCTCTCTACTCTTCCTCTGCTCTTCTCTGACTTCCTCCACCCTCTGCTTTATTTATTTATTTATTATTTATTTACTTTGAGACAGAGTCTCACTCTGTTGCCCACACTAGAGTGCTGTGGCATCAACCTAGCAGACAGCAACCTCAAAATCCTGGCTCTAAAGGATCCTCCTGCCTCAATCTCCAAAGCAGCTGGGACTATAGGCACCCACCACAATGCTGGGCTAATTTTACTATTTTTAGTGGAGACAAGCTCTTGCTCTTGCTTAGGCTGGTCTCAAACTCCTGAGCTCAAGGGATCCTCCTACCTCAGGCTCCCAGAGTGCTGGGGTTACAGGCATGAGCTACAGCATCTGACTCCCACCCTCTGCTTTAACAGTGTCTTTGGTAAACAAATGTTAATATACCATCAGCGTGTTTGTAATCCTTGTGTCTCTGCAGTGCAGTCGAACCTCTCTCTGTTGATTGATCCTGCAAGGGATGATAACGAACTGGTCAACATGGAGAGGTGGCCAGCAGAATGGCCTAGGCCTCCTGTACTAATACATGTGGGGCACGGCCAGACTAAGAAAGGCAGGTCAACTGAGGGCTGTTATCAACGTAGGCAGGTGGGCCACTATGGAGATTCTATGGTATTTGAAATCTAACATCTGATATCAGAAAAATGCAATGCTCAGCCTAGAGGCGTAGTTCACCTATTGTGAAAATGCAGGGGCTGTCAGGGATGGGCAAGGGCCTGTGTCAGGATGATACCGAGAACGCTTACAATGTTTTTGCTGTGCCAGGCACTGTGCTAAATGTGGGTTGACTCACTTGCTCCTCATGACAACCCTACAAAATAGTCAATATCATTCCCCGCCTTGTTTACAGATAAGGAAACAGGCACAGAGAAGTTAATGAACTTGTCCAAGGCCCTGTAGCTAGAGGGTAGATCTCGGGCAGTTTGGAGGCAGCATCTGTGCTCTTAACTGGTAGTTTGTCTCATAGCTTCTCTGGGCCTTCTTCCAAACCAGCTCACATCATAAAAGCAATTATATATTCAATCTACATAAAACATTTGTCAAGTCCACAGTGCGTTGGAGAAGGAGGGAGCTGGGGTTCTACTGCCGAAACATCCAAAGTGCCCTCTCCTGTTCTCGCTAGAGCCCAGTGAGGCAGGATGGGAGTCCTTTTTGCTTGGCTCTGGCCTTCCGTGCTTCCACACAATCCTTCCGTCAATCTGAAGTCAGCAGAGAAGGACAGCAGAGGAAGGCAGGAGGGATGGCGGAGATGGGGGGACAGCCAGAGAGAATTCCACCCACCTCCTTCCCAGCAGTCTTACCCTGCCATCCCCTACTCCAGGGCCTTCTTGGAGTTGCTGGTCAGTGGGAAGGGACTGGGAGTCGACAAAATTTGGCAGAGACTTAAGGAGAGCAAACATTTCCTTCCATTAGAAGGAATTTCTCTAGCCCCAAATTTTTCTCTCACTGTTTGGACTTCATTGCCAATTTCAGTTAAATTGGTTTATCCTTATTTGGACTCAGAAAAGGGGATTCCAAATAGCCCCTCCTGTGCTTGGGGTTCAGGGGAAAGTGAACAAAGCTTGCAGGCAGTGGGGCAGGTTTGAGCCTTCACTGGAAGTATGACCTTAGATCTGTTCCTTAATGTCTCTGAGCCTCAGTTTTCTCATCTGTAAAGTGAGAATCAGAACATCTACTTACAAGCTAGCTGTAAACGGGACTAAGCAACTATGAAAGCTGTGTGCCAATAACAAAGCACAAACAAACACAGGGTTTTACCCAAACTCTGCGTAGCACGGAGTTCATTTCAGGGACTGGTTTGAGGTGATAAGGTTACTGGCAGTGTCACTTCCTATGGATTTGGGGGGAGCCTGCAATCATTGATGTTTTAGCTACTACCCTCAGCTAGATAGCTGGAATGTTAGTCCCTTGGTGGCTGACACGTTTTCAGCACTGAAACCTACTTTTGATAGTATCTGACAGCTGAAAAGAGCTTTTCAATGATATTCATTATTTGTAACCTGAGCAACAGTGAGACCCTGCCTCTACAAAAAAATAGAAAATTAGCAGAGACTGGTAGTGGGCACCTATAGTCCCAGCTACTCAGGAGGCTGAAGCAGGAGGATCACTTGAACCCAGGAGTGTGAGGTTGCTGTGAGCTGTGATGATGGCATCATATTCTAGCCTGGGCAACAGAGTAATACCTTATCTAAACAACAACAACATCAACAAAAATCCTGTGAACCCATCCCAAACTTCCTGTTGATGGCTCCACTCTCCCTGTCATTGCCCAAGCAGGAAACACTAGGGCCAATTTTGAATTCTTTTCCTCTCAATCCAGATCAAGTATAATGTCGGAAATTCAAACCTTACTTATCTCTCCCCTCCTCTGCCTCTGGGCTGGACCTTGGTTCCAGTCCTCCTCATCTGAATTTTGGCATGGACATCCTGAGTAATCTCTTGGTTGTTTTGCTTTCTCTTACACCCCACATACCAGTCTGTCCCCTGAAGCCAGCGTTAGCTTTCCACGCCACAATTCCACGTGTGTTTCTTTTCTTATTCCAAATCCGTATATGAATCTCATTTCCTATAGACATGAATTCAAAGTCTTTTATATCCATCTCTCCACAATCATCCTCATCTTCTTCATGAATTTGATGAACTTCCCATGACTCTCCTTGATGATTTTTATGTTCCAGGCTCATCTGATAGCTTATTGCTCCAATTCTTTTTCTAGAATGAGACAGATGTTTGCTCTTTCCCGATAAATGGCACACATTCTGATGACTGGTGACAGTTACTTTCCTTTATTGCTCCTCCCCACCATACCCCTACTCTAACTGTCCTTGAAGACCGAGGCCAACACCACCTTGATCAGGATCTTCCCAGCCTGGTCCAGAAAGCCTTGCAGTGACCTGACTTGTGTCCACACAGAGCTCCAGGGCAAGCCCAAGCTGACAGTGCTGGAAGGTGACATCCTGGATGTGCAGTTCCTGCGGAAAGCCTGCCAGGGCATGTCAGCCGTCATCCACTCTGCCTCTGTCATTGACTTCCTGGGTACCATTCAGAGAGAGCTCATCATGAACGTCAATCTGAAAGGTATGTGGGAATAGTAGCCCAGGGAGGAGAGGCCAGGAAGGGACGAGAAGCCCCAGCAGCACTGGACACCGGCCGTGCCTCGTGCTGAGTGCCCTGCGCATCACTGCCAGCCATGGGGCTCAGGCCGTTAGCCTGGATGAGGAAGCCAGGGCTGAGAAAGGTGAAATCATTTATCCAAGGCCTACAGACGGTAAGTAAGAGAGTTAGAGTTTACGCTTACACAGTGTGGTTCCAAACACCGCAAAAGTACTTTCTATCATGGCTCCAATCCAAAGTCAGCTAAGCTCTGACTTCAGTCTCTTGATATCCAGCCAACTCTTGCCCCCTGGGCCAAAACCAGACCTTACAGGTATCTCCTTAGTTATCACTTTAAATCCTGTGTGTAGGCTAATGAGAATATCCAATACCTCCCTGCCCACTCAGACAAGGAATCCTCTCAAGACAACTAGCCAAGCTGACTCGCAGAGGCTGCCAGGACAAAATTCTCCAGCACTTGGCTTCCCACGATATTTTAACAATGATACTTTCCAATTACCCCAAATACCATCTTTTTAGCTCACCACTGAGTCTACTTTTTTTTCTTTTTTTTTGACACAGAGTCTCACTCTGTTGCCCTGAGTTGAGTGCCATGGCGTCATAGCTCAGAGCAACCTCAAACTCTTGGGCTCAAGCAATCTTCTTTCCCCACCCTCCTGAGTACCTGGGTCTTAGAGACACCTGCCATAATACCTGGCTAGTCTTTCTATTTTTAGTAGAAAAGAAAAATTTTCTATTGCTCAGCAAAATTTCTATTTGCTCAGCAAATTTTCTTTGCTCAGACTGGTCTCGAACTCTTGAACCAAGGCAACCCACCTGCCTTGGCCTCCTGGACTGCTAGGATTACATGGATGAGCCATCATGCCCCAGTCGCTGGGTTACTATTAAAGAGTAGTTTCTAGCCAGGTGCTCCAAGTACACGCTCATTATATCGTCATTCCTTACATGTTTGGCAGCTCTTTCTGAAATGTGAAATCTACTCTAAGCCCAGACAACTTCCTTAAGTTGTTTTAAGGAACTGTATCCTGTAATAGAATCCCCCAATCCCTGCAGGTTGGTCTCCTTTGCACCACAGCGCCGCAGCCCCCAGCCCATCTGTCCTCCACGCTGGCCTTCCAAATTCCATCTACTTACAGACTCCTTTTCTAAAGCAACTCATTGCTTTTGCATCTCTGGCACCATCTCAAAAAATACCTTTTCCAGTTTCCTTTTTAGAGACAGAGTCTCACTGCGTTGCCCTTGGTAGAATGCCGAGGTGCACAGCTCATAGCAACCTCCAGCTCTTAGGCTTAGGTGATTCTCTTGCCTCAGCCTCCAGAGTAGCTGGGACTACAGGCACCTGCCACAATGCCCAGCTATTTTTTGTTGTTGTTGTTGTAGTTTGGCTGGGGCCAGGTTTGAATCCACCACCCTCCATATATGAGGCCAGCACCCTGCTCACTAAGCCACAGGTGCCACCCAGTTTCTTTTTTTTTTAATTTTTATTAAATCATAGCTGTGTACATTAATGCACTTATGGGGTACAATGTGCTGGTTTTATATATAATTTGAAATACAACAAACTGGTTAACATAGCCTTCACCACACTTTCTTAATTATTGTGTTAAGACATTTATACTCTACACTTAGTAGATTTGACATGTACCCTTGTAAAATGCACCATAGGTGTGGCCCGACCAATTACCCTCCCTCCACCTATCCTGTGCCCTCCTCTTCCCCTTCATCTTGGGCTGTAGTTGGGTTATAGCTTTCATATGGAAGTGTGGATGATTATATACTGGTTTCATAGCAGAGCTGAGTACATTGGATACTTTTTCTTCCATTCTTGAGATACTTATCTAAGAAGAACATGTTCCAGCTCCATGTAAACATAAAAGAGGTAAAGTCTCCATCTTTTCCAGTTTCTACTTAGCCACACCTCTAACTACCCCTACACTGCGAGGAGGGTGCTAAGAATAACTGCTTTCTAGTTCTGAGTCTCTCTCTCTCTCATGATTCCCACTCTCCACAGCTCCCAGCAACAGGGGACATGACATGAAAGGGAAAGTGTTAGAGGCATCAGTTTACTAAAACCTTTATCACTCCCAGGTTTAAAAAATATTTCACAGTGATGGTCATTCCCCTGTCCCCCCTCCAACCCCACTCCCACCCCTGCATGTAAACAAATCCCAAATTTTCTCAGCCACTAGATTTAAAAAAAAAAAAGTGAGGCTGTCTCTCCAGAAAAAAAAATTGCACAAACACTTTAACAGGGGTAAAAATTATAAAACTAAATTTAAAAAATTTCCTTTGTCCAGAAAATCCCTTCCTTCTTGGAGGGAAGGCTCTCTGGGTTACCTCTGTGAGCTCTGAATCTGCATTTGAAGGCATTCTAGGAGGGCCGCTGGTTATCACTACCACCAGCAGAGGGCACACTCTTCTTCCCAGTTCTTCACCAGGCTCAGTCTAAAAGGCCAGTGGGCTAGAATGCTAAAAAGAAGGAAGGTTTATCACCCCTACTTTTCATAACTGAGTAAACAAGTCACAGTCAGCACTAGGGAAAGTCTTTGCAGGGAACGCACAATCAGCAGTCCGCATCTCCAGCATCTCCTCACAAATCACTATTTGCTCAATGACTTAAACAATGGCCTTTGGGACAAAGATTTTATTGATCATCAACAAAATGAGAAAAATACAAGCAATTTAGTGTGTGTTTAAGAGTGCATGCTGCCTGTATACAACTGTGTAGGGGTGTGTATGTGTGATATGAATTCTTCAACCGTCCTTGTTTGACTAAGGACTAGGACTATTCTGAAAGTGTGGCCTCCTAATTTTTTGGACTTAAAATGACCTGCCTTTAATGAAATCGTGAAAATGCAAAATATAAAGTGGCAACCCTGTGTCTTTTTCCAAAATGAAAGCACCCACAGACACACACATTTATGAACCCCAAAGTGTAGAAATTCTAGATCTCTGGGACATGAATGTCACTCTCTTTTCACTTCTGTGTTTTCCCTCTGCGTGCAGCATGGCCAGATCTCAGTGAGAGACACAGACAAACATACTGCAAATCTATCATAACCATCAGACTCCGGGATGGGGAGTGGGGAGTGGATGTCAGTGTGTGGATGTGGCTGGCCCTTCTGGTCATTTCCTGATGCTGACGACACGTTCTCGTTGAGCAGGTACCCAGCTCCTTTTGGAGGCCTGTGTCCAAGCTAGTGTGCCAATCTTCCTTTACACTAGCTCTGTGGAGGTAGCCGGGCCCAACTCCTACAAGGAGATCGTCGAGAATGGCTGTGAAGAAGAGAACCTAGAAAATACATGGTCTGCTTCATACCCATACAGCAAAAAGCTTGCAGAGAAGGCTGTGCTGGCAGCTAATGGGGAGATTCTGAAAAATGGTGGCACTTTGTACACTTGTGCCTTAAGGCCCATGTATATCTATGGGGATGGAAGCCCAATCCTTTTTGGCATCATGAATAAGGCTCTAAAGAACAACAGGGTCCTGAGTCATGATGGTAAATTCTCCATAGCCAACCCAGTCTATGTTGGCAATGTGGCCTGGGCCCATATTCTGGCCTTGAGGACCCTGCGAGACCCCAAGAAGGCCACAAGCATCCAAGGACAGTTCTACTACATCTCAGATGACACACCTCACCAGAGCTATGACAACTTAAATTATACCCTGTCCAAAGAGTGGGGCTTCCGCCTGGATTCCAGATTAAAACTTCCTCTGTCTCTGCAGTACTGGATTGCCTTCCTGCTGGAAATTGTGAGCTTCCTGCTGAGTCCGATTTACAAATACCACCCCCCAACCAGCTGCCACTTATTGACACTGTCAAACAGTGTGTTCACCTTCTCATACAAGAAAGCCCAGCGAGACCTGGGGTATGAGCCGCTGTTCAGCTGGGAGGAAGCCAAGCAGAAGACCATGGCATGGATTGGTTCTCTGGTGGACCAGCACAAGGAGACTGTGAAGACAAAGACTCAGTGATCTGGGGCGCAGGGATGGGGATAGGGAGCTCGGAGGAGTGTCAGCCAAGCTCTCTCCTCCTGGCTTCATATGCAAGGTGATAAGGTCCTGCTGCTTCCCTTGTACACAATGGCTTTTTGTCTTTCCAGTGCTATCAGGAGCCTTTCCAGACACTGACCTAATCAGAAGCTTTCTGTCCTGATTGTCTGTTAATTAATCTTAGCTGCTGGTTCTGAAGGATTCAGGGCCTCTTTGAACTAGCATTTTAGATGCTAAGCATGTAGATCTCTCTCTCATCCTAAAAGCTAAAGCCTTTTTGTGCTTTAAAAACCTTCCATTCCTTCACACAGGTCAATGACACAAATAATAAATGTTTGAATGTTTAACCTGGAGGGAGGTGTGATTTTCTTTCCATTCCCAAGTGTCGCCGTCTCCAATTTAGAAAAATAGCATAGAATGGTGGGAGGTAGGGGGCAGGAGGGGAGAGTAAAGGGGGCGTAGAGTGAGCATAAAGGGAGGGTCAGGGAAGGGGAGGGAAGGGGAGCAAAGACAACCCCCACAAGGTCGCAGGCACGTGCTGGATGAGGGATGAACAGTGCCTCATTGAACCCTCACCAGAAACGCGGGGGGTGGGGACTACCACTCCCATCTTGATCATGAGGAACTTTATCCACTGTCATACTCACAGGGTAGTGGTTAGGCCAGTTACCAGGGAGACCTACTTGAGAGCCCTGTCTTTTGCACTGAACCATGAAGCCTGAACTGGCTGTGTCAGTGGTAGGACAGAGTACTGGAGCATGGCATGGGGATCCCTGGGAGAGCCCCAGCTCCTCGGTTTCTGGAGGGGAAACCTTACTCTCTAGAACCCTGGAGAACCCCTGACGGGTGTTCTTTCCAAATGGCCTTGGCAGAGGGAAGCAAAGATGCATCTGCCCTCCACCTTCCACACTGGTTTCCTTAAAGGTGTGTTGGTCATTCTGATAATTCAAACCTCATATTTCAACCTTTCAAACCACACAGTGAAGCCACACCATGGGTTCCTAGGAATGTAAAGGGAATGGGTGTTAATTTTGCTCCCCAAAATTTCCCTCCTACACAGCTCAAAAAATAGAAGTCTACTATCCCACACCTCCAGAGTTTACTCCCTCACCCTCCTCCAGCCCTCTCCCCTCTCCCTCAGGTTGTACCAGCCCCTCCCTTGCTCCTCTAAGGCCTTAGCCTCTTCCCTTCCCCTCCATCTTAATCCCTGGCCCTTTCATTCTTCTCAGTAGCCCCAGGAGAGAAGGCTAACAAAGACAAGTCTGGGGACTTAAATGATGACACTATCACCGACCAAAGAACCAACAGTGGAAAGAAACACCATCTTGGGCAGCAGGAACAGGAGCTAACGGGAGCAAGGGAGGAGGCTGCTGTGCGGGCTCGAGCGGGGAGGGGAAAGTCGCCTGCCCCTAGTCCCGGGTCTTGCCCTACTGTCTGTGTGTACGCAGCCACCACAGGAGTCACACCAGCATCAAGATGGCTTCTCCAACCCAGGGAATCTACACATCACTACTCAGCTGAATTTGGTTACCACAAAGGAGATGGTTTAAGCATTCATTCCGAAGGAAAAAGGGAAAAGTCATCTTGGCCTAGATGAGTAGGTTCCAGCACCTTCTAAACCCCATCCTGGGACAAATATGGCCAGCTATGGCCCCGGGCCAGGGGGAGGTGAGAACTGGAGAACTCCCTTCCCGCGCCTCTGGGGTAACCCCCTCACACACACAAACACACACCCCGCATATTTATGCCAAGGCCCAGGAAGGAAGGGAGGGGTGGAGTCTGGGACAAGGGCCTTTCACCCTTGTTAGCCTGGTGAAATCGCACACCCGTGAACCCACCCGGGCAGCTCTCACATGGAAGGGAAGGGGCTTCGTTTTCAATCGGCAGCGAGGGGCAAGCATAGAGGAAATAGGAGAGAGGATCGGATTGGTTGGTGGTTTCGAATAAATAAGCAATAAGGCCTCTCAATTTGAGGGGCAGCAAAGTCCCACCCCTACGGATTGGGACACAGCAGAGCCCAGGGTCCCAGCTCTCGCGGGGCAGCAGGTGGGTGCACTTCGCGCGATGCACCACACGGGGGCAGCAACTGCTCGGAAGGAATTCCGTCAATTTCGCGTGCTTTCCCTGGGCCTGGGCGACTGCGGAGCTTGCGGGAAAGGCATGAAGGAAAAGCTTCGCGGAGAAGTGGGACTTGAACTAAGCTTTGAAGGATTCGTGGGTCTTGGGTAGGAGAGCAAGGGCGGTCAGCCCAGGCAGTGGAGTGATGCGGTGCCTCTGAGTTCAGTGAGTAGGAGAGGGTGAGCATGGAGGGGCGAGAGGGGAGGCGGGCAGTGGGCAGCGAGCCGGCTGCCCCGTCCGGAGAAGGGCTTGCAGGGAGGGGCTTTCCGGGAGCTCCGGGCGCCAGGCTCAGCTGTAGGCTGGACGAGGCAGGCCAGAGGCTCATCCACCGAGGTGGGCAATGTCCTCCTGATGAAGAACTGGCAGAAACAGTGGTGGAGGGCCATTTTTATGTGAAATCTCTTGATTTCTAAATGTTGGCAACTAATTCTAAATTTAACAACAAAAAAAAAAAAACAGCGTGAAGACCAGCTCCAGGAGAAGGCAGCGTGGGCTCGGGCTCAGACTGTACCACGTGGTATTTTGTGTCTTGAAAAGTGCGTGGTAAGGTGTCAGTATCACATCTGTTCATTCTTGCGGATAGGCCCTAAGTATATATTATTGTATCATAGTCTAAACTTTTCTGTATGTTTAACATAGATTATGATTTTCTTTTTCTTTTTTTTTTTTTTTTTTTTTGAGCCCCGCGCCCCCCCCCCCCCCCCCCCCC
>NW_003852468.1:2137867-2138357 GCF_000181295.1 Otolemur garnettii | reverse complement strand
ATGATGATTTTCTAATAAATTAATTTTCTTGGGGGGAAAATTGCAAATTAACAAATTAGGCAGGATGCACCCGAGCCTCAGGCCACTGGTGTTCCATTTCTCCCACTAGTGGTCTAGTGAGAGCTAAAATGTGAGACATGTCAGATGCTGTGCACAGTAGGATGTGCAAAATGCCATAGGAAAGACAAAGTGCTTCCGGAAGATCCCTTTGGGGGGCGTTCATGGAGTCTTTGTGTTTCAACTGGATATCAAAAGCTGGGTAGGATTCCAATACCCAGAAATATGCAGGAAGGTACTCCATGCAGAGGCAATAGAGTCTGCAGAGACCCAGGTGGGAAGGGGTTCATTTTCAGCATCAATAAAACCAGTCTGAACAGACAAGAGAGTGCAGGGGAGAAGAGAAAACAGTCTGAACAGACAAGAGAGTGCAGGGGGGAAGAGAAAACAGTCTGAACAGACAAGAGAGTGCAGGGGGGAAGAGAAAACAGTC
>NW_003852468.1:2085857-2137847 GCF_000181295.1 Otolemur garnettii | reverse complement strand
ACAAGAGAGTGCAGGGGGGAAGAGAAAACAGTCTGAACAGACAAGAGAGTGCAGGGGGGAAGAGAAAACAGTCTGAACAGACAAGAGAGTGCAGGTGCAGGGGGGAAGCAGAAAACACACCTAGAAAGCCAGGACGGGACCAGGCTAGGATCACCCCTGGGAGACAGCTCCCCCCTTCCTTCTTTGCTCTCACAGTAGAAATTCTATGCCCCGTCTGAAAATCATTTGGTATTTGATTATGTCACATTTAATATGCCTCGTTTTCTCTTACAAATTGGACCCCAAGGGAAAGAGTGTATCTGCTCGAATATTGAGAGCGACGCTGAAAACCTGGACCTCATTCAGTACGCAGTGGGAAGCCGCTGGACATTCTTGTTCAGCTGTTCCTGGAAGATCACTTCAGCAGCAGTAGGGTAGAAAGAAATTAAGGGATATTTCAAGAATCTAGGCAAGAAAGGAAAGCCTGATTTATGTATGGTTAACAAAACGGAATGTGGGGGCAACTGAGGCAGACCTGAGGCAGAATAGATGCTGGTGTAGAAAATAACTGAGTGTGGAAAGGACTTCCATGCACCCACTTTCTCAAGCCAGAAATCAGATGGCATCTCCTCTCCTTCAAATCCGCCTTACCAATTTTACCTCCAAAATGTCTCTTGAATATCCCCTGTCTTTCTGGTACTACAGCCTCAGTTCAGGCCCTCATCATTCCTTGCCTTACTCACCACAAAAGCCTCCCTGCCTGGATCTTCATTCATGAAATCCATTCTCAGCAGTATTGCTAGAGTTGTCTTTCCAAAATGAAATCATATCACTCCCTTAAAACCAACTGCCCAGTGCAGCCCCAGGACCATTAGGAGAAGCAAGAGTGTGTTAGGATAACCTAGCCTCTGCCTACCACTCCAGACTAAATTCTCAACAGTGTCTCCCCTGTCCCCAGAGTCTCTGACTTTGCACTCCAACAATTTGCTGAGACTCAGAGCTTCTAGCATATGAGATTTTTTTTTTTTTTTGAAACAGGGTTTCTTGCTCTGTTGCCCAGGCTAGAATGTAGTGGCATCATCACAGATCAGTACAGCCTCACACTTCTGGGCTCAAGTGATCCTCCTGCCCCAGCCTCCCAAAGTGCTGGTACTATAGTTGTGAGCTGCTGCACCCAGTCCACATGTGATGCTTAGACATACACCCATGTTGGTGCACTGTGTCTCTTCTGCTTAGAGTGTGCCCACCTTTCCAGCCAGCACATCCTCCCCAACTTCTCAGTCACCATCCAAAGCATCTCATGTTACCGCCTCTGTGCCTTGTGCATATCTAATTGATCTGTAATTATTTATTTACATAGTCCCCACCCCCACATGGACAACTGCCATGTCATGAGGGCAGGAACTCACTATGTATCTCTATGCCCCCAGTGCCTGGCACAAAGTGGGCACATGGATGATGGATGGACAGATGGATGGGTGGATAAGAAACTGATTGAACTGAACTGCTAACATGGGCAGGGGAGGGGAGGGAGTCAGAGAGGCAGAGTGCTTTGAATGCCAAAGCAAGGAAGAATTCAGAGATGACTTCAGGGTGCCAAAGAACCTGAAGCAGTTGTGTCATTGTGATGAGACTCAGGAAGAAGAGCAGCAGCCCTGGGGTGTGGGGCGGAGAATGACTGTGTGTGAGGAGTGAATGAGGCAGAGGTGCAGCGACAGGGATGGAGAACCACTTCAGAGTGAGGGGGCTGGAGATGAGACAGGAAACCCGAGACAGCGCAATGCCCAGAAGCTTTTATACTATAAAAATAAGGAATTTTTATTTAAGTGAATGCAGAAGAAAATCCCCACTCCCTTAGATGACTCAAAGGTGAAGACAACTCAGTCCTCTGTCTGCAAGTGCTTCCTAAGACATCAGGGGCTTCCGGGAAAATTCGGGGGAGTTTCTCCTCCTTCTTCACGGCCCCAGATCCCACACAGGCACTGAGCAGGAAATGGAGTCAGTGTTGTGAGGCATGAAAGCGGTCCATTATGAGGGAAGGGGGGGAGGACAAACAGAAAGTGGCTTGGCCACTCTGTCCCCAAGGGCAAGGGCACTAGGGTCAGTTGCAAACTCTGAAACAGCCCTGGATCTGTTCTGGAAAGCTGACATTCCCTGTTGAAGAGGGCAGTCTTTCCTCAAGACACAGAAGCAGCACTGGCACAGTCAGCCCTTCTTCCAAAATAGGTGCTGGCAGCAGAGGGGTGGGCTGCCGGGCTGTTGTCATCCCAGCATGGACCCGGGCCATTCAGGCGGGAATGGCTTTTTTTTTTTTGCAGTTTTTGAATGGGGCTGGGTTTGAACCCACCATTTCCGGCATATGGGGCCGGTGCCCTACTCCTTTGAGCCACAGGCACCACCCGCCCAGGAATGGCCTTCTCTCTTCCCAGCCCTAGATCCCTCCTGCACACTGATGTAATTATGAGCAGGGCAGCAGGTGTAGCCTCGTGGAGCCTGAGCTTGGTTCAGGGTTTGCCCCTGGGCCCTACATTTCATTTTACACTAAGCTTCATAAAATATGCAGCTTGTGCGGGTTATGAGAATTCTTCCCAGCTGCAGGTGTAGCCAGCAGCTACTCAATCTTGGGTAAATGGGGCAGGCTCCCTGGCTCCTCCAGGGAGACTAGTCTTTTCTGGAGCTCAGATTATGCAGCAGAAGATGACTCCAGAGATCTATACTCCAGCTTTCAGCTGTGCGCTCCTTCTCTTCTCCTATTTTACCAGTGAAGAAACAGAGGCCTGGGAAGTGAGGTGACTTTCCCAAGGTCATCCAAAGCTTCAGCAGTGGAGCTGGGCTACAGCCCAAGTCTCTCCACTCTGGCACTCAGGACTATGCTGGAATCCCTATGGTAAAGAAAGAAGGCCAGTGGCAGTGTCCGTAGCACAGTGGGTAGGGCACCGGCCAATACACTGAGGCTGGCAGGTTCAAAACCAGACCAGGTCAAGCTAAAACAACAATGGCAACCACAACAAAAAAATAGCCAAGCGTAATGGTGGGTGCCTGTAGTCCCAGCTACTGGGGAGGCTGAGGCAAGAGAATTGCTTAAGCCCAAGAGTTTGAGGTTTCTGTGAGCTGTGATGCCACGGCACTCTACCCAGGGTGACAGCTTAAGGCTCTGTCTCAAAAAAAAAAAGGAAAGAAAGAAGGCCGGGCATGGTGGCTCATCAATCTTGGAGGCCAAGGCAGGAGGATCCTGTGAGCTCAGGACTGTGAGGTCACAGTGAGCTGTGATCATGCCACTGCACTCCAGCTTGGTGAGATAAAGGAGAGTTTACAGCAGGGCCTTGGGGCAGACGCCACCTGTTTCGGGGAACCCAGCAGAGCCTTGTGGGGTGTGGGGGACTGCCTCACAGTGTCTGCCACATCCAGCTTGCAACACACCCCAACACACTCCAGCCCGCCAGCTGCACATTAGCCGCTCCTGAGGGCACAACGCATCCCGTTCCCTTGGCACCTTTTCCTCAACCAAGTCCTTGTGCCTTGGGCTTTAGCTTCCCCAGCAGGCGTCCATGCTCCAGGGAGGGATGAAGTGTCCTTCTGCCAGGTAGCTGGCACAGTCCAGTGTGGGTACTTCACTAGCCTGTGGGCTCTGGGAGGGCACCATGGGACCCTGTACTGACAACCTGTGCACAACTGTACTCCACATCTGGCCCAGAAGGGGATGGAAGGGAGGGAGGGAGGGAGAAAAGGAAGGCAGAAAGGGACGAAGGGAGGAAGGGCAGATTCTCAAAGAAAAGGAACCTGGACCAGAATTTTAGGAAGTGGACTAGAGGTTTTTCAAGTATGAACATTTCCGAAGCAAGACAGAGTTGGTCTCTAGACCCACCTGTAATGGTGACCTAATATTTGCTAATCCTGAGCTGAAAGGGAAAGAAGGGGAGGCATAACTTCTTGGGGACCATGAAACATAGAGCCAGGAGGCTGCCCTACCAACGTATTTGTTAAGGAAAAAAAAAATGGAGTGGAGAACAGTTGGAAAGAAGGCAGTTTAACTAGCACGCCAGCTGCCCGAGCCGTCTGTCAGGCCCTTGTAGCCCACCCTCCCACATAGGCATCAGCCCGTGGAATGCCGTCCACATGCACAGAGCCACACAGGCTCCTGGTGGTACAGGATCAAAAGCAGTGAGGAAAGAGGGGGACTGCAGAGAGGAGGGGGGCAGCAAGAAGGGAAGAGAACATTGTGGCATTTTACAAGCAGACTATTTCTGCAAGTAAGAGTGAAAATGCTGAGTTATTTCAATTTTGCTGTCCAACTTAACCAAATCTCTTTACTTTTCTGAGTCTGTTCCTTACCTGCAAAGTTGCAGCCCATATCCAAGGTGTGTTGCCAGTGGCATCAGGCTAAAAAGCTGAGACATGGTTCTGCCTTCTCTGGCACCCCCACACTTCCGCAGCTAAGCATCGTGATACCACAATCTTGTGTTTGATTATTTGTGTGAAGCCAAAGCTATTTGAGAAAGTGGGATTCTGGCCTTTCCCCAGCTCTCGCAGCTCCTGGCACCTCCTCAGCATCGGACCCCCTCCTCGGCATCAGACTCCTCAGAGGCTGTACAGGATCAAGGCCTGGGGCCAAGAAGGAGCTTGCCAAGTCCCATGCCCCTCCTCCCAGGGTCTGAGGATTGCTGCACTGCAGGGCTTAATGCTGACTTAACCCTGGCCTCTTGTCATTCCTGCAGTTGAGCTATGGATGGTTTGGCAGTTAGGTTTAAGCTTTTTGACAATTGCTAGACCAAGAACTTTCTTTCTTTCTTTCTTTTTAAGTGTCTCACTCTCTCACCTTGGTTAGAGTGCAGTGGTGTCATAGCTCACAGCAACCTCCAACTCTTGGGCTCAAGCGATCCTCTTGACTCAGCCTCCTACAGGTGCCTGCCACAACACCTGGCTAGTTTTTTATTTTTATTAGAGATGAGAGTCTTTCTCTTGCTTAGGCTGGTCTTGAACTCCTGAGCTAAGACAGTCCACCCTCCATGGCCTCCCAGCGTGTTAGGATTACAGGCATAAGCCACGGCACCTGGCTACACAAGTGATTTTCAACGTGTGCCACAAAAAATTTTAAAGATCATTAATTAAATTATTTTTGAAAGAAGTTCAAAGCACAGTAAGGATATTCTTTTTTTCTAATCTTTTTTTGATCAACATAATTTAACTGTGCAGCTGAAGTTTAACTATAGATTCAAGTGTGCCATGAGATAAAAATCTTAAAAAACACTGCCTTAGACATTAGAGTGGTCAGAGCCAAAAGAAATAGTGCCTACAGAAAACAGAAACCCAGAGAAGACACTGCAGGTAATGCTAAAGTTCTGCCCTGCGCAAGCCTCTGCACAGCACAGCCTCAAAGGGACAGCAAAACTGGTTCCTTTCTTACTCTGTCCTTGGGAAAAAGAAGACCATGCCTTCGCATTCCCTCACCCCTGTCCTGGGAGCTGCAAATCACATACTCCCAGGGACTGCTCCTCCCAGGGGCTGATCCTGCCAGGGCCTCCTCCTCCCAAGGGCTGCTCCTCCCAGGGGTTGATCCTGCCAGGGCCTCCTCCTCCTCCAGGGGCTGCTGCAGGACTTCAGGACCCCTCAGTGGCGCCTTCCCTGCTGTGTGGGGCACAGCCCCCCTTGCCTCTCAACACTTGCAAGGCCCCTGAATCTCTGAGAGCTTTCATGTTGGTTGTTTTGTTTGACTTCTCCCCACACCTCACACCTGCATCTTTCTGCTGCACAGAGGACACCAAGATCAAGTCTACCTACAGTGCACAGCCCAGGCTGCAGCAACATCAAGCGGTGGCCCCCTCAGTCCCACACCTCTCCGCTGTGAGGCATGTCCACGGCTCCTACTATATCAGTCAACTCCCACCCAGTGGCAGAGCGGTAGAGCTACATCAGCTGAATGAAATAATAATGTTCTTTATTTCGTTGGTTTCACTGACATTTGGGAATGCTGCACCTGACAAGAGAAATATGGAGCCAGGTCCTTTTCCAGCCCCTGGCTTAATTAGCCTTTCCGAGGTCACATACTACCCCCCTTTCCTTTACCCTTCCCAGGTAAAGTGCACACGGCCTGTCTATGGCAGTGGAGGTGACCGTGACTTACAGCTGCAAAGTCCTCAGCAGAGTATCTGCGTAACACTGTGCCTTTGCTGAAGGTGCCATCTTGACCACGCGCAGTATGTGAAACCTTGGTATTAGGAGTTTCTCCTATCCACCTCCCCCACCCCCACAGCCCCAACAGCCCTCAGGGCCAAACCTTAAAATTCACACCTAAAAAGAGTTTGCAAAATATCTCAGCGCAAGTGGGCTGGGTTTGATGCTAGGCTGGGAAAAAAATCATCCTTCACCTTCACCCTTATACAGTGGAAGGTGGAAGCTTCTCCTTCTCTCCTGCACCTGTCTCTCCAGCTCTGAGCACTGTGCCCATCATACTCAGCATGTATCACGGACTGAACTTCTCAGGGGCTCTGCTCCCAATGAGACACAGCCTTGCGGGGGGTGGGGGTTCAAATCAAACACAGATAACATGTTCAGGGTATTACTGGCGCACCCACGCAGAATACTCTGGCACTGCCTCAGGAAAGGCATCTCCATGGTGTCTTCTGTGAATAAAATGACTGCACTTCCAATGAGTCCCTGGTCTTCGGTAACTGGAGCCTGCCAACCCTTTCACTTAGGTTGAAAACCTGCCAAATGCATAGGTAGGGAGGCCAGCTTGAATACTGCACATACACTGACACCATTTCCAAACTTCTTAACCACGGTGTGACATGGCATATGAAATGCCTTGCCTCCCACCTCCTTGGTTGCCAAAGCTGAGCATTTTCTGCTGCTGTGGTAAGGCAGGGCCCAGATGGATGCAGAATACTGTGAACAGTGGCCTGGATCCCATGGGGGCAGCTGGAAATTGAAAACCACTGGAATGTACTTTGGGTTAGCAGAGATGACCTTGAAAACACAGGCTGGCACAGGGAGCTGTAATCTGTAGGGCACTCAGGGCTCGAAAGGGAAAACACAAGAGCCAAACACTGGTGAGGTGTCTCCCGCCCTCTCCCCACGGGGGCAAAGCCATGGGCAGCTGAAAAAACAAGTAGAGTATGGAACGTTGCTTTGGTGAGTGAGCTGAGCACAGGGAGATCAGAGAGTAGGGAAGACGGCCTGCCACGAGGCAGAGAAGGGCCAGAGGCAGCGCTTTGTGCCCATTCCAGCATCATCTGCTGAAAAGCTGAAGACAGGCACCACTCTGGCCCTTGCTTATGTTATGGCAACTATTCGGAGAAGCTGTGAGTGAAAGGTGGGGTTGCCAAGACAGGCAGCAAAGCTTGCTGCACTGTCACAATGCTGTCTGCCTTTGGACCCCTAGGGAGAGGAGAATTTGAGGATTATATACTTAGTGGATGCCCCAGGAAAGAAAGGAGGTCCTACAGTTCTCAACTTGTATGCCCATCAAAATTGTCTGGGGAGCTTTTATAAAATTCCAAGTACTTAGGCCTCAAGTAAGTTAATCAATCTCTGTATTTCTTTTTTCTTCCTTTTTTTTTTTTTTTGAGACAGAGTCTCACTCCATTGCCCTAGGTAGAGTGCTGTGGCATCATCATAGCTCACAGCAACCTCAAGTTTTGGGGCTCAAGCGATCTTCTTGCCTCAGCCTCCCAAGTAGCTGGGACTACAGTCTAAATTTTTTATTTTTAGTAGATAGGGTCTCACTCTTGCTTAGATTGGTCTCAAACTCCTTAGCTCAGGCAATCCACCCACCTTGGCCTCCCAGAGTGCTAGGATAACAGGCATGAGCTACCATGCCTGGCCTGCCCTGAACTTCTTTTAAAAAAAAAAAACCTTTCCAGGGTTAAGAAAGTCTCTAGTCTAAACTAACCCAACCTCAAGAATTCCACGTTGACCAGTTTCTCTAAGTAGGATGTGGGCAGAGGCCACTCTTAATCGTGAATTCAGGCTGGGCAACCCTTATAGGCCAGAGGACCAGATTTCCTACTGCACTCATTTAATAAGAGTTGACCTATATTAATGTAGGTGGTTTGATACAGCTTTCACAGGAGCTGACTGTGGGACCAGGAGCTAGTCCAGTAGACACTTTGAGCCAGAATAGTTAGGCTAGGTGAGGAATGTCATGAGCACATCACCATTACTGCCTCCTTCCAGGACTAGGGCGGAGCATTTGTACAGCCCTGCTAGGTAGGAAAAAGCTTCCTGGCATTCAAACAAGGGTTAGTTGGGACCACGAAAAGAAAATAAGGTGCTTCCTCTTTTTTATGTCTTGATAAACCCTTCCTCAGAAATTACTGTTTCTATGAGGTTGGGCAGAGACAAAAATATTCTGAGCAAAAGGCCAGTCTAACTGGTGAGTCCCGTTCGGTATTATCAGTGACCATTAAGTTACATTTCTGAGAATGGGGAAAGAAAATACTGTTATGACTTAATAATACATTTTTTATAGATTAGATAAGGAACTGCCTCTCTTCTCCATAACCACCTGCCCCTGACCACCCCCGAAAGTCCTCCCTGCAGATTGATAAGGAATGAGGACACAGATCTTTGGAAAATGATACCAGTGTATACCAGGTATGGCATGAACACATTCCCAGTGTCTCACAATCACACAGTTTACAAGTGCTGTCCTCAATTACTGGTAGGAATGGGAGACCATTTAGACATCAGCCATCAGCCAATTACAATTCTGGACCCACCTGAACATTATCCAATCTAGGGCCCACCTGAACATTCTTGTACGGGATGCAGCACACGTTTTCTATAAAGGTCTAGATACTAAATATCTTAGGATATGGGCCATATAGCCTCTGTAACAACTACTCACCTTTGCCATTGTAGCATAAAAGTAGCCATAAACAATATGTAAACATGGTTGTATGGGTACAACTCATTCCAATAGAATTTAGAAAACATATTTAATTAATTCATTTTTTGAGACAGTGTCTGGTTAGGCCCTCAGGCTGATCTCGAACTCCAGGACTCAAGCTATCCTGCCACCTCGGCCTCCCAAGTAGCTGGGAGTACAGGCACATACTAACATGCCCAGTTCAATAAAAACTTTATCAACAAAAAGAAAGCAGACCAAATTTGGTAGTTTGCCAACACTTGTCCTACCGGAACATCGCTTCCACAGATCAAGCTGACATTTAATATGGGATAAATAAGAAAGAAGGACATGGCAAAAGACTGATTTGGATTTAATGACAAATATTCCATATTGGTTGTTGAATAGCAGAATGCTGTCCAAGTTATCATCATTAAATTAAACGACCTGAAAATAAGGCAATTCTCACGTACACAAGCACACACACAAAACCTGTTACTTTTAGGATCATTAAATTATTCACTATTTTAACAAACAGCTGTAAAATAATATTATAGTGAAGGAAAATGTGCACAAACTTCAGAAACAGTTCAGATTGTCTGTGAACACAGGTTTGTAATTTGTCATTATTCACATATGTACAGACTCTTGGTTGTACAGAGACGACATGGCTCAAGGGGTCAACGTCTCAGCTTCTCCTTCCAACTCAGAGCTCGAGATCTCATCAAAACCATTTGGCCTATTTAAACTGCTCCATGTTTTGGTAGTAAAGGGCAGCAGAGGAAGACTGCTCTTGACCAAACTCTCCAGGAAACAAAAAATACACTTGCCTCCACCACCATTCACGAGTTGGTGGAAGGAGTCTTCCGATTAACACTTTCAAGGGTAGACCACAGTTAACAGGGTTTGCTGAAGATGTACTATTATTCTAAAACTAGATCCAAGAAACAACCTCCTGAATGCCTTTAACCTTGCTTACTGCAGATATGTTCCCTAAAGAATTTTAAGAAAAACAGAATCACATTCCAAATGTCCCAGTAGAGTGGGCTGTTGATGGTTGAACTGTTTTCTTCTGCCAAGAGATGTGTCCTAGAAGGAATACCAACATATTGGCTGACTCTCTTATCTGTAATAGCAAAAACCAGAGGTAAATGAAGTCCATTTCCACAGGAACTACAGCATTTTATACTAGCTTCAGTCTCCACTCCTTGTTGAGCCCTTTCTCTAAAGTTGCTGGTATGTAGCATATTTGATGAACACGAGACGGTGCATAATGATGGCAGCAAAAGACCAAGTGGCCTTAATACAAAGTGGATAATCAACCTGGGAATAATCAAACATTGCAGGAGATTTCAGAGGCACAGACTTGAGGGAACTTAAAACAGCTGGAGGAGGTAGATGTGCATGGAAAAAATCCAGTGGAGTAAGATCACCTACAAATCGGCTGCACTATTTTCAAATGTTTTTTATATACTTGGTATTCAGACTACAAGAGTCAGAATTCACAATGGACATTTGCTTTGCTTGTATTACTCTTGACTAAAAGAGAATGAAAAAGAATCATGTCTTTCAAAATTGTCCATAGTTTGAAAATCTATTGCATTTGTGAATAACAATAAACGGATTAAGAGGGCAAGATGAACAAGGCATTATACAAGCCCAGAATTATCAAGATTTTTAAAAAATTGTTTTTATTACGACAAAAACATGCTTTCCTACAGTCACCAAAGAGGTTCTTTACTAGAATACAATGGATCACGGATAAATTACTAGCATCCACAGAAATTTTGCTAAAACCGTAAAAATAATTTTTAGGGTTTTTCTTTCCCCCTTCAACTGTGTCCAACAGTTTGTGAAGATGCTTCCATGAAAGATACAGGGTAACAATTGCTAGTGAAGAAAACAATACTGCTTTCCACAACTCTAACTCCTAAAGGCTAAGCTAAGGGAGGAACTTTGAGCACAGGTAACTGAAATCTATACAAGAGTCATCTAACTACACCCCCCTACTAGAATGGGAACATAGCTGGGATACCCTAATTAGGTGACAAAGACCAGCTTTGTCAATTAAGGACATATCTGGCCCTTCTAGACTAGCTTTAAGTGTTCCATCAAGCATAACGATTTTCAGTGCCCTTATTTTATTATATAAATCATGACTGACAGGTAAGTCTTCCTAGCAGCTGAGCTGGAGAAAGCAAAAGGTCAGACCACAACTATTCACACTGTCATCAGCCTCCTCTCTCCAGGGCAGCTTGCCACGCTGTCCCCAGGCCTTCCCCAAGACAGGGGTCATAATACTGACTGACCTCACAACGCTGTGAGGAACACTAACAATCATTAAAAAGCATAAAGCACCTTGCAAACACCAAAGTGTGATTTTGGCATCTATGTAACCACCAGAGAACATTCATCACTTGTGCTATTTGGCAATTTTGCATTTACACCTCTCGCTGCCTGTGCCCTCTGGTGTAAAGCCTTGAGATTTCCACTGTGCCTTCACATGTAGGAAGGAGCCATTCCTACTGGACTAAATCCTTCATAGATATGGATGGAAGTGGGAGTCAGCAGGGGACAGGGTACGCAGACGCGAAGTGAAGGCAAATGAAACAAAAGAGCCTCGTATCACTTAAACGCTTGTTTTTTCCTGGATCTCTCACACACAGGCCAGCAAAACTTTGAGCTAGTTGTTTTTTCTAGCAGGTCACCAGGGTAACTATTGATGGCCTGAAATTCACTTGAAATTCAGGCACCAAACTGACCCGAGAAAGGGAAAGTCACACATAGCCGGGATGGTTCCTTTTCCCTGCACTTAAAATTTCACAGGGGAGACGTGACAGAAACACTGGGTATGGCACACACCAGGGATGGGCGAAGAGGGGAGGAGGCTGGTCATTCGGTGGACACCTTGCCCCAGCATGAAGCCAGAGTGTTTTCAAAGTAGCAAAGAACCGGGAGTAGGACCAAGACTACCCAGAAGATCCAAGAACCAGTCACACGTGCCTTTCTAAATGTTAGCCGTTGTCCCCTGAAATGAGGATGTGTCGTTTTCTGCCCAGTTTCCCCTGGATACCTCAAAATAGCAGCTAACTGTGGCTCAGAGAGAGGGAAGAGTAAAGTAAATATCGTCTCCTATGGGACTGACAAGGTTCTCCTACTTCTAGGACTACAGTTGATGTGATGTGTGGGGTCAGGGCAAACACTGGCTTACCACCTGGCGACCAGGGATAGAATTACTCACACCCATGCTTTATTTTATGCATAACCCTCACTTCAAACCTACCCTCTCCTCTGATTCCCACAGGCCATCGCAGCCCACCCTGCTCTACTGCCCGCCACCAACTCCCTCTTCTTCAAGGTCCTCAATGCCCCTACTCCTCCCATCTTCACTCCTACAGAGGGACTTCAGGAAGCCATCATCTCAAGCACATCTCCCAAAAGTTCTTCTCCACCGAGAGGAGGCAGGCAAAACACAGCAGCCACTCCCCTCCAGAGCCCCTGGCATCAAGAGGCCCCGTCCCTTCCCGCTGGGGTCTGCCCAGGACATCCACCCTGCGCATGCTCCCTGAAGGGCAGGTGCCCGCAGACCGAGCCCTAGCACAGGTGAAGCTTCTGGTGCTGCGCGAGGTGCGTCTTGTAGCGGAAGCCTTTGCCGCAGCCGGCGCATTTGTGCGGCTTGTTGCCGGTGTGGATGCGGCGGTGGCGGATCAGGTGTGAGCTCTGAATGAAGCTCTTGCCGCACTCGATGCACGTGTAGGGCTTCTCGCCGGTGTGCGTGCGCTGGTGCTGCGTGAGCGTGGAGAAGTCGCTGAAGCGCTTGTCGCACTGGCCGCAGCGGAAGGGCTTCTCGCCGGTGTGCACGCGCAGGTGGTTCACCAGGTGCGAGTTGCGCCCGAAGCCCTTGCCGCACTCCCGGCACACGTAGGGCCGCTCGCCCGAGTGCGTGCGCTTGTGCGTGAAGAGGTGCGAGCTGACGCTGAAGGTCTCCCCGCACTCGGAGCACATGTAGGGCTTCTCGCCCGTGTGCACGCGCTGGTGCTTCACCAGGTCCGAGCGCCAGCAGAAGCCCTTGCCGCACTCGCCGCAGGCGAAGGGCCGCAGCGCCGCCGCCCCCGCGCCGCTGGCCGCCGCGTGCGCGCGCCGGTGGCTCAGCAGGTGCGAGCTGAGGCTGAAGGCCTCCCCGCACTCGGGGCACGGGTAGGGCTTCTCGCCCGTGTGCAGCCGCCGGTGCTTGAGCAGGTCTGCGCGCCAGCTGAAGCTCTTGCCGCAGTCGGCGCACAGGTTGGGCCGCTCGCCCGTGTGCAGGCGCAGGTGGTTGCTCAGGTAGGTGTTACGGCTAAAGCCCTTGCCACACTCCCCGCAGCGGAAGGGCTTCTCCCGGGGCGGCCGGGCCAGCGCGGGGCCCGTCCCGAAGCCGCCCGCCACGCCCACCACCCCCACCACAGCGCCGCACTCGCCCGCCAGGCCGAACGGTTCCAGGCTGGCCGCGGCGGCCGCCTCCGCCAGGCGGTGGATGCGCTGGTGCTGCAGGAAGGCGGCGCCCGGGCTGAAGCTCTCCCCGCAGTCCGGGCAGATGGTGGGCGCGTCCATGATGCTGGCCACCAGGCTGTCGAGCTCACCGAGGTCCACAGCCATGGGGTGGTGGAGCCGGTGGAAGCGGCGGTGGGCAGGTTTGTCCCCCCGGTGCCGACTGCCCAGGGACAGGTGTCGCCTCCAGGGCAGTACCGGAGGGGGCGGCTGCTCTTCCTCCTCCTCCTCTTCCCGGGGGCTCCGGGATATGCAGTCTGACTCGGAAAGTCCCGGGAACATCCCCATATCAGGAGCTTGGTCCTCCTCTTCCTCCTGGAGAGCAACCCCTTCTCCGTCATTTAGCAGCCTCTCTGCAACAGAAAAGCCGGCCGTGAAGGGTACTTGGCACTCAAAAGGTAAGCCCCGAGGAAGCCAGTCTCAGGAACAAGAGTGGAGGCCAGAGATTCGTCCTCCTACCCACCCTTCCAAATCCCCCAGATCCCGGCCTCCCTCCCGCCTGGCTCCTCCAGGGAGCGTCCACTCACTAGCCTCTTTTGCCCACCAATCCTTCAGGCAGTTGCTGGGGCCTGAGTCACTGCCTAACGGAGCCATCAGGAGGCCTGAGGGTTTGTGCTGGAGAAACAGCTGTGCCAGGTGGGACTCCATGAGATCTCTGAGGCTCACTCGCTCCAAGAGCTTCCGCTGCCTTTGAAGGCCCTTGCCTCAAGACAAGGCCGGGGTGGCCAGTCACAAGAATAGACCGTATGACCTCGCCATGTCCTGACTGATTTTTAAAATATGTTTAGTCTGTGGACAAAATGACAAAGGGAACTCACCTTTTGGACTTTACTGTGGATGGGGGAAGGGAGCACGAAGCCTAGGACCCGGGTTAGAGGCAGCCCAGGACCCGCATCTGTGGGGCTCCGGAAGCTCATCCCACTCCAAGAAGTGGCTGTGATGTGGAGCTCACAGGCTTGCGAGCACCGTGGGGGAGGCCAGCAGGGAGGTGGGATTCTGGGGCTGGAGTGAGGAGGACGAGGTAACCTCACAGTCCCCACCATAAAGTATTTCAGGTCTTTACCTCTGTCCCCAGAGCAGGCACTGATCAGGGCAAAGCAATGCATACCAAAGACAGAAACAAGGAGGTGGGCGGAGGCCCAGCATTCACTCATAGGGTCAGGAATAGCAAGAGATTTAACAGAGGCCTTGTGCATTTTGGAAATTAGCCACATGAACCCAGGCATGTCACTTAATGAGTTTACTTATCTCCAAAGGCAGATGAGGACTATAACTGTAAATTTCTAGATTTTTTTTTTTAACCTTGCAGTGTACTAAGTAACTTTGTTTAAAAAAATCAGACAGGACCAGCCACATACACCAGGGCTGATGGGTTCGAACCCAGCCCAGGTCTGCCAAACAACAATGACAACAACAACAAAAATAGCCAAGTGTTTTGGCGGGCGCCTGTAGTCCCAGCTACTTGGGAGGCTGAGGCAAGAGAATCACTTAAGGCCAACAGTTTAAGGTTGCTATCAGCTGTGACACCAAAGCACTCTACCTACTGAGGGCAACATAGTGAGACTTTGTCTCAGAAAAAAAATCAGAGACAGAGTCTTGCTCTCTTTCACCTGGGCTGAGTACAGTGGTGCAATCATAGCTCACTACAGCCTCCAACTCTTAGGCTCAAGCAATCCTCCTGCTTCAGCCCCACCAGTAACTAAGATTACAGGTGTGTGCTACTACACCTGGCTTTTTTTTTTTTTTAAATAACTTTTTGTAGAGACAGGGTCTCATTATGTTGCCCAGGCTGGCTGGTCTCAACTCCTGGCCTCTGGTGATCCTCCCAGCTCAGCCTCCCTAAGTGCTTGGATTTACAGGGTGAGCCTCAGCACCCAGCCTAAGTAACACATTATTTGCAAGAGCTCAACTCTCCCAGCCACCCTAGGAGATGGGCTCTAACACTACCTGGGTAATTCCACTGTTGGGCTGTTACAGGTGTTAATTTATAGCAGCATTCTCTGTGCTTTAAAGTGCTGTGCCACCGAGTGACCCTTTCCACACATACTAATGCAGCCCCCTCAGATTACACTGAGGAGGAGGATGCTCCAAGGGACCTACACTAGAAAAGCCAAGTTACTACAGAATCTGCCTAATGGTCTCCTCTAGAGAGCTCCCCGTAGACACTGCTACCCCTGGTTATGACTCTGGAGGAGGGAGAAGTAAATATGAATGGGGCAACTTTCGCAGAAATTCCATTTTCTCCTCACCGGTGCAGACATCTGGCACTGTTTCTCTGTCCCTGGAGTCCTGTGGGTTGGAGCCCATCTCCATCTCTGGATGGCCTTCTCTCTTGTCTGTGTCCTCTGAATGAAAGCCCATTTCTCCTTCTTCTGGGTCCCCCTCCTTGTCCTCAGTGTTCTCAAAATCAGAGCCCATCCCTTTGTCTTCTGAGTCTCGGCATTCATACAGACCCTGATGATGATCTTGTTCCATCCGGGAAGAGAAGGGCAAGGGAGGCGACCAGGGATCCCTGCTTCAGACAAAACAAAGAGGTCATGTCAGTCAGGCCTCATCCCACGTCTAGCCTTGATTTCCTGAGAAAATGTATAGCGTTCCACTCTGCCCTCCCAGCCCCCATTTTAAGGTTAAACAACCAAATGCAAAAGAGGGTGGTCTTGGTGGCAAAGGGACAGTGGCAGCCCCCCCCATTCTGATGCCAACTCTGGACCAAACTTGATCTACTTCTGTCTGAGAAGTGGATGTCTAATAATGTGGTTTTATGGTTTGGGGGGGGGGGTTTGAACCTGCCACCTCTGGCATATGGGGCCAGTGCCCTACTCCTTTGAGCCACAGGCACCGCCCTGGTTTTATGGTTTAACAGTGAGGTAGTGTAAGGATGGTTAGTCTTTATAGTGAAATGATAGAGAAATTATAACTCATGGTTTTTTCGGTAAGGACTAAAATCAATATCTCAGTCTGCTTTCTCAGTCTAGCAACACCCCAACACCCCCCACCTCCCTTCCCACAAAGCACTGCAAACAGCAGATAGAAAGGAAGTGTAAGCTTTTTCTCTTTACACGTCATCAGCTCTCAGTCTTCCAGACTGTTTCTGTAACCCAAGGGTTCCAGAGTGTCCTGATGAACAACTGGCTTGGATTGGAAACACCTGTAAAAAGTCTGTCTACAACTTGCCAGCAGAAAAACAGACACAGCATTCACACCCACAATACCTCGTGAATCTGGCTACAGTGACCTTTTTTCCTCTTTGCCCCCCTTAAACACAGCTGCCCCTTGACCACTACAGTGGGCATTCTTCCTTCCTTTCTTTGGGATGTCCGGCCATCTCCCTGCTCTTTTCTCTCTTTCCCCACTCTTTCCTCTTTCTCTCCCTTTTCCTTTCTAAGATAAAATAAAGTCTGTATTTTTATATCCTAATCTTGGTCTAGAGTAGTGTTTTTCAACTGGTTTTATCTCAGGGCTCATTTGAACCTTCGGTTAGGCTCCTACAGCACATTTAAATCATGTTGATCAAACAAAAGAGTAAGAAAAAGAATATACTTCACTTTGAACTTCTTTCAAAAATAATCTTTAAAAATTTTTGTGGCACACTGAAGATCCTCTCACAGGTTAAAAATCACTGGTCTAAGGAAATTCTGTCCTCATCCCATGCAGAGCACCTGCTCAGCTTTCCACCCTAAGAAGTAGCTATTGTCATTTCTACAGCTGAAAAAACTTGAGGCTTAAACAGAAGACCCCACTAGCCTGAGGATACAGAGCCCAGAAGCAGTACAGAGGGGAATTTAAACCAATTATGCTGGCTCAAAGCTCCATGTTTTCCTTACTCTTCTTGAACTCACAGCAATCTTATAAGTACAGGGTGTCCACAGAGTTCGTATGCAACCCTGTATTTTGGCTAATTTTGTGTGGGCCTTTACGAGCCAGAGGAAAATGTACAAAGTCCATTCAGGAATAAGAGAAGCATTAAGTATGGTAACTTCTTTTCTAAGACCAGGTCATCAGAGTATCACTGACTCCTTCTTGGGAGCAGTGAGCCAAGATTCAAGCTTGGGTCTGCTGGGGGCAGGAAGAGATGCAGGGACCTTCTATACTAGAAGTCATCTCTCTACTCCTACTTACATATTTTACATTATCTGAATCAGAGAGAACACAGATATGTGCGCCAGGGATAACTGGTAACCCCTTCACAGAAAAAGACAACCTGTGAACTGTAGGGAGAAAGTGACATCAGATTCCAAAACCTTTTGTAGATGTCTTGTAGATGTCAGGTTTACATTTAAAATTTAAAAGGCCCCCTGCCAAGATGGAGCAGTTGAGCCAAAAATAATTTATTTCTCCCATCCATCACTCCTACAGCTTATCTCAAGGCAGCGAAACCGTTTCTAGGTTGAGGGTCTTGGGCTATTAAGAGACCATTTCTTTTTATTTTTTTAGAGACAGAGTCTCAAGCTGTCACCCTGGGTAGAGAGCTGTAGCATCACAGCTCACAGCAACCTTAAACTCTTGGGCTTAAGTGATTCTCTTGCCTCAGCCTCCCAAGTAGCTGTGACTACAGGCACCTGCCACAATACCCAGCTATATATGTATTTTAATGTTTTCTTTTTTTGCAATTTTTGGCCAGGGCTGGGTTTGAACCCGCCACCTTCGGCATATGGGGTCAGCGCCCTACTCCTTTGAGCCACAGGCGCCACCCACACCCAACTATATTTTTGTTGCAGTTGTCATTGTTGTTTAGCTGGCCCTGGCCAGGTTAAACCTGCCAGCCTTGGTGCATGTGGCCAGCGCCATAACCACTGTGCTACAGGCACCAAGCCAAGAGACCATTTCTTTCTCTGCCTCAGCAGCCCCCCAAACAGGACTGCAAGAATATGGCTGAGCAAAATGCCCTTTTTGTTGGTTGGGAGCTTTTCCTGCCCTGAGGCAGCCCTGGCTCTACCAAGCTGGAAAGTGGAAAGCGGGAGTTACAAGCAGCGGAAATTCCGGCTGGGTTGGCGTCACTGCAGAGCCCAAGGCAAGCCAATTAACCTCTCATTGTTTCTGCCTCCCCATCAGTAGAAGGAGGGTAATGCTACTTAACCTTTCTCACAGGGAGGGTGTCAGAAGGAAACTAATTAAAAAGCACTTTGGAAAATACTGCAAGGAGTAATTGATGCTTTGAACTGTACAAACAAATAAAGAATGTACACGTTATTCCTCTTTTAAAGTCCTGATGTCATTCCAGCACTCCTCAAAGACACCCCAGCGCCTCTGTAATTTTGGCAGACAAATCACCCTAAATAGCATATTAGATTCTTTCTGAGGGATGACGATATATCAGCTAGATGGGAGGGAAGAACTGAGCTCCTCTCTTAAACATCTGTGTCTGAGGTGGGTTAGTCAACATGTCCTGAAATGCAGCCGAGCTCCTGTGGAATGTTCTGTGGAACTTATACTACCTGAAATGCAAGTCTCCCAACACTGAGTTCAGGAGAAAAATCTCATTAAAACCATCAGCTTTTGAGTGGCGCCTGTGGCTCAGTGGGTAGGGTGCCAGCCCCATATACGGAGGGTGGTGGGTTCAAAACTGGCCCCAGCCAAACTGCAACAACAAAAACAATAGCAGGGCGTTGGGGCGGGCTCCTATAGGCCCAGGTACTTGGGAGGCTGAGGCAAGAGAATCACCTAAGCCCAAGAGTTGGAGATTGCTGTGAGCTGTGACGTCATAGCACTCTACTGAGGGCAACATAATGAAACTCTGTCTCTAAAAAATAAAAAATAAATAAAAACCATCAGCTTTTTAACAGGGGTATCCCACAAGAGACAACTGACCCTCAAAACCTCTGTGGTCCCTCCTAGAGCTCCGGCCTGATGACAAGTACATCCCTGCAGATATAATGCACCTGAAGGTGGGGGGTGGACAGCCAAGAACAGGGTCTTCAAACATGACCTATTGGTTTGTTAGGGAAGAAAGACAGCAGAGAGATGGGGAGAAGAAAGAGAGGGAACTAATCAATGGTTTCCAATCTGAAACCCGCAGAAGAATTTACATCAACAAAATAAATCAAGTAAGCATGTCACCAGACACTCTTAAGATGCCTAGCATGGTACAGAAGTGACTGCTGTTGTCCACTACAGAGAAGGATTTAGGGGTCCACCCCAGGATGCAGGAGCTGGGCTGTACTTTTAAAAGCCCTTTATAAGGGCTCAGTGCCCGTAGCTCAGTGAACAGGGCTCCAGCCACATACACCAAGGTTGGTAGGTTTGATCCTGGCCTGGGCCTGCTAAACAACAGTGACAACTGCAAAAAAAAATAACCAGGCATTGTGGTAGGTGCCTGTAGTCTCAGCTGCTGGGGAGGCTGAGGCAAGAGAATCACGTAAGCCCAAGAGTTTGAGGTTGCTGTGAGCTGTGACACCACAGCACTCTACCAAGGGTGACAGCTTGAGACTCTGTCTCAACAACAACAAAAAAGCCCTTTTTACGGACAGACTGCTTACAGAACACCTCAGACTTAGCAAGAATGGAAGAAGACTACCTTCTGATTTCTTGAGGAACATGAGATACCTCGTATTAAAGATTAAATGCAGAAATGTCATTTTTCTAGCTTAAAGAGTGAGGGGATCTGCCTGAGCTCCCCCCTTAGGGCTGGCATACGGAAAGTTCACAGTGCTGCCTCAGAGTTAAGGCAGCTTCTAAATTCCAAAGGGAGCATTTTCTGATCCTTATTCCCACGAGGGCAGGAAGGATTAGACGTGCCCTGAAAAGAGACAGAAGCTCTTGTCACCCAGACAAACACCATTCAAGGCACCACTACTCAAAATTTTTTCCAAATGTGCTAATGTTAGTACAAAACTGAAAATCTGTGCACCCAACAATATGGATTCAGTTCCACTCACATCAGCACATCATGGAGGTTTCGGCAGCTGTCAAATAATGGAGAAGTTTACTTAGAGGTAAGGAAAGATGGTCATGATATTATATGAAAAGTGGCTAGTTTGAAAAATATGTCATTGTGGTTTATTAATATATTCAAACTAGCATATATATTATACATGTATATACACAGATTTGGAGAGGAAGTTAATGAAATGTTGAACATGTCAGCCAAAGTGGCTCACACCTGTAATCCTAGCACTTTAGGAGACTGAGGCAGGTGGATTGCTTGAGCTCAGGAGTTCAAGACCAGCCTGAGCTGGAGTGAGACCCCCATCTCTACCAAGTGGGCATAGTGGCAGGTGCCTGTAGACTCAGCTACTTGAGAGGCTGAGGCAAGAGGATTGCTTAATGCAAGAGTCAGGTTGCTGTGAGCTATGATGATGCCACAGCACTCTATCCAGGGAGACCATGAGACACTGTCTCAAAATTAAAAAAAAAAAATGTTAACCATCTCTCGTTCACTTTGGGGGCTTTGCAGCTATTCACTTGTTTAATCTCAATAAAACCAAGGAAGAAGGATATTATTTCCAACTTTATAGACAGGAAATAGGCCCAGAAGTGACTGGACTACGGCCATACAAATTATAAACTGCACAGCAGGGATTAACACCCCTGTGATCTAGCTCCTCCAACCACAGTCCACACTCTTAACCAGGAACTGGTATTTAGTTTGGGAAATCAGGTCTTTTTTGTGTACATCTGTATTTTCTATAATAGATGTGTATTTTTATAAAGAAAAGAACTTTGTTTTTAACGTGATAAAATATGTTAAAGAAAAACCTATGGTTATTCTAGAAGCAACAAAGAGGAAGACAGGAGCAAGAGTTGTGATAACCTCGATCTAGAATGCTTACATTTTCAGAAATATGTTATTGAGACACAATGGTGTAACTAAATGTCAGTAAATATTCAGGAACATTTTGTTCCAACTCCCTTCTCATACATTCTCAAAATAAAAACTAGCAACAGTGTTTTCTTAGGCAAGGCCAACGTTGGACAATGAGTGGGCAGCAGGGCAGTGTGACAGCTCTGTGGCCAGACTGACCTGGGTTCGAATCCTCAGCTCATTACCAGCTACTTTACCTCATGGCACATACTTAGCCTTGACTCTGTATCCACCCAAACAAGGATGCTACCACCTACCTTGCAGGATTCTTCTGAAACCACATAAGATTCATGTTTGTAAAAGCTACTGGCACGTTAGAGACTTAATAAGTTGTATTTATAACTATTATGAAACTTTAACCAACTTCTTTTTTTTTTTTTTTTTTTTTTGAGACAGAGCCTCAAGCTTTCCCCCTGGGTAGAGTGCCGTGGCATTACAGCTCACAGCAACCTCCAACTCCTGGGCTCAAGCAAGTCTCCTGCCTCCGCCTCCCAAGTATCTGGGACCACAGGCGCCCGCCACAACGCCCGGCTACTTTTTGGTTGTAGCCGTCATTGTTGTTTGGCGGGTCCAGGCTGGGGATTCGAACCCACCACCTTAGGTGTACGTGGCTGGCACCTTAGCCGGTTGAGCTATAGGCGCCGAGCCGCCAGCCAACTTCTTAAGAAGTTATACACAGGCCAGCTGCCATGGCTCATACTTTGTGAGGCTGAGGGAAGAGGATCATTTAAGGCCAGGAGTCTGAGACAGCTGCAGTGAGCTATGATCGTGCCACTGAACTCCCAACTGGGTGACAGAGAAAGACCCCATTTCTTTAAAAAAAAAAATTATACACACACACCCTAAATTGGGGGTCACCTATTCATGGCCACATTCACAGAAAATGGCCTTTGGAAGTGCCAGCAAAGCAGAGCGCCCCAGGTTTTGTAGTTAAAGGCTCTATTAAGGAACAACCCTCCATGTGGAGACAAGGACCAGGGAAGGGCTGGTTGCCTAGGGCAGCTTGTTAAGGGAGAAGGGTTCAGTTCTCGTGAGTGTGCAGCTGCTGACGGCCCATCCCGTATACAGAGTACAGGTCTAAAGCTAAATGGGGTGCGAGTGTGTGTGCTTCAAGGAACCCTGACTTACACCATTGTAAGGGAGCTCTCTTCTCCCCAGTAGAAGGGATGTAAGTTAGATGGAGTTGTGGGAGCAGTTAGGCAGACAAAATCAGTTCTAATCACTAGAAATAGACGTGGGACTAAAAAGAAATAACCGAGCAGTCAGTAGTGATGGGGGGTAGCAGGGTGCTGGTGACTGAGTAAGTATTTGCCCCCTCTGAGCTTCTGCTCAATGAGAAAGAGGGGTTTCAATGTCCCTGAGTCCTCCTCTAGCCCTCGTGTGATACTGAGGCAGGTGGCGTTCATCCAGGGAGGTGCCGCTGTCAGTGTCATTAGACATTTTCAGCTCCAGCTGATTTTCTCAGCTCTCACGGCATCTCTTAATCCCATAGCACCTCACTGCCACCATCATAAAACCTTTCTCTTGGATCAGATCACTTCCGAGTGGGATTGGGTCACTTAACCACGACTGCTCCAATCCCAGCTTACAGAATTTGTGATATTTTTACGTTCTTTCCTGCCATAACCCCAACTCAAAAAAAACAACATTATTACTCTACAAAGTCACTATGGAAAATGCTCACATGCCTTCTAGACAAACTCAACCCTGTTTCCAGGACTAATCAGATCACTTTGAAGATGCTGCTATACAGTGAAGGTAAATATGATAAAATATCCTTTTTTAAAAAGAAAAAAAAAGGAAAAGAAGAGAGAGGGTGGAATGAGGTGGGGGGAGTGCAAGTGTAGCTAGTAACAGAGCCAGAATTCTAATTTAACCCAGAATTAAGGACAAATTCTCCCAATACCCACCCCCTGCGGCCACCTGCAAAAACTGTCCCCTTTGACAAGAGATTGGCCCCTTTATGGATTCAACCTACCGTCCCATGAAGGGGTTGAGGCAGAGGAGCCCACACCTCTCTCCCACATTCCTGGATTTCACAGAGAAACCAAGAAGTAATACCAAGTCTCTCAGTCTCTACAAGACAGAACAGAGGCAGAGTGGCCGCCTTCCCTGGGTCCCTGCGCAGGACCCCAGTGCCAGCCTCCCAACCCGGAGGGGCCTGTGGGAACAGGCCGAGACCCCTGCAACTTGCACTGCACTTTAGCAGGCCTTTCTCCAATGACTCCAATAACTGGGGTGACCCATTTTACGTGAGAAGAACACTGAGGCTCAGAGGGGGTGTAGAGTCACAGCTCAACTTCATGTGTGTCTGCAGGATCCCATTTTCCCCTAGGCCCAGTTCCTTGAGGAGGTGACTGGAAGGAGCATTTGGAGTGGGAAGAGGAAGACCAGCTCAGAAGAGAGGGGACACAGGTATACCTGGCAGCCCCGGCAGTAGAGTCCAAGCAGAGGGAGAGGGCCAACTTGGGAGCATACCCCTGCCTCCCTCCCCAGACTGGACCTACCCAGCCAGCGCTGCCCCTGGAGAGAAGGGCAGGGGCAGTCATGTGCCGCAGCCGCTGCCAGGTGGCCAGCAGCCAGACCGGCAAGGCTGTCATGTCAGGGGAAGGAAGCAGCCGGGCGGGTGACGGGCCAGGGGGGCTTGCACTCAGCCTCCTCCAACTGCAGCGCCTTTCCTGTCTCCCACTCTTCTTACGGGTCCCTCCTTACCTCCACAGAGGGGACGCTGGGCCAGCCAGCAGCAGACGGAGGTCTCTTCCTCCCTCCTCTTCCCACGCCCCACTGCCCACCACTCTCTCCCAAGGGAGAGTTTCCATAGCAGAGTCCAGGCAGGGACACCCGATTGGGTAGAATGCTGGAAAAACAATTTCAGCTTGTGGTTCAAAAGACTGAACTCATGACCGCAACTGGGGTCTAACCAGGAATTCCAGGCGTTAATCATTTGTCCGACTTCAGCACCAATGGGGTAAACAGTTAACTAGCCTCTAGGGAATGTGACTGTCCGGGATCCTGCCTCCTAGCTGGTGAGTGTGTGGTCAGAAAGAACCCAAAGGGCAAAGAAAGCCACCTCACCCTATTTGCAGGGCATGCCTCTAGCATGCAAGGAGTAAGCACCTGACACAGAATGAGTCGCTCCCCTCATTTACCTTGCCCAGTCACAAACCCAAACTGTCCAAACCAAAATGCCAGCTGCCCAGGTGGCAGACTGCCGCATGAGGCAAACATTGTTTCCAGACAGGGAAAGCCAAAGGATTACTGTGGCTAAGTGTTGACCATTCTCCAGACAGGAGAAGCTAAAACAATATGCTTTTTGCCTTGTGGTTACTGCTTTTTTTAACCTGGTGAGGGAAGCCCAAGCTGAAAAAAGAGGAAGGCTCAAAACCAAGGCAACAGAGAAATGAATCTCCAGCCCATGGGTCAGTGCTGATCTGAGATTCCCTCTAGTCTCTGTGGTCTCAAGAACAGCACAAATGCCCCTGCCATCAGGGATTCTCTGTCCATTGGTTGGGCCTAGGACCCCTCAGTTAGGCCTGAGGGCTTCAGCTGGTCACCATGCCAAGTCTCCAGCACCGGTAAGAATCAGTGCAGGACAGAGATAGTTCTGGAGGGCCCTTAAGTCAGACTGTCTGCCCTCTGATGTGCAGTCACAAAGCTAAAAATTTTCATGTAGGCATTTATTCATCCGTATTTTATACTTAACAGATTAGAGTATCCACCTGATACACAGGAAATCTTTCTGTTCCTGATTTCTTGTCCCCTGCACCTGTCATTGTGCCCCCACTGCTACCTTTATAACCCTGGGCAGTCCTTAGAGGAATTATCTTTAGATACATTCTCAGCAGCTGACTCAAGTGTTCAACATTTGTAAGTCATGGACTCATAGACCTTGGAAATCCCTCAGTTCAAAACTCCTTTTACAGAGAAGAAACTGAGGCTGAAAGGAGACAAGTGACTGGGTTAGAAAGGCATTTGCTAAAAGAGCTGTGGCCAGAATCTCACCTTTCAGATGGCCTCTTCAGTGACCTTTGAATCTTTTTAATATAAAGCACCACTTCAGAAACAGATGGCCAGATAAATCTAGGACATACACTTACTTATCTTTGTCACACACTGTATTGGTTAGGGTTCTCCTGAGAAACAGAGCTGATAGGACATGTCTATCTATAGGAAGAGGTTTATCATAAAGAACTGGCTCAGACAGTTATGGAGGCTGGCGAGTCCAAACTTTACAGGGTGGGCTGACAAGCCAGAGACCCAGGAGAGCCAATGCTGAGGTTCTGGTACAACTGCCAAAAGGCTGGAGACCCAGGAGATACGGTTCTTGGCTAAAAGATATCTACTAGAAAATTCCTCCATGCTCCAAAGATCACTCTTTTTGTTCCATTGACGTCTTCAACTGATTGGATGAGGCCCACTCACACAATGGAGGGCAACCTGCTTTACTCAAACTGCAATGATTTAAATGTTAACCTCATCTAAAGACACCCTCACAGAAACACCCAGAACAATGTCTGACTACTTAGGTTGTGTGGCCCAGCCAAGTTGACACATAAAATTATCATCATACATACTATCATTCAAAAGCAGTCCGCAATAATCCCATCATATTTCAAAATTTACCCATACAAACATCTTATTTTTCATAAAAACCATTAGTATACACAGATAGTTGAATAGAGTCTCAGGGTATATGCGATATTGAGCAGTAATCCACAACCTTTATGGTACCACGGGCTGGTTTCATGGAAAACAATTTTTCCACAGACCTGGGGAGAGGGGACGGGAGGAATAGATTCTTACAAAGAGCTCGCCACCTAGATCTATTGCATGTGCAATTTACCACAGGGTTTGTGCTCCTTGGAGAATCTAATGCTGGTGCTGATTCGACTGGAGGCTGAGCTCAGAGAAATGGAGTACGGCTGTAAATGAAGTTTCACTCACTGGCCTGGCACTCACCTCCTGCTCTGTGGCCCAGTTCTAACAGGCCATGGACCAGTCCCAGTCTGTGGCCCAGGGTTTTGGGGACTGCAGCTATAGAGGAAAACAGGTAAGAATCAAGATTAATCTCAAAGATCTACATGGACACATGTGTGTACAGGTACACACTCATACAGCAGAAAAAATGCAGTTTAATAATGTATTTCCCTGAAGGACCAAGGAGAAAACAAAATTAGACTGCCCAAGGGGTTTATATGAGATATGGGAGTTGTTAACAGCCTTGTTCTGGGAGAATTGATGCTGGAATCTGGTACTAAGGTTGCCAGATGGGGCCAGGTGACCTCAGGAAGTCTTTTCCAACCCAGATGACTCTGTGATCATATTTCCACTGGAATGAATAGTCCTCAAGAGAATACTCCTCAGAGCAAATAAGGAGAGAAGGGTGTTGGGGCCAATCTGAAGCATACATTCGGCCGTCCCAGCCCAGCTTCCCACTGTGGGTTCAACAGGAAAAATGGCTCTTCCAATTCTCTGCCCAAAATAACTGTTTGGTGTTGTTGATGAAGAGTGACTGGCATGTCCCAGGCCAGTGCATTCCAGCACTGGGTAAGCGACACCTCTGCATATAACCTGCCAAGATAGCTTTCAACAAAGAAAAAGCAGGAATAAAAATGTGTAGATGTCACCGGATGCCTGAATTTTCCTACCGAATTAAGCCTTAAATCCACAGCTAGATTGTTTTCAGCATAAAACATTTCCATACACTCAAAAATACTTTTAAAAAAATTACAGACTTGTGTTACTCTTCTTTCCTTAAAAATAAGAGACTATCAGCAAAACCCAGATCATCAGAAACTACATAAGACGCACGATCCATTTTCAACACTACAGCAATGACAAAAAATGCCAAGAACAAAACAGAAAGGAGGAAACCTTTAGGTCAAACACTTAAGCAGCGTCTCAGCCAGGCTCCATGTGTGGACCTTAGCGAATCCCAACTCAAATTAACAAAACTATGAAAACAAATTATTAGGCAATTGAGGAATTGTGAATGCTAATTAGATATTTGATATTAAGGAATCGTTAATTTTTAAGGCATTTGTATTGAGATTAAGTGTACAAAAGATTCTTATGTCTTTAAGAGATATATAATGAAATATTTACAGGTGAAATGGTATGTTTGGAATTTGCTTCCACATAATTTCAGGGCACAGGTAAATGGGGAGGGGTGCAAATGAAACAAAATTGGTCATGGATGGCCACTGTTGAAGGTGGGTGGTGGGACAGCTAAGTTGATTACTCTATCCACTTCTCTATTTGCTAGGAAATTTACTAATAAAAACATTTAAAATGGAAAACAAATTTTTTTTCCCTGAAATCTGGGGTTGATATATTCATTTAAATTCTGAGCAGAACATAATAAAATGTCAATGCTTTCCATAAAAGGAAATGTTCTTGCAAATCATGCCAAATCCGGAGTGGTTACTATGCTTAATACTGAACAGAGTGCATGGGAATTGGGGGAAGGGACCGTTTAGGAAAGAAACTTAAGTTTGACGCTATTAGTCTTTCTTTTCATGACATAGAGGAATTGCTGTTATGTCCAAAATAGAATCAGAATCCTGTTTCCATTTTCATCTACTTTTATATTTCCGAAGGACTAAAAGACGGATTCTGCTCACTAGAGTTTGTTTATTTCCACCATTAATTCAGCAACTCTGCACTCAAAACCAAGAAGCAGTACACTGGGGTAGGAGTCCTAGTTGGGACAGCTCTGAGAGGGGAAGGCTTTATCCCCAGGACAATCAAACTAATGATACGTTTGTCCAACATCAATGATTAGTCCTCCCCAGAATTATCTTCCAAAGGGATGCAAAATGTAAGAGTGTGTATAGATGAAAAGGGAGATAATACAGTAGTAACTTATGGTGATCTCCAGGAGATGAACTCTGACAGGAACAGAGTTGCTTTACTTGCCACAACTGAGAAATTTTAAATTGTAGATAGTGTTCTCAGTGCTCAGAGAAACTCTGAGGATGCCATCCAGGGTTATTCACACCACCTTACACAGAGAACAGCTAGACGACATCACGCTTTATGTTGGAAACCAAAACCTTGTGGACATTTCCCATTTAGGCCAATGGGGCACAGTAAGCCTCTGGGGCACGGACCCAGTCACAGGACAGCCTTCCTCCAGGAAGTGATGTGTCCGTCTCAAGAGGAAAGTGTGCGTGTCCAGGGCTTGCAACGTGGGCATAGTCTTGAAAAGTCATTCATCATGCTCAGTCCATCTGGGTCCCCTGCCTCTAGTTCCCAGCATCTCCAGAAGAGAGCAACTTTACTATCCAAGCTTGTAAATAGCACCAAGGTATTTTTCTAGAGCACGGGTTCCTAGCCTGAGGGCCTCCAGAGCCCAGGAATCCCCTGAAACCTTATGTAAATAACTCTGTGGACACTTTCTTTTGAGGAGAAGGCCCATAGCTTTTCCTTGGACTCTGAAAGGATCCATGGAACACAAACAAACAAACAACACTGTTATAAACTATGACTACAAAGAACTCATGATACAGTCCCCATCATAACAGAAATCGCCCAGAGTGGTTTGGGGGAAGGGGCATAAGAGCAATGTCACCACTCTAAGGTGCACAATCTTCTGGTTGGCTAGTGGAGATGACAATGGCAGGCAGTAGCACAGACAAGAATATCAATGGATTTCACACCGGGATGGAGAGTGATGAGCATAGCAAGTGCAACCTGCCTGATCCAGGCTGGTGATCTCACCTAGCCCTGGTTTTCTACATGAGTTAGGCAATGGAGACCCAGGAAGCTTAAATAAATTACCCGGGAACATACCAGTTAAGGGCAGAAACAAGTCTCAGTCACTAGCATTTGAACTTTTATTCCAATTCCCCCTTGCTACTCAACCCAAAATCACCTCTGGTGCTTGGTTAATCCACACTGGTGATCTGAGTCTCCCAGGATCACCAGGTCACCTGCTTTTCACTTCCCAGTCACTTGTGTTAGATGGCAGGTGGACTAAAGGGAGGTGATTTGTTCTTCAAGCTCTAACGCACTGCTTTTTGGGGATGTATCGCAGTTATAAGTTTGGTCCCAAGTTTTCAGCTCTTATCAGCTGCTTTCTTGGGCAGTAAATCAAATCACATTAATCAAGTCCTAACCTACCCAGGACACAAAATGCTTTGTTAGTTAATCTTTCTCTCCTGATAGGAAAAAAATTAAATCTGACCAAAGTCATCACCTCATTCCTAACAAATACATAAAGTGTTAGCAAAGTCATCATGCCTGCAAATAATAAACAGAAATACTCAGGTAAAGGAGAGGATTCTGGGAGTTACATATAACTGCAATACAGGGAGGCCCAGGTGACGTTTACCCTTGAGTTAAGGACACCACGGATTGAGGACCTGCTCATCCAACAGGATCCCTTACTACAGACACAGTTCCTGGGCTTCATACTCTTCTCTAGTCCATATTTTTGATCCTGCTTTAATAGCTGTGCAGTACTGGTGTGGGAGGTTGTATGGACATGGGCCAGCCCAACCATAATTGCTGGAGAGAATACATATATCCACAGAGGATGAGAAGAATCTCACAACTACTTTTGCAAATGTCTTTAAAGGATCTCTAATTTTACAGATAAGGAAAATGAGGACCAAAGAAGAGGAGGCCTTGTTTAAACTGAGAAAAGTAGTAAGTTAGTGCAGCACTGGGACTACCATTCAGATTACCAGATTCCTTCTAATATAATCTCCCCTGCCCCACACCCCCGCACTCCTCCCAGCCCCCTCTGTCATGTTTATGAGTTTGCCTCTCTGGCTTTACTGAGAGTATTTCACTCATGTTATCTTCTTTCTTCCTATTTTTCTTGTTTTCTTCCAGATTCCTGTTAATTTTTTTTCTATTGTGATTTTAATTATTTTTTCCTCTACAAAAACATAGAAATGGTTCTTTAAACTTAACTTCTTGTGATTCTGAAAAGGGATCTCTGACTTAACAGATTTTAGATAATCTATTTTTACTAGAGAAAAACAGGACATCTTATTGGCTAAGAAAAAGCCGTTGTTTGAATTAACATTGACTTCATGGAGTGTTATGGTAAACTTAAGTCCTTTGTACAATATTTCAAAGAAAAGTCGTGGGGGGAGAGAGCAAAGCCCTTAAAGCCTCAATAGTCCTGGTTATGCTATTTTGAAAGAATCTTTAAAGATATTTTTCCATTCAAACTATGAAACTCTCTCATTAAAGGGGAGAGTTGTCATCCAGGAGTATCATTTTTTAAATGTCTTAAACCAATTATCAAACTAAAATATATTTCCTCTTTCAGTACCCCCCTTTTTTTTGTCCAAACAAATCTATAGGCTATAGCAGGCATCCTCAAACTATGGCCCGCGGGCCACATGCAGCCCGCCTAGGACATTTATCTGGCCTGCAGGGTGTTTTTGCCACCACTGCCTGTCCTGTTTAGCAGCCGACTTGTCTCGGGGCCGGTAGTCCAGCCCTCCAATGGTCTGAGGGACAGTGAACTGGCCCCCGTTTAAAAAGTTTGAGGACCCCTGGGCTATAGAAAAGGAAGAGGTGCCAGTGAGTCCTGGTAAAAGCTTACACCACCACCACAGGCCTACGCCAGTTTCTCCGTGAAACTGGGCTTCCAGATGTAAACCACCTCAGCACATAGCATTAATCACCAGCAGTCACTTGGTAAGCCAGACCCTTATTGATATCAGTTCTGTTTTTCTATCTCCAAATCCTGGAGTCTCTTCTCTTTGATCTCACCACCAATGCTGTAAAGTGCTTGGCATAAAACAGGAATTCAATAAATGACCTTGGAATTCCTGCTGAGATGTTCCTCTTAGAAATTCTCTCCTTGTTTGCCATCCACAAAATTGTCCTGTTCCTAGTCCTTCTCACACTTCACTCGCCACCCTGTCTCTTCTTTTTGTTGTGGTTAATTAGAGATGGTGTCTTGCTACATGTATGTTGCCCAGGCTGTTCTTGAAGAACTCCTGGCCTCAAGCGATCCTCCTGCATTGGCCTCCCAAAGTGCTGGGCAATGGGCATGAACCCCTGCCCCAGCCTTGAGTGCTCTTCTTAACTCCATCCTCAAGGGTCCTTTTACACATTCTCTTCTCCCTCTCCTTGAATTGCTTTGCCTTTCCCTCCCAGTTTTAAATAAACATTTCCTCTGTCCAGAGGCCTCACAATTTTGAACCTCACTCAACCCACAGCCTGCACTCCACACCCACTTTTCTCATGATGTCCTGAGCATCACAACTGAGGAGCCTGAATGCCCCTTCTGGTCCTTTAGTGCTGTCCCGCGTGTCCCATGGAACAGGGACAGGAGGCAGCCCAAACAGGGAGGAAAGCTCAGGCTAAGACACCAACAGACCTGGGTTCAAAAAGAAGTTTGCATTTGCACACCACATCACATGCCTCCAGACAGCTGTTCTAACTCTATGCATCATAGTTTCCTCGTCTATGCAAAAGGAAAATAAACTTCCTCAAAAGTTTCTTGTAAAGACTAAATAAATTTCCATTTGTAATGTATCTGGCCAGAGTTAAATTCAAAAATAAGTCTTAGTTCTCTTTCTGAATTGCTACAAATCGGCTTCTGGGGAACAGTATCCATTTCCATTAAAGCCTTCTTTGTTCTTCACAGGCTCAAACCCCTGGAGTCAACATTGACCTGTCCCTCACCCCTTTCAATCAAATCAGGTGTCATGCCCTTCCCTTTTCTTTTCTCCTCTTTTTCCTTGCCACTGTCACTGCGGAAGACACTCTTACTAGTTACCTGCATCGCCCTGTCACTGCTGAGTCAGTCTTACAAAAACAGTGGCCACTTCATTTATCCTCTTGCTCAGAAACCCCTAAGTGACTCCCCCATAAAAGAAGAAACTCCAAAGTCCTCAACAATGCAGCCCAGGCCCCCTTCCTTTGCCTTAACCTCTGCCACTAACCCAGACAAAGGGTTGCCCTGAGTCCCCAGAAGGCACCCTGTGTCCCCTCCTCTGCCACGCTGTTCCTCCTCCAGAAGAGTGACAGTCCTTCCCAGAGGGCAGCAGTACCTGCCATAGCTAAAAGCTCACATTCCAGAGCCAAACAGCCTGTGTAAATCAGTCCCTGGCTGTTAGCCTTGAACCACCTGCTCAACCTCTTTGGACCTCCATTTTTCATCTATAAAATGGGGAAAACAGCTGAACCTACCTTATAGCACTTACTGTGAAATGCTCAGATAGAATTATTATTATTTCACTTTGTATAACTCTTCAGGATCTTTTTCCTTACCTTATTCTCCCTATAAATCATTTTTAAAATATATCATACTTATCATAATCCATATCTTACAGTTGGTTCTCCTCTCTCACCCATCACCTACCAACTGTAAGTTCTTTATGGGAAGAAGTTTCATTTTATTCACTGTGGTGTTTCCCCCACACAATGACCCCTCAAATTTTTCTTGAAATGGATAAAATGAGGTGTGATTACTTCTCTCTCTTGGTCTCAAAAAGAAGAACTAAAAAGACTAGGAAATCTAGTGCTCTGGTCAGCTCACTGTCAGGTAAGGCAGAGCCATGGAAACAACCCAGCTCCTTCCCAGCTGGATCCAGTGACCTGCCAGCTTTAGGAGCCAAACATACTTAATTATCATGCTAAATAGGTAGTCATAATAGAAAGTGGCAATTAACTTCAAAGGTTAGCCTATACTCAAAAAAGAATTCCACCTCCCTTGGCCAAATGTCAGCACCTCTTCTTTGTATCAAAAGGCCCTGTGGGGGTTTCCTCCACTGGGAGCTTTTAACCCTCAATTCAGCTGTGCAAAGACCAGAGGTGGCACAAAGCTGTTTGTGTTCATGGTGGGAAATGACTGTCCCACTCTGAGAAGACAACTGTTTCTCTCCCACCCAAAGAAAAAGGGGACCAGCAGTAAGAGAAATTAAATGATGAATGAGAAAAGACCAATACTCAACCTTTGCCAAGAAATTATGAGTCTAAATAAGAAGTTGCTAGGGTGGGTGCAGGGCAGGGAGTGCGTTCAAATACAGGAGAATCTGCATTTAATGGTAAGACTGTTTAGACTGAAGTTACTCCCTGGCAATTTTCAAGGTTTTGGCGATTTGTTTTGTTTTTCTTGCTGCAGTAAGAAAGGTGTGGATTTCTTGGCTTCTCTTCTCACCTATATAAAATCATCAACCTAGAAAACCCTTCTCCTAAGGCTCTGTGAAACAAACGCCTTCTTAAAGGAGGCTGTAAAGATTACATGCCATATAGGAAATAGTGACCAGAAATAGTTACCAAATCACCACTTCAATACTCGAACACCAGTACCTATAAGGGAGTGGGGAAAGAGAAATAAAGAAGTTCCTAGGGTAACTTCCCCCAGGCTAGTTCAGTTTGTGGTCGCTGTCTAGTCAAATTAATTGACAACTGCCTTATTTAAAAACAAAAACAAAAAAGGGTGAGGGAGGTGTTTCTTCAAGTTTATTTCACACATTGATTTCTCCTTTCTGGGGTAAACTGCTTTTATATTCAAACAGATCTGGTGCACACCCCCCCCCAAAAGGAAAAGGGGGGAAAAGTTTGTATATGTTAAAAATATACATCAAGAGAAAGAAAAGACTAGCAAAGAACTGGGATTTAATATTAAAACAGATCTGGTACACACACCCCTCAGAAAGGAAAAGATGGAGAAAGTTTATATATGTTTTTAAAAAAATCTATCAAGAGAAAGAAAAGACTAGCCATGAACTGGGAAAAAAAATATTTGGAAAAGACTTATCTGATAAAGGACTGTTATCCAAAATATAAACAACTCTTAAAAACCAACAATTAGAAAACAAACAACTTGACTTAAAAATGAACATAAGATCTGAACAGACACCTCTCCGAAGAAGATACGCAGATGGCAAATTAGCGCATGAAAAGATGTTTGACATTATATGTCATCAGGGAAACGCAAAATTCAAACAGTGAGATACCGTCTATTAGAATGGCCAGAATCCAAATCACTGACAACCCAAACTCAGCTATTAAGCCATAAAAAATAAATTAGAGGAACCTTAAAAGTATTATAAATAAGTGGAAGAAGCCAATATAAACAGGATTCATGTTGTATGATTCCAACTACATGACCCTCCACAAGAAAGAAACTACAGACACAGCAAAGATGAGCGGTGCCAGGAGTTAGGAGAGGAAGGGATGGATCAGTGGACCACAGAAGAATTTTAGGTCAATGAAAGTATTCCGTTCTGTACTCCACGTAGAATGGTGGGTATATGTTCCTACACATTTATCAAAACCCACAGAACACACAACACCAAGTGTAACGTTAAGCATGGACTTGAGGTGATTGTGACTTACTGATGTAGTCTCATCAGTTGTAACAAATGTATGGCTCTGGCACACACCTTAAAGGTGGGAGGATTTATGAACAGATAGAGTCTGGGGGTAGACGAAACTGTATTTTCTGCTCAATCTTGCTGTGAACTTAAAACTGCTCTAAAAAATAAAGTTTATTGTTTATTTATTTATATATTTGAGACAAAATCTCACTCTATTGTCCAGGCTGGAGAGCCATGGCATCAGCCTAGCTCATAGCAACCTCAAACTCCTGGGTTCAAGCTATCCTCCTGCATCAGCCTCCTGAGTAGCTGAGACTACAGGTGCCTGCCACAATGCCCACAATGCCCACAATGCCACAATGCCTACCTAATTTTTTCTATGTTTAGTAGAGAAAGGGTTTCCCTTTTGCTCAGGCTGGTCTCAAACCCCTGAGCTCAAGAGAGCTTCCTACCTCAGCCTCCCAGAGTGCTAGGATTATAGGCATGAGCTACCATGCCCAGCCAAAAAATCTCCTTTTTTAAAGTTATATATATATATGTATGTGTGTGTATAATGATTTTCCCAGCTTATATAATTTATATGCATATACCCTTTCTCACACCTCATTGTAAAAAATTGGCAGTACTATCATTTCTGGAAAGAATTAAAATATTTTTAATACCATAACACATTCATTCATTCAATAAATATTCAATAAATATTCTCATTATTCTAGGTTCTGTGTTGTGAAGATTCAATTCTGATAGTTCTTTTATTTAAAGTCCAGCTTTCAAAACCACTGATTATTACCAGAAATCACTATCAATACCTGCCTTCAGATTATAAAAACTAAAGGGGAAAACTGATCCTTTGAAATTAACAAAGGTTCTAGGTATGGGGGGGGGGGCGGGAGATCAGCAGCTGGAAAAGTCTTCTATAGTGCCTGGTCTAAACCAGGGAGTCAAAGATGTGCTGACCACATGAACATGCCTGGGGCGACACAGCGAGACCAAGACGTTTCTTAGCAAATAAAATCCAGAAGGAATAACTCCTATTTTATAATTTATGGTAAGATCCTGATAAAGTTCTCAGAAGACTATCTATCTATCCTCACACGCATACATATGTATATATAATCCCTCTCTAAATGAAAGTAGGCCCTTTCCCCTTAACTAACATGTAGCAAATTAGAGCTGCATCTGCAGGACTTGACTTTAGCCTCTATGACAGTGTTTTTCAACCTTTTTTTATCTCACGGCACACCTGAACCACATTTAAATTATGTTGATCAAGAAAAAAGTTTAAAAAAGAATATACATAACTGTGCTTTGAACTTCTTTCAAAGTAATTTAATCAATGATCTCTAAAAATCCTCTCAGCACACCTAAGATCCTCTCACAGCACACCAGCTGAAAATCACTGCTCTACAGGAAGGGAAAACCTGAAGCCAGCACGCGGACCTCCTGCACACCCAGCTGGAACACACTTGCTAGCCTGTGGATGCACAGAACATACCTCACTAAATAGGTATAGTGATCCTAAAACTGACCTACTCTCCTTTAAAATGATGAATGTGCTTATAACAACCCATAACACACTTGTATTTATACCAAGCCTTTCAAAGTTCTGGGCAGCCTTGAGGTCAAAGAAAAAGGTTTCATCAGTCTTAGGAGATAGATTCAATCTTGTGATAGGTGAAACCCTCTTCCACCAAGGCAAACAAGAAGCTACTGATCTTTTCACCATCCTCCCTCAATACAAATACAGATGCAATGAAGCCCAAACCTACATCCCACACAAATCTTGCTACTCTGGTGAAAACAGAATGAATTATCTCCCATTCTCACTTAGACTTTTCCTGGCCCCACACTTGCAAGGTCAGGAGAATCTCCTCCTATTTTCTCAATGTGCAGCAAAAAGGCCTTTCCTAGGTTTGGCAGAGGGTGAGCATGACAGCAAGAGGGAAGGTCCTAACGCATGGCCCCATCCACGCTTCCTAAAATCATTCAAACACAGCAAGTAGTCAGGGATGGTGTCAGTGAAGCTCAGGAAACTCAGTATTACACAGACCTGCTCTGCCATATTTCCAAGGGGTGTCTACCTCTTTGGGCAGTCACATGCAAAGGGTGGAAATTAGCTAAGAAATCATTATCCTCTCTCCTGATCCCTCTTCTACAACAGGAGCAAGCCAGCAACACACAAATAACGTTTCACACCCACACTTCTACATTGTAGTCACTAGCAATTCATCATTAACTCACAGATTGCGAAGTCCACCATAGGCCAGCTTGTGTTCTGGACATACAGTTCCCATCACGTGGAGGGGCACATTCAAGTCTACTTTTTTTTTTTTAGAGAGACAGAGTCTCACTTTGCCACCCTTGGTAGAGTGCCATGGCATCATAGCTCACAGCAACTTCAAACTCTTGGGCTTGGGCTCAAGTGATTTTCTTGCCTCAGTTCCCAAGTAGCTGGGACTACAGGTACTCACCACAATGCCCAGCTATTTTTTAGAGACAGGGTCTCACTGTAGATCAGGTAGGTCTCAAACCGGTGAGCTCAGGCAATGCACCTGCCTCGGCCTCCCAGAGCTCTAGGATTACAGGCGTGAGCCACCACACCTGGTTCAAGTTTACTTTCATTAAGAGGACACTGAACCCTGGGTATCTCAAACAATGCAAGAGATTGTTGAGAAGCTGAGGATGGCCTGATATAGTCAAGAAAGGTTACCCAGAAGATATGAGATTTGGCCTAAAAAGAGGAACAGGAAGAATTCAGATAAACTGGGAGAAAAAAGAAAATTCCAAACACACAGTTCTGTATCCATAGGTCTTTTTAGGGATTCTGAATCAAGTCTTTCTAACTGATGGCCTTGGGAGTTTAAAGACAAAAATAACAAATTTGCAAAAAATGGTTGTAAGGCTGGGCACAGTGGCTCATGCCTGTAATCCTAGCACTCTAGGAGGCCAAGGCAAGTGGATTGCCTTAGCTCAGGAGTTCGAGACCAGCCTGAGCAAGGGCGAGACCCTGTCTCTAACAGTAGCCAGGTGTTGTGGTAGTGGTCACTTGCAGTCCCAGCTACTCAGGAGGCTGAAGCAAGAGGATCACTAGAGCCCAAGAGTTTGAGGTCACTGGGAGCTATGACACCACAGCACTCTACCAAGGGCAACAAAGTGAGACTCTGTCTTAAAAAAAAAAAAAAACCCACAGTGCTTCTCAGAAAAAGATCCATTAGGATGACTTTAGAAGCCCAAGAAAGATCTGGTAAGTGGAGGACTTTAGAGAAGAAGGAATGGAGATCTGGCAGTTTTCTCCCGTGGAAAGCAAATTCTGAGCAGACTTGGCAATCAACAGGCCTAAATTCCAATCTATCTCTACTTCAGAATCTGGGACGCTAGACAAGTTTCTTAAATTCACTCTGAGCTCTGGTTTCCTCGTTTTCAGAATGAAGATAATAACAGTAAACCATCAGATTAAAAGGAACATATGTAAATTATGTCTGTTTATGTAGCTGATACACAGATGTTCAATATAATGACTGTTGTCACCACTTTACATAAAGGGAGCATGAAAAACTGCCCAGTTAGAGGTAAGTGAGGGACTACTAAATTGCAGCATCTCTGGGGAAAGATGAAAGTCTGATTGGTCTTGAACTTCTATATGCTACATTTTAATCCTCGTAGATTGCTTGGGCTGTAAGAATAAAAGCAACATGGTAAATGTCCGGTCTGGCTTAGTTGCAAATGGTAAGAAAGTGTTTGTGGTGCTGCCTTCTAGTGAGCACATGGCAACTTCACAACAGAAAGGAAACAGTTATCTTCTTTAGAGATGTAACAAAATATCTTCGATTACTCACTTGGGATTAATCTACTCCATACAGTGCCTATAATAATACAGTGCCAAAATAATACAAAATGCCATGGGGTAACATGAATTTTAGCCAGAAAGTCTGGGAAGACATTTATAAGGGACCTAATCGGTTCGGCTAGGATTTTGACAGAAATAATGAGGGACAGTGCACGGATGTCCAACAGGTGCAAGGTTGAACCTGATGGGTCACAGAGGTAGAAGAATGTCTGCTGCATCTTCTGGGAATGGGGAGCTGTTTGCCACAGGATAGGCAGGTAAGTTAGGGTGGCCCAGGTCAAACGGAGGACAGAAGTAGGTAGGTACTGAATTGTGAAGGGTTTTAAATGTAAAAGTAAGGAGTTACCTTTGTCGATGACATTAACACTACATAACGCATGGTGCTAAGAAACCTGCTAAGAGTTGAGAAGGAAGACAATCAGGGTCTTAGATACAAAGAATAGCCCGAATGGCACTGCCACAGGTGCAGGCGTGGACCTCCTAATGGTGCCGCAGCCATGTTTTCTTTTGTCGCCATGAGCAGCCAAGCTCCTCAGTTTATCACCTTTGTAACCAACCTCTTACTATTTCTCCTTCCCTTCACTGCATACTAATAATTAGGCAAACATATAGGTTCTGAGGAAATCCAAAGAGCTTTTGGCGGGGGGGAGGAAGAGGAAATGTGATGCAACCCCACCAGCTTTATAGTCCTGTTGCCTTCAGTGCGGTCACCACCAGCAGCCAGATGCAGCAGCTGGTTTTTCTGTCTCATTTGCATCTATTTCCCCCTCAATCCCAGTCATTTTTATGAAGAACATCTATGTTTTCCCATGACTTCCCAGGTGTGATTTTGGCTCAACCTGGTGCCATCTTACTCTCGACCAGGGCTGAATTCTGAAATAAACTTTCCCCCACCCCTAACACCCACCCTCAGCCAACACCTTCTAACTAGAAATCTGAATTCATAGAGCCTTCTCTCTTTATGTTGACATGCCCTGGACAACTGGGGTTTTTTCTCATTCCATTCTTATCTCAGTTCAAATGCCTCATCTCTCCCCCTGAAGCCAGTGAAAAATGGCTTGTTTCCCTCTACACAGTGACGCAGGGCTCCCTCTGTGCCCTGTGGCATCTTTCTTACCATGAGCTTTGAATACTCTCGACTTCTCACACAAGTGGCATTTCTAAGGACTCATTTGGCTCTTAAAATGTATAGCACATCAAGGCCAGTCATGGTGGCTCACGCCTGTAATACCAGCACTTTAGAGGGCCAAGGCAGGAGGATCACCTGAGCCCAGGAGTTTAAGACCAGCCTGGGTAACAACTGTCTGTACAGAACGTATAAAATATTAGCTGGGTGTGGTGTCACCTATAGTCCCAGCTACTCCGGAGGCTGAGGCAGTTGCAGGAACATCACTTGGGCCCTGAGCTCAAGGCTGCAATAAGCTGTGCTAAATGTCACTGCACTCCAGCCTGGACAATGGAGTGAGACCCTGCCTCACCTAATGTGCACAACGCAAGGGTACATGTCAAAACTATTAAGGGCAGAGAATAAGTGAGGTGAAGGTGATGTCAACCAGTTTGATATAAGCATTTCAAATTGTATATAAAATCAGCACATTGTACCCTATAAATGCATTAATGTACACAGTTATGATTTAATAAAAAATATATACCACATTAAAAATACCTGTAAATTGGCTTGTTAAAAAGAGGGAGACATTTGGAGGCAGAAAAAAAAAACTGGAGAAGAGACATACGGCTCCTTGGGTGAGGTGAACTCCGTCCCCGCAGTCACACTCGGGTTGTGCTCAAAGCTGCCCACTCATCCACACGGCTCCTGAAGAGCCACTTACTTGCTAACCATTGTCCAGCCGAGCTTACCACACTCTCAGTCTGGTCTTGTCGGAGCTCCGTGGGGATACGCAGTATTCATGTCACCCCACAGGTTAAGGACAAATGTGTCCCCTACCAGGGCAGGGATACAACACCACATCGACTTTCAGCCTAGCGCTCGCGTAGGGAGAAGTGGGTGATTCAGTCCCGGGGGTGGGGGGCTGTTAGGAAAAAAGAAAATCGTGGAAAGTCCCAGAGGAAATGGTAGTTGATCGCCTTGGCCATAATGCACGCTGGCCATAAGGTACAATCAGCACCTCGGTGTCGCTGCCTACTCTCTCCTCCCAACGCGCGCCTAACCTGCGCCTCCACTCAACATCCCGAGCCTCGGCATGCCCTTGGGTGCAGGTTCCAGCTTTGGCCCCCACCGGCTGACTTGGACGTTTGGGGTGGGGAAGTCTACCCGGGCTAGCCCGTAACCCCACTCGAGCAGCAAGCGGCTACCCATCCCTCCACCCACCGCCCTTATTGTACCATTTGCCCAGTCTGATGGCAGCCCAAGCCGCTAATCATAGTTGGCTTGAATAGAGGGGAGAGAAGAGGGGAGGAAGACATCTCTCCAGGACCCAAGATGACCTAGGGCTTCTCTCCTCCCTCCGCGGCGCCTCCTGCCCTCACCCTGTTAGCCCCCCGCGGGGCGCCGACAGACTAGGATGGGGAGCGCAGTCCTTCCAGTCGCACACAAAGCCCTTCACCTTCTCCCAGCTTCCAAGCTCCTCCCTGGGCTTCGCTTTTTCCGAGGGTCTCTGATGCCCCCTTCGGTGGTCGGCGGGACGGTCCGACTCCCTCCTGCGGCACCTCCTCCCTGTCGCCCCCTCGCCACAGACCCCAGAGGGAGATCAGCCCGGGTTTGGCGACGCGAGAGCACCCACGCGCACGGGGCCCCTGCGGCCGGAGAAGCGGACAACGGTCCAGTATGAGAAGCACAACTTCGCCCAGCCGTGCAGCCACCGCACTTCGAGCACACACCCCAACCCCGCAGCGGTCGGATAGGGTCCCGATCAGCCCCATCCCTGCGCGGAGGATGAGCCCAGCCGCAGCCACGCTCCTACCTGCGCGGCGGCGGGCGCGGTTAGGCGCGCGGGCACCAAGCGCCCCAGCCCGAGCCCGCACCGCGGCGCGTCTGCCCTTGTGCTGCGGCGGCGGCTGCAGCGGCCGCTGGCTGGCTGGCTGGCAGGCTGGCTGGCTGGCTGGCCGACTGGCTGGTTGCCCGGCTGACTCCTCACTGGGGCTTCCTGTAGGGCTGGACAAAGGACATTTCCTGGGAGGAGCAGGGGAATGTTCCCAGCATGCCTCGATTTGTAGTTCCCGGGGACTTCCTGCCACCCCAGCAGCTGGCGCCCGGGAGGTAGCTCCGGCTAGGACCCTGGGAAAGGCTCTCGCTCCTTCCCTAAGCGCCGAGTGGGAGGGAGAGGCCAGTGGGTAGTGCCCCGGCCCCGCCCCGCGGCGCTGGCGTAGCCCGCCACCAGGGAGGACGCGTGGTCCTCGAGCCGCGATCGGCGCCCCCCGCGCAGGCGGCGAGCGCAGGGTTGGACACCGCGGCTGAGCTGGCCCAGTGTGCGGGAGGGCTCTGCGGCGGGAGCGGCCTTTTCTTTAGAAATAAGGAAGTTTGCGATGGGTTCGCTTGGGGTTGACTTGTTTTTTAATAGATTTCTTTTTTAAGCGTCAGAGTCCAGCTGGAGGCGGATTAAAGAACTTGACTGCTCACCAGGAATTCGGGTCCTTAAGATCTTGGCGCTTCATCCTTAAAACCGTACAGAGCTGATTGTTTCCAGATCCTGACTCGGTGACATACCTCCCTCCAATGTTGGCCTCGTCCCAGGCATCTTTTCAAGAATCACAATTAAGAGATTGAAAATAAAATACATAAATTAAATATCAGACATATAAAAACGAGTGTGCTGCTGAATTAGGAATGTGCTGAATTTTCTGCATATTTTTCTCTCAGTCACAGTTAAGATTCAGCTTCCTTCGTCCTACAAAACAGAAGATGGCCACTGTCTGCCAAGTGTTTGAGAAGTGGAGGGGTGACAGGTCCTCCCCAAGTTTTCGTCTTTCTGAGACTGCATACTCTGGACTTTTGTGGGAAAATTAAGGAAGGGCCACATGGAGACTAAATGAATAAAAAGCTGTCTTTTTCGGGAGCTGAGCAGAATGTAGCAAAAGAGATAGGAAAAGTTCTAGGATGCAAATGTGTTTGAAAGTAATCAGAAAATCCTTAGCACCTGTCATCTCTGCTTCTCATCTCCTATTTTGACTCCATATGAATCAGAACATGAGTGAAGGATTTAGCTAACATTTAAGAAAAGTGTATCCACTCATAGAATGCTGCAGTTCTCTTTTTCTAGACATGCTTAACTCCAGGGATAAGATGGGCTGGGTAAATGAAAGAGTAGAATTGATGACAAACATGCTGATGGGGTGGTCCACCTCCCCAAAATTCCTGTTGCATGTCACTCTGTTGACTGTCCCCCTAAGTTAATTGTGCTTGAGCCTTGCATTTCCTGGACCCAACAAAATACTGTTCCTTCATATTTGTGGCCTGGTCACATTCCTATGAAACTGTCTCCTTGCCCCCAAAAGAATAGATCATTGTTGTTTGGCAAATCGAGTAGCCTCTAATAATGTTCGATTCAAAAGGGGGAGATGCTCACCTGTAGCATTTACCATTGTCTACTATGTCTCCACTGAAGCTATTTTCTGCTTTGCTTTAATACAATACACTTTCCTATATTTCTAACTTTCACTCAGGAAATTTAAAATTTCACGCATTATCACCACCCCATTCCAAACCAATCCTTTTTCTTTTGATTGCAATTCCAGTTCATTTAACACATTAAATAAAGTGTTAATTTATTTAAACACTTATTCATGCCAACCCCCATGGGAGTAGGTATCCAACATTCAGCAGAAAGATATTTACAAAGTAACCATGTAAGGAGCTATGTCTCACCTTCAAGGAAACCACTCTCCAGTAGAAAAGACAGTCATGGCACAGACCGTTGCTGTACTGTGTTTGAATGCTGTGACGCAGCCTTACACCGGGGCTGTGTTCTCAGCAAGTAGTGCTCTTCCCATCAGCCTTCTGTTCCTGTAAAGGGCAGGAGTGGACAGGAGCTGGAGGAGGGGTTGGAGGGAGGAAGTACAGACAATAAAGAGGGACACTTGGTGTGTGAAGTTTGGTTGGGGAGGGGTGGTGGCTTCGAAGGAAGTGGGATCAAAGGAAGGTTTTCTGTTGGTGGGGGTTTTATTTGTTTGGTTTTCCAGATGAGAGTTCCTTGGGGATGTTTAAACTCTGGTGGGAAAGGTCTGAGAGAGAGGCCGAGGGGAAAGGAAGAGGAGAGAGATAGGATAAGGGATTAGCATCCAACAAATACTTGGCGAATTAACTAATTCCTGCAATGTATCATCGTTGAAGAAGTTGAGATTGAAATGGATAAACCGCACATTCCCAGCTGAGCTATGCATCGTCGGCCACTGGACAGAAATGACATTCCTTTCTCCTTGGTCATGTGCCTCCCCCACCCTTCCTGTCCCGGGGGAAGGTAAAGGACAGTGAGAGAAAGGAGGGAATCCAGGCTTCCTTGCTGTTGGAGGACGGGGCTTTTCCTAGCTTGACAGTAGGTCCCAAAGGCATACAGCAAGTCCAGAGGAGCCTAAATTTTCAAGCCTAGGAATCTGTATTTGGTTTGATTTGATTTTTTAAGTTAAACCGATATTTTACTCTTGGCTTCCTTTTCTCTTGTTCACTCACCACTTTAAGATAGAGTGAATAGTCTCATACCCACCTTTCAAAGGGAAAGTTGAGCCTAGACAGATTCGCTTGCATTTTTTAAGCTTTCAAATATAAGACAGACATCTGTTGTTTTCCTTAACCTAGCAAGCATATTTCTCTCTCTCTCTCTCTCAACCTTTGGGATATGACCTCCTTTCTACCCTCAGTCCTTGTGGTTTAGGAGGGACTTGTCTTCTCTTCTACTTCAGTGGAAGGGACATGATCCAGACATGCCAATGAGCCAATTCAGTGCTGTAGGAGGATAAACTATAAAGGGAAGCAGAGTTGGGAAAAGGTGTATGTGCGTATAAGAAAGAGAGACAGAATGCTTAAGCAAATTTTGATGATATTTTTTGATCATGCCTGAAGCCAAGATACCCCTAGACTTTTAGATACATGAGCCAAAACATACCCTTTTGGGCTTAGGCTATTTTGAGTTAAGTTTTATCTCTTGCAGCCAAAAGAGCTCTATACAGCTGGAAGTGGGCTGTTGCAGCACCAGTCCTTAAATGTGCAATTGGCTGAGTTGAGGAATAGTGAGAATAGGAAAGGTCCCCTGTGCAGGGCTAGGGAATTGGAAATCATTGTGATATGCTAGCCAAAAAATTGAATGAAAGGTCTAAGACCCCAGTGTTTCAAGGGTGGAGTTTGGGAGGTCTTGATTGACAAATGTCAGAGTTTTAGAGAGTTTGGGCTACTTCTAGTTTTTGTAAATGTTCTAAAGAAAAAGGCATTTCTAATGTTGAAAGGGATCCTGGCAGTAGCAGAGAGAAAACAAATTGCAGCCTTACTAAAAGATACTTTTCTACCTCAAGCCAGAAAACCTGAATGGTCAAGTTAGATAGATTGAGCCATGGCAGGTTGGAAAACCAAAATTTATCACCCTTTGCACAGTGGCAGCAAAAGCATGAAGAAAAAAAACCGATAAGGAAAAGACTGTCTCCTGGGTCTGCATCAAACTCTTCCTGCTGTGCCGTCCCTGACTGAGGAAGAGAAGAATTAACCCCATTTTAAATAGGGTGACCACATAATTTCTTATCCAAAATGGGACAATTCTGAATGTAAGTATGGGTGCCATTACTAATTATACCTAGATAACAGCTCTAAAGCAGGTCACCCTAATTAAAAGAGCTATCCACTAGGACACAGCCTTGCATCAAAAGGCTAATCCATTAGCCTTCCTCATCTTTAGATAGTTATTTCAAATTGCCTCTAGGCAGAGGCCACGATGGTGGCTTCTGAAATGAAGACTGTTAAAATGAATCAGCCTTTCCTTAAAAGACAGAACCCCCCAGACCAGGGTCTAAAGTGTAGATGGACTCCATATTCTAGAATACAAGACCAAGTAGGCAGCTAAAGTAATTCAGTCCCAAGAAAAGGAACCCTCCCATCCCACCTGTGATGGAATTGGGGAGGGTTATTCCTCATTATTTACCCATTCCTTTGCTTTTTTTTACCCATTCTCATTATTTACCCATTCCTTTGCTTTCCTATAAGAGCTACCCTATTTTTCCCTCCACCATTGTATACTCACTGGGTGGAGAGTGATAAGATTTGTAGTTTAGCCATAGGCTGTCAGAAAGAGGGAATAAAAATCACTTAAAAGTCATGGACTAGGAGGTAGATAAAAAGAAAAAAACAAGACCCAGTGAGAAGAGTTAGACATGAGAAAATGCAGTCTCTCCCTAGTGTGTGGGCAGGACCCTAGGTATGGAAGCAGAGAAGCCAAGAGACGCGCTACAACAAGTAGCTACCGGGTTTTGTTGTTGTTGTTGTTGGTGGTGGTGGTGGTGGGTTTTGCAGTTTCTGGCCAGGGCTGGGTTTGAACCCGCCACCTCTGGCCTATGGGGCCAATGCCCTACTCCTTTGAGCTACAGTTGCCACCAGCTACTGGGTTTTTAATGGCTGACCATCCACTTCCCACTTTTTCTTGTAACAACACTCTAATTTTCCTTCTGAGGACTGGCCCTTCCTTCAGCTTTGCTGTTATCTAGGAGAGGGCGTTATCTCCCCCACCTCTACCTCTCCATTGCCCAGTTCCAGGCTGGGTCTGTCATCCCACGTTGGCCAATCAGCACCTCCCACACCCCATGGGCCAGTAATTGGGTCAGGGGAAGGACATATGACCCCAAAAGGAAGGTCACAGAGTCCTCTTTCTGTTGGAATTGCTAGTCAAACAGATAGCATCAATCTAAACATGCTGGAAGGTTTTGCCTGAATGTGGAGTCAGTACAGAGAAAGGAAAAGAAGAGAGAAGGAGAAACAGAGAAAGACAAGGAAATTTGAGCTCTTCAATTCAGCCATCCCTAATCTATCCTTGGTCTTTTGCGTTCCGATGCCCCACCCCCACCATTTTGTTTATCTAATTCGAATTGGATTTTTGGCTATTTCCATAGAAATAGCTGTGAGTCAACTGAGAATGTGAATGTTTTTCATGGTAAATTACTCAGGAAACAAGGAGGAAAGAAGAAGGCTAGGGCAAGGGGAGATTCACAGAAACACTGGTTATCACTGACAATATTCCTCGTCTCAGCAGACCCGTGGTTGTTTCCAAAGTCAGCTAACTCTGCAATCCAGGAGGATGGTTACAGCCCTTTCTGGTAATCTGACCACTTTCTAGGATACAAATGAGGAAACTTTGACTGACAGTTGGGAGAACTCAGCCATGTTTTCATCCTTGAATTGGTTCTTTTGCTTTGAAAAGAAAAAAAAAAGAATTTTCAACTCTTAAAATAATTGTTGAGACTGTTGGTTCATTAAAAGGTAACATGTCATTTCAGTTTGGGGCCTTATTTTTGCTTTGTGTGCTGGTGGCATTTAGCTGCTGCTTCTTAAGTCCTAAGACTTGTATTCCCACTCAACTGAGGGCCATTTCCCTTTTCTGTAAACACTTCGCCTCCCTTCCTGTGGATAGCTCCTTCTCAGCCTGAACCTAAAAGTCCCCACCTTGTAGAGATCTGCTGGGACTTCTCTGTCTAAAGGAGCCTCCTCTCATTTTCTGCTGGTCCTTTGTTTACTTCATATTAGAAATGCTTAAACCTTTCTTGACCAGCTTTTGTTTGTCTCCTGCAACTAACATGGGAACTGCATGAGTGGAGGGACTATGTCTACCTTATTCATAGCTTTGTCCCAGGTGTCCAATACTGGGCTCAACTTTTGTAAGAAGAATTTGTAAGAATATTTCTGACCGCACTTAATGAATATTTTTTAAAGCAGCTATGAGACACAGCACTCTTGTGGGCAACTTCTGAAGTAAGCTTTTTCAAAGTAAACTTTTTATTCAAGTGTAATGTATAAAAATAAGTGTTTCATAAATATATTCAGATTTTGAAATGTGTCATGTTCCCCAGAGAGAATTTAAGGAAGAGGAAAGTGAAAGTATTTCCCATCTGATCAAAGGAAGTGGAGGGAGGAGGGGATGGTATCGCTGGGATTAGCTTCACTGAGGGCTGGCTGGCTCTAAAATAGCCCGCCTCCTACAGACGGTTCCCCTAGGGAAGCCCAGGACTTTGTTTCCTTGCTGGGCTTTGTAGGCTTGGAACCTCTAATCCCTCCAGCAGGGGGAGGGGAGGAAAATCAACTGTGAGTCACAGGAAAAACAGGTGATATAGGTCAAGGGACAGATGTCACTCACCTCCACACTCCAAAGGCTAGAAATATATTTAGTTCACTAAGCTTTGAAAACAAACCTGCATCTGATTTAATGGTGAGTGTTGAGATGACCTCTCTCTAAGATTAGATGCAGGAAAAGGATGCCCAATATCATTGCTGTTCTTCAGGTTGCTACTGGAAATCTCTGCCAACTCGGAAAGAAAAGACGATCAAAGGTATGCAGATTAGAGATGAAGAAACCAAACTGCTATTTGCAGATGATATGAACATCTATTGAAACTTGCTGCAAATCAGGATACCATCTCATTTGTTTAATATCCACAAATAATAGCTATTTCACAAATTAGGAGCTGTGAGGGTACCTAAAAGAGTAGGCCCCAGAGGCTGAATTTAAGTCCATGAGACAAGAAGAAAAAACAGCAAAAGTCAGAGTGAGGGTGTGAAAGGAGGGCCAGGAAGGCCCATCCACCCATCTCTGTATCCATCCGCCCGTCCGTTTGCTCGCTGAGCCCTTGCAGTGTGCGTGCGCACCTGTGCGCCTTTTCTCTTCCCTGCACAGTGCTCGGTGCTAGGGACAGCGGCGTGAAGATACAGGCCCCAACAGCAATGTGGCCGAAGAATGGTAACCACATGAGGAGACAGAGCTGTCACTAAGCTTGCATAGCAGGCCCCTGGGGGTGTGTGGAAGAAACTTGAAAATATCAGACATCACTTCCCCACTGGGGACACCCGACTGAGGCTTGAAGTGCAGTCGAGGTGGGTTTTCTGAATGAGGAGCTTGGTGCTTGGGTGTGTCACATAAAGGCAAAGATCTGTAATGCTTTAGGGAAAGGATTGGGACAGGATGACAGTGCTTGGGACTGGAGAAGTAGACATGGGCCCAGATAGGGTCCTCATACACCCCACTGAGGAGCATGGACAGAACTGGGGCTAGGAGATGCGGCCGTGTCCATCCAGTAGATGGGCTGAGGGAGGTAGGAAGCTGTTTGTTTTCTTTTGCTCTCTCTACATTCAGTGGTGTCACTTTTCACTTCCGATGTCGTGCTCAGTTGCCTGTAGTTTACCATCACTTACAGCTTTTTAAATGATGTTACCAAACTATGTCCTATTGTGAATAAAACTGCTTTGACATATAGTTGACTAGTATCACCCCATCCCCACCATCTTTTCACTGAACCACTGTGGCTTCACTACCAGAGTTATTGCCTCCAATCAAGTACCATGATGTGGCTTTTGTGAAGGAGAAAAGACAGATCCATTTATCAAAAAAAAAAAAAAAAAAAAAAAAACTTAGGGAACATTTACAGTGCTAGGAATACAAAGGTGAATAAAACATGCTTTCTACTCTTTTTTTCCCCCCAGAGTAACAGAGATTTTATTTAGGAAGAACAAAGAGAAAATTTAACGCACGTTCAAAGAGAGTTGGAAGTGGGTCCTTCTCATGAAAGAGAGAGGAGAGAAAGACCAGTTCCTACTCTTAAAGAGCTCGTAGGCTTGAGTGACCAAAGAAATAATAATAATAATCATAATATTTAATACCAGAATAAGTAAATATGGCATGATCCTACGTGCCAGGCCTTGCTCCATATGCTCTGTGTATGACTCCTGCAGTCATTCAACACCTTGAGGCCTGACCAGGCAGGTACTGTTGTTGTCATCTTTATCCAAGTCACCTGCTAGTCAGCTCGGAACCCCAGCAGTGTAGCTCCAGTGTCTGGGCTCAGAGCCCCTTCACCCAAATGGCCTAACAATAATCTAACATGACCAGTGACCTGGTACAGATGCATCACATCAGGAAAATGTCCAGGGGGTTCCTGGCACCTAGCCTAGTATTAGAGGTCAAGAAACGTTTTCTGAGAACGTTTCGTGGTGAACCTGGAAGAAAGAAAAGGAGTTAGTCAGGGCAGAGGAATAGAGGGAGGTGATTCTGGGTCCAAAGAATCTTAGTGCAAAGACCCGGAGCCTAGAAACCACTTGTCACTCAGAAGAACTGCAGAGCCCCCAGGAAGGCCCAGACGAGGCTGGGGTGAGGGGGTGAGGGTAAGAGTGAGGAAGAGCAGAGCTAGAAGAGTTGGCTATTTTCGATCTTAACATTTTAGTGCTAGAAGAAATCACTTGTATGATGATACCGTGTTTAAAAAAAAAAAAAGAAAAGATAGAAATTGCAAGGACAAGGCAATAGAACTAAGTTCCAGAAAATCCTGAATTAGATGCTGTATCACTTCAAGGCACAATGGCCTTTCTTCTTCAAACCAAAATGAGGACCATATTTCGGGCTTGTGACAAGTCTTAGAAAAAATATTTCTTATTAATGACGTGGAATTAGATATTTAGTTGTTCATCTTTATGGAAAGGAGTAAAATTCCATTAAAAGAAATATGAAGTTACCCCACAAATGACTTAATGCTGAGATGGAACTCTCGTTCTTCCATTCAACATGGATCTTCATTGAGCACTGTGCTGTCAGGCCTAGAGTACGACACCAAAGACACATCCGCGAGGACGATGTGTTCTGGAGCTTGGAGGATGCATATTCCAGCAAGTCCTCAGCAGCAGTCTGAAAAGCACGGCGTTCATGCTGAAGTGCTTTTGTGGAGACATCTAATTTTACAGATAAAAAAACCAGGAGTTAAGTGATTCACCCAAGTTCATGGATCTCAGTTTAGTGTGGTGGTAGAGACTTCTGGTGTCACACACTTGCAGGCCATTGCTCTTTCCAGGAACATCCTACTTCCTGGTAAACTACGAACCATGGGTTCGAAAGAAGTGTTTGACAAGAAGTCAAGAAGTGTTGTAAGTCAGGATGCTCATTGGAATACTTCTTTAATAGTCTACTATTCTTGACTGGGCACAGCGGCTCACACCTGTGATCCTAGCACTCTAGGAGCCCAAGGCAATGGATTGCTCGAGCTCAGGAGTTTGAGACCAGCCTGATCAAGAGCGAGATCACGTCTCTACTAAAAATAGAAAAACTAGCAGGGCATTGTGGCTGGCGCCTGTAATCCCAGCTTCTTTGGAGGCTGAGGCAGGTGGATCTCTTGAGCTCAGGATTTTGAGGTTGCTGTGAGCTATGACCATGGCCCTCAACCTCAAAAAAAAAAAATTCAATATTCTCCCTTTCTCATGAAATAACAGCCTACACATGGCCAGCATTGTCCAGTTTGCAAGACTGTTTCACGTTCATTATCCCATTTGAGCTTCAGCTGGGGCCCTTTGACGTAGTCTCTGTAGATATCACCATCCCCATTTCGCAGATGAGGAAACTGAGTTGTAGAGCATTTCAGGGACACAAGCACGTGGTTACAAAGTAGAGCAGACTAAGGACAGGCTAAGCTGCTCTGGCCTCAATTCATAGAGCCACTGAAACATAACTGGGATTAATCAGAGGTTCTGTGCCATTTCACTCAGGTTTCTATCAACACTTCCAACATAAGTGATGAAATGTAAATTGGTTTACTCCCACTCAAGAAGGAAGTATCTTGGGATAGAAATGTGAAAACTCCCCTAGGGCTGCAGATGTATCTTCGCTGAGATTTTCTGTGATATATACGTGCACATTTCTGGATATAATTAGAGTCCTGTCCCCATCCTAAGATCAGATGCTGGCAGCTGAGTTCTGAAACTGAACAATGTGTGGCACAGCACAGAGAATAGGAGAGTTTTTAAATAAATGTTAAATTGTATCAAATATTCTGTGTTCATTGAGATAAGTTGTTTCTATTTTAATATTTTCATTTAATTTGTTATTTATTTAATAATAATATGCATTGTTTTATTTCAAATTAATATGAGGGTACAAATGTTTAGGTTACATTGTTTTCAATTCTAAGGTGAAGTTCAAGTTGCAGTTGAGCCCTTCACCCAGGGGGCGTGCTCACACTGTGCACATTATGAGATCCCACCAACTGCCCTCCCTCATCCATCTCCCCATCTCCTCTCCCTCCTCACTCATCCCCTTTGCTAGACTATATTTGTGTTTTTCTTTCTTGTGGGTGTTTAGTTGTTTATATATTGGTTTCATAATAGTATTGAATAAACTAGATACTTTTTTTCCCCATTCTTAAGATACTTTACTAAGAAGAATGTGTTCCAACTCCATCCAGGTAGACACAAAAGCTGTAAAGTCCCCATCTTCTCTTATGGCTGATAGTATTCCATGGTATATATAGGCCACAGTTTGTTAGTCCCTTCGTGGGTTGATGGGCATTTGGGTTGTTTCCACATCTTGGCAATTGTGAAGTGAACAGCAATAACTATTTTGGTAGAGATATTTTTTTAAACATAAGCTTTAATTCCTTTAATATAATGCCCATGAGGTCATAAGTTTGGCAAATTGAAATGAAAACTGGGGCAGTTCCTGTGGCTCAAAGGAGTAGGCGCCAGCCCCATATGCCGGAGGTGGTGAGTTCAAACCCAGCCCCGGCCAAAAAA
>NW_003852468.1:2016721-2085597 GCF_000181295.1 Otolemur garnettii | reverse complement strand
AAATGAAAACTGAAGAGAGAACAAAAACTATAGAAATGTAATCAATGTTTTGTTAGTATGAAAGCTGACAAATAAACAGTGAACAGAGGAGAAACTTTTAAAACATGTATTCCTATGTAGACAGATTATACAAGTGATGTGTGAATACATTTTTGCTATTAAAGAATGAATAGCAAATGAATATTTAGATTAAAAAGTAGATGTCACTTGTACATGCCACTAGCAATCTTGCTACTCTTGCAGCAATTTCAGGAAAATATTTATTCAGAAAACATATTTTGAGGCTGGGCTCGGTGGCTCACGCCTATAATCCTAGCACTCTGGGAGAGCGAGGCAGGCAGATTATCTGAGCTCAGGAGGTTGAGACCAGCCTGAGCAAGTCTCTAAAAATAATAGCCAGGTGTTATGGTGGGCGCCTGTAGTCCCAGCTACCCTGGAGGCTGAGGCAAGAGAATTGCTTAAGCCCAAGAGTTGGAGGTTGCCGTGAGCTGTGATGCCATGAGACTTTACCAAGGGTGACAAAGTCAGACTCTGCCTCAAAAGAAAGAAAACATTTTGAACAAGCCTGTGTAACTACATCCAAGTAAGTTATCTCTTCTCTTGGTGAGTGTGAGTGACTAACATTTTCCAGTTATTAGTGCTGGAAAAACTGTGAAACAAAAGATAATACCAAATAAGTAAAATATTCTGCTATCACGGGTATACATAATAAGTCCCTCTTTAAAGCATAAACAGAGCTGGTATACATAATAAGTCCCTCTTTAGGGCATTCACAGAGATTTGACTTTCATTCATAGAAATCATCATTGATTTCTCATCACTCTCTATGAAAGGATATTAATTTGAAGGGACATCAAATCATCCAGGGTCTGGATCTGGCTCTTAAGGCTTCTATTCCGTGGTGGAGGCTCAGTTTTCTACTCTACATTTTGGCGTTACGTATTGTTTTGTTTAAATTTCTACATTCCTCGTTCCTCCCACTGCCATGTTTCCCAGCCCTGTGAACACAAACCACTCTGGGGGACTGTGCCCCCAAACACTCATGTCTCATGTCCTACTGTGCCACTGGCTCACGAGCTCTTCATGCCATTTGTTGGTTCTGTCTCCCCAGCTAGACTAGAAACTCGTGGCACAGGGATCACCCCTCAGCTTCTCTCTCTACCTGCCTGTCCCACTGAGTGCCCCCAGCAATTCTGCCCCCAGAGCAGGGCACAGGGCCCTAAAGCAATGTAGCCCTCCCCTCTCTCTTCTACAAAACTTGGAGGAACTCTCCAGTGGCCATATACACTCATCTGTCAGACACTTTTCAGAGGTGGACAACAACCCAGAGTCTACACAGTTTGTGTTTTCTCCGTGTAGACTTTAGTCTTGGCCTTCTGGAACCTCCGTTCCGTGCGGCTCCCTCACCACAATCTTGCTAAGCTTCTTTCTGAACCCTGATCCTCAAAAGAGCCCTGACCAGGTCCCATAGTTGGTACCCCAGCGGCTCCCAGGACAGGCTTACCTTCCTGTCTCAGCCTGAAATCGGCTGGCCCACAACTTCAACTACATTAACTCTCTCGTTCCCAAACTTGGCTGCCTTCTCTTACTCCGAGATTTACCACATGACCTTAGGTTTCTTTCAGCTGCTTCCAGAGGCACTTAATCCATTATCAATAGATTCTTTGATAGTCCATTTAATTATTAACACTGATGGTTATTTATAGAGATTACCCAGCCCAGCCCAGGATATGTTTGCTTGCATCCAGATCCTTCATGGGAACTTCTCTTACAGTCCAGTTGTGTCATCTGCACATAGATTGTACCGGCACATTCTCCGTGCACATTTTTTTTTCCTATGAGATTTTATTCAGCAAATAAAGAAACCAGTTTAACAGCTTCAAAAGGTCAATTGAGAAAGGAACCAGTCACCCTTTGTAGTCATTAAAAATAAATGGAAGAGTCATGGAGACTTATTGTATCTTTCGACAAGACTTTTTGGGGAGGGGGAATGGAATGAGAGGCCAGGTGAGAGTTGGAAGGATAACTGAGATTATATCTTTAGCTGCACAGTTGCAATACTTGGGTTTCCTCCAGGTGAAGAGACTCGAAATTCAGAACAAGGGTTTATCCCAAGCTGGACTCTCTAGAGATAAAGACCATGAGGCAGGGTTTATAGGTACAGAATCCTAGAGTATAGATGCTGAGAGCTCAGATGATTACAAGGACTGCAGCTTCTGAGGATGATATTGAAAAACTGGCCAATCAAGTAGAAAGGGCGAGAGATAGGAGGTGTCAAGCCAGAGTTCCGCTAATCAGGCTACATTCACCATCCAAGCGACCAGCAGCTTCCCTTTGCAGGTCGCATGTATCAATCTCAATTCCTCATCCCATAGTAAAGTCTGGAAATTTAAGTGTATCCCAGACTGATAACCAGCTGAGAAGGTGGAGGAAGGAAAGGAAAGTGTGGGCAGGGCTAAACTGCAGCCTCAAGGTCTCAGTAAAGCAAAGCGGACGTACTGGATTCTCTTAAAGGTGGCAGATGAAGGAACCTATTGTAACCAAAGAGAGTTTATCCTGCAGACCCTGAGGCATTACCTTAGCAGGCTGGGACGCCTGACTCTTTCTTAACTCTGTCTCCAGTTTGGAACCACATGTCTGCTGTAAATGATGTTTGGAGAGAAGAGGAGGAGATGAAATATGTTTCTCTGCTTCTCATGTCTCATTAAAATACAGGTACTGCAGACAAGGTATTCATCACGGACTTCCATGGTGACCCCGCAGGCTGCAGTGGACACCTTGCAGTGGCGTTTAATGGCGTGGTCAGGAAGGATGGTTAACGCACAACAGTAGCTGCACATAGCTAACTTGTACTTAAATATTTATATGGTGCCCATATAAGGACAGTGCTTTGGAAAAATAATGCCTGGTAATTATTAAGAGCTTAACATGTTCCAGAGACAGAGCTAAAAGTCTCTACTGTATGTCTTCATTTATTCCTCTCAACAACCTGATTAGGCCCTTACTACTTCCTGTATTATGCATATTAGGACACTGAAGCTCAGAGAGTTTCGGTAACTTGCCCAAGGTCACAGAGCTGCTGAGTAGCACGGAGAGGTTTCTAACCCAGATCTGCCTCCAGATCTCACGGTGCTCATCACCTCGCTGTCCTAAGAAAGGCACAGTTAGCTCCCACAGCTGAAGGGAAAGCTAATGCCACTTTTTTTTAACCCCAAAGGTTAAAGGGTTAAGAATCGAGGTAAGGTGCTTATTTCCCTGCACTTTCCCCCAGTTTTCTTCATTTCATCATGTTTGATACCGCATATCCGATATTGCGTTTTCACTTACATATGGAGTTGCATGAAAGGGCAAACAGAGTTGATTTCTAAGAATGTTCATCAATCAAATTGACCGGCTAGTATAGATAGCACCAATGTGGGTGACATGCTCCACCAAGGTGTGGGGCGGGGTGTGCCCAGTCTTCATGCTCAGGAGATTTACAACTTCCTTTACAAGATAAGGCATATCTATGAAAAGGTGATCCAAGGCAGCATATGATAAGTGTGAAATCATGGGTAGAGTGACAGCTCTCCACGTTAGAGGAAGGAGAGATCACACCTAAGCAGGTGGTCAAGGCGGGATTCTTGGAGGCTACGGTAGGTTCTGAAGACTGAGGGAGGAAGGGTATTTATTTGGAGGTAATAGAACTGTGAAATAGAGTCACAGAGTGAGGAAGTAAAAAGCATTTTTGGGAACCGTGCAGGCACCAGGTGGCCTCTGGCTAGGCTCACTATGGGAGGAGTGAGAGATGAGGCAGGAATAGGAAGCTGGGATTGGATTGCCCAGACCCTTGAAAACCCTTGAAAATAATGCATGGTAGTCCAAATTCTTTACAATAAATGACAGCCACAGTGTAAAGAAAGCACCAGGCCAATGAAGGCACTTGATAAACTGGGGAGGTTGTTCTGCAACATGGCAGAAAGAGCCAGGGCTTTGGAAATAAGGTTAACCTTAGGTCAAATTCTAGCTCTGGCATTTATTAGCAGTGTGGGACTACTTAATTTCTCTGAGTTTCAGTTTATTCATCAGTAAAATGTGAATAATTCTCATCTCACATAGTTACAGTAAACTTTTCTGTAATGAGCCAGATTGCAGATATTTCAGAGTCTATGGGTCGTGTAGTCTCTGCCATTGTATGGTGACAGCACACAGACAGGTGTAAACAAATGAGCAAGCCTGTGTTCCAATAAAACTTTATTTACAAATGCCAGAAGCCAGCTGAATGTGACCTTTGAGGCATAGTTTGCCAACTGGTGACAGAAGATTATAACACGCCTAGCACAAAATAGACTTCAGCCATTCCAATCACTCCCAATGCCTTTTGACACCCCCCCAAAGTGGCTTCCAGCCTCATGACCACACTCTGTTGTAGACAATACTTACGCACGTATTCTTCATCACTTGCTTTTCTGTGGAGCTGACCACAACATTGTTTTGTAAAAATGAATTTCAAAACCAGTGGAGTTTTGAATGTTGAATGTTCTTTTTTTTTTTTCTTTACTTGTAGAGATGGGGTCTCAGTGTTGCTCAGGCTGCTCTGGAACTCCTGACCTCAAGCAGTTTTCCTGCTTCAGCCTCCCAAAGTGCTAGGATTACAGGCAGAAGCCACCACACCCAGTATTGATGGTTCTTGTGGGTAGTATTTGCAAAATACATAAAGAAAAGACTTTTCCTGGGCATAATAAAAAATGAGAACCATGTCCAGTTCTAGGCTGAGAGGGCATGAGACAGCACCCTCCCCACTCTTGCACTATAAAGCGATAAGAAAAAAGCGCTGGAATTCACACCGTTGAATTTGGAAAAGAACTGTGGGGAGTTTGGGACCAACCGGCGCCCCCTGATGGAGCTTTCCTGAACTCAGTTGAATTCTGCGCGTTTCACCGCTCCAGGCTCTGATCAACCCGAAGACAAAACCTCGTCAGCAGTTTACTTTTTCCAAGCCTCCCCACTTATTACCTCATTTAATCAACAACTGTGTTGTGTGATAATATTGCTCCTAAGGAAATTGGAAAAGAAATGGTTAAGGATGGGGCCAGCGAGGCAACGGAGAGCGCAGGCTGGGGGCTGGGGCTGGGGGTGGGCACAGGGGAGAAGGCTTAGCAGGGTCCATAAGAGGAGACTCTGCCCACCCCCAGAATTTTATGTGGGACCTGTTGACAGCTACAGTGAAAAATCATCAGCCCTTCCCACTGAAACCTCACGCACTGCCAGAGCTGTGCCAGAGCCGTCCTCCAGCTGGCCGGCCAAGCCAGCCAACACGATGACCTAATGGCTCCTTCCCAGCCACTGCCCCGTGGAAGTCACAAGACACTCAATTGCAACTGGCCAGTAAATCATTTCTTTAGTTGCTGAGAGAGTCTTGTTGGCTGTGGGACCAGATCCGTGGGCCCCACACGGCCCCGAGCATACACAGCCGTCCTGGAGCCAGCTGGCCGTCACCTGGGGACCGCCACAAACACAGGCTGAGAAGCAAGCCGGACCATGTTAAGGAGGAGAAATCTGCTCTTGTTCTACAGTGGAAATTGGGCATCTGATTCCTCTCTGAACTATATGAATAAGATTTGCAAGGTAAATTAAGAGTAAAACCAAGATTGGAGTAGGAAATGTTTTAGCTTAAGAAAACAGGCAAAAATACAGAAACAAACTACAGTACAAATAAATTCTAATGAGTCTCGTTCCCTAGAGCAGCGGTTCTCAAAGTCAGCTCCCAATTATTCCATAAACAGGAATGTGTTTTGAACTGAAAGTTATGGGGGAAATGTTTTCAGTTCTATCTGTAATTGTTACCATTACCTTAAACTAAAACCTAGTGTCAGCACGGAAGTGTTCCTTTCGTGAACATTTAACATAGCAGTATTTTATTATATTTTTATCTTATTTTATTTTTGCTAAAGAGCACTTTTTGCTTCAGACTGTTCTTCACCTGGGCATGTTCAAGGACCACTGCTTAAGATCAGTCCTAAGATAGCCACTGTGCTATCTTAAGTTATCTTAGAACAGCAGAGGAGCCAGTATTTCATTACTATTCAGCCGTGTCTAAGACAGGAGGAGTTTTGCCAGTTCAGCTCCATATATACTTCACTCCGCTCGCCATTAAAAGGAATTTCTTGCCTTGGTGGACATACCTCCATTCTAAGAACTGGGCCTTCCCCCTGGCTCAGGATGGGTGGTCAGGATATTCAGTGTCCAGCTACCTCTCGTCCATCGTGGTCTGTGATTGTCCTTATCATGTGCCTGATGTCTCCGTGAGAAGATGAGACCTGGCCAGACCAGGAAGAACTAGGGCTGCCAGACTTAATTCTGACTTTTCAATTGATTGTGATCCATGTATTTGGGGTTTTTTTGTTTTTATTTTTTAATTCTTGATTTTCTTGTCAAGTCCTCACTAACCTGCTTATGTGTGGACGTAAGCAACACTGTCCCCTGAAGTTCCTCTGTGTGTTCTGGGCATATTAGCATCGCAACTACCACAGAAGATTTTGGGGAAACTAAACAGATGTCCGTCTGTCCCTAGAGGGACCCGGAAGCGAGGTTGGTGGGGGGACTAACCATCCCAATTTGTCTAAGAGTGAGGAGTCTCTAGGGATAGGGGATTCTCAGTGCTAAAACTGGGAAAGTCCTGGGTAAATTAGGATGAAGTGGTTACTTTATTGGTTGGAAAGAACTAGAACTTTACCTATAACTGAGGTTTGGATGCATAGGAGATACTCTATTATCTTGTGAACTGGAGAACCCTGAGAGGCTGTAGGGGCTCTCAACCAGTCCCTTGAGGGCAAAAGGAGACATGTCTACAGTGGGGTCAGCTGAGCAGTAGACTCTGAATTAAGAAGAACAGGGCTCCAGGCATAATGTCCAGTGGTCATTTCTACCCCTCTGTGCAGTCACCCATGAGCCCTGGATGGGTAAGCCTGGGGTAGAAATGCTAGAATTTTAACTAAGGGTCACAGAGCACCCCTGAGAGGTCCTCTCTGAAAGAACCGGACAGTGTATGTCCTGGCCAGAGAGAAGAGAGCACAGCAGACTGGGGGAGAGACATAGATGTGCAGAGACGGACAACAATGGCAAGACCAGTGCTCTGAGATGACAGAGTGACAGTGGACAACAGATGACAGGCTCAGCAGAGCCTTTGGTTGTACATGAGGCTGTGGCCTAACTTCTAGACATCTCAGAGGAAGAGACCACCAAAAATGATGCCTCCTCAAAATTATGTATTTCTGGACATTCTCAGACATAGATAAAGAAATTAATTTAACACTGGAAAAATAAAAGGCTGCTGATTAGCAGTTATAGGCATGGAGGATCAAGATTTGGGTTTTTATTGTAACATGACCCTGGGCTACGATGACGTACCATTGCATAGTGATGCTTCAGGTGTACAGACTAAAATTGTATTAAACTAATTTTTAAAGTAAACATTCTATTGAAGTACTTACAGAAAAGCACACTAATTGTAGATGCACAGCTTAGTGAATTTTCCCAAAGAGAACACACCTGTATACCTAAAATCCAGATTAAGAAATGGATCTTTAATATCATTCCAGAGTGGATGCCTCATGTCTCCTCCCAGGGACAACCACTATCCTGATTTATAGCACCATACATTCATTTTCTCTGTTTTCGGACCTCATATAAATGGCAGCCTACATAACATTTCATTTGCCTTCTTTGACTCAACATTAGGAGATGTACTCCTACTATTACATGAGATGGAAGTTTATTTATTCTCATTGCTAAATGGGATTCCCTTGTGAATATGCACAATTTACTCATCCATACTACTTCTGTTGGGCATTTGTATTATATCTAGTGTGGGGTTTGATCAATGATGCTGCCACGAACTTTCTACTACCTAAAGTTTGACAAATACATAATGCATTCCTGCTGGGTGTAGATGTGGAATTGCTGGGTCGCTGGGCGCACGCAAGCTCAGCTCTGGAACATCATGCCAAAGACTTTTCTGAAGTGGTCCTACAGTTCGCCTTCCCTGAACAATGTTTCAGAGTTTCAGTTGCTGATGCCATTTTCAACACTATCTTTATTTCACTTTGGCCATTCTGGTGGGTGTGAATTATACAGAAAACTTTGTTTTACCTTTAGATCTGGCAGACTCTGTGACTCCCAGTTATTAAGATCTGTCTCTGAAGTGGCTAAATGGAGTCTTTACTATAGAGATCCTAATGGGTTCTCTCATTCTGAGGAAGCTGAATATGTTTGCAAGAGATTTGGCTTAGAGAAAAATGCATTTCTTTGTTTTTAAGGTTGTAGGCTATTATACATTCTGAATCCAAGGGAAAAAATAAAAACAAAACCAAAGGCAGATGGTAGAGTGTCCGTACAAGAACATTTCCCTTCCCTCCGAGCTGGTTCTTTAATATAACATCCAGCCTGATGTTTATCCCCTTCCTAGTAGAGCGCATGTCCTCTATTCAGCAGGTGTCTACAGTAGCACAATGTACGAACCTTTTATTTAACCTACACATCCCAGGGCAGAGATGCATGAATCCATTTGTCTTGCCATAAGGAATCCTGGGGCTGGGTAATTTGTAAAGAAAAGTGGTTTGGTTTAGGTTCTCCAGGCTGTACAAAGAAGCAGGGCGCCAGCACTTGCTTCTGCTGAGGGCTTCAGGCAGCTTCCAATCAAGGAGGAAGGTGAGGGGGAGCAGGGAGGAGGTGCTGGGCTCTGTTTCACAGCCAGCTCTGACATGAACTGATAAGTAAGTTAGGGTGGTGGGTAAGATTCCGTATCACAGGGAGGGCACCAAGCCAAGCCATTCGTGAGGGATCCACCTTTATGACCCAACATTGCAGCCCCCGCTTCAGCACTGGGGATCAGATTTCAACATGAGACTGGGGCAGGGGAGACCAAACATCCACACCACGCCAGAAGATTATTGCTGGAGCCTCACAGCCAGTGTTAGGGGGAGAACTGCAGGGCTTCTCTTAGTAGTTGATCTCAAAAGGGAAAGCTGTTTTCTCATAGACCATTTCTGTAGGGGCAGCTGTCTTGATGGAAGTGGGAGAAATGTATCCTGGTCAAATTTCAGAAAATGAAGAAACCCTGGAGGTGGCATGGGGATTCCATGAATTTCTATCTAGAGATCAATCTATAGTATAAATTGTGCATGACTGGTTTTCTCTGTTTGTTATCACCCTTGCCCTAGGGATTTTGAATTCTACAGAATAATTTTTGCCTGTACATGAATCATTGACTTAGCTGTGCCTGAAGTATTAGCATATATAGATCATATGTCAGAGCACTGAAAATACTGAGAGGGAATGACAGAGTCTTACCTTCTCTGAGCAATTTTCTGTTCTGAGCAACTTACTGGTCTGTTTACTTGAAAGAGAGGATTCCATCGCCTGGCTTATTAATATTAATACTTTAAAAATATTTTGAAAATATAAAATATTTAAATGTTAATTAAAATATTTTTAAATATAATAATAATATCTTCTTCTTTTTAAATAAATTAAAGCCATATTTATACCTTTGTACAAAGTGGGCTTCATTCTTCCAGAGCTTATAACAATGATAGTTAAGAAACCTCAAAGCTGGGCTGGGTGGCAGGTGCCTATGGTCCTAGCTACTTGGGAGGCTGAGGAAGGAAGATGGCTAGAGCCCAGAGTTTTGAGGCTGTAGTGCATAGGGACTGTGTCTGTGAAAATAGCCACTGAACTCCATCCTGAGGAGCATAGTAAGACCCTGTCAGAGAGAAGGAAAAGGAAAGAGAGAGAGAAAGAAAGGGAAGAAGGGAGGAATGGAGGAGAGGAGAAAGAGAGGAAAGGAAGAAGGTAAGAGGGAAGGAAGGAAGGAAGGAAAAAAGAATAGAGGCCAGGCTCATATCTGTAATCCCAGCACTCTGGGAGGCTGAGGTGGGGGAAGGCTTGAGCTTGGGAGTTCAAGCCCAGCCTGAGCAAGAGTGAGACTTCCATGTCTAGCAAAAATAGAAAAATTAGCTGAGTGTTGTGGCAGGTGCCTGTAGTCCCAATTACCTAGGAGGCTGAGGCAGGAGGATCACTTGAGCCCAGGAGTTTAAGGTTACTGTGAGCTATGATTCCAGGACACTACCAAGGGCAACAAAATGAGACACACTCTCTCAAAAAAAAGAAACTAACTAAAACAAAGGCACTGTAAATAAGGAAGGACAGGAAATGAAACAGGAGAGAGGTAACCTAAAAACGTTAAAGAATTGTGTTTTTATTAGTGTTTTCCTCAAAATCACTTGGGTATCATAAAGCCTAAGGCAAACTTTTGCTTTGACTACGAGGAGAGAATTAGGGCCATGGTCACCCAGGTGGACTTCCCCTTTAACAGCTCTTCATTTCATAGGCAATGTGTCATGGCCTTGTTCCCCAACCAGACTATAATCCTTTGCAGGGCAAGGACATTTATTCACTCAAAAATTTGTTTTAGGCACCTGCTAGATGCTGGAGATGGTAAGATGATACTTCCTGCCCTCAGACCTTCCTGTGCCAGTCACCTATTTGAATCTCTGCCACAGGCCTGCTCTTGGACCCCTGGGAACTCACTCTCGTCTAGAGCTATCCTGGACTTTCTGCTGAGCTCCCATGACGTCAACCACCTGTCTGACCAGAGCCTGCTGCTTGCCTAAACATGCCTTCTGCCTAACAGACCTTTCTCCTGGCACTGGTGCCTGGTCTACCATCTCTGATTCCAATGGCCCCGCACTCCTAGGGTGTCTACTTCTAGGTTCTAGATCAGGGGTGTCCAGCCTGTTGGCTTCTCTGGGCCACATTGAAAGAAGAAGAGTTATCTTGGGCCACACATTAAATAAACAAACACTAACAAAAGCTGATGAGGGAAAAAGAAAGGTTCATGCATAATTTTTTGTGATATCTGCCACCATAGATAGCAGATATGTTTGTTTGAAACAGAATCTCACTTTGTAGCAGGTTGTTTGTTTGAAACAGAATCTCACTTTGTTGCCCTCAGTAGAGTGCTCTTAAGTCATAGCTCACAGCAACCTCTAACTCTTGGGCTCAAGTGATCTTCTTTCCTCAGCCTCCTGAGCAGTGGGGACTACAGGCGCCAGCCACAGTGTCTGGCTATTTTTAGAGACAGAGTCTTGCTCTGGCTCAGGCTGGTCTCAAACTCATGAGCTCAAGCAATCCAGCTGCCTCGGCCTTCCACAGTGCTAGGATTTTAGGCGTGAGCCAATGCTCCCAGCCTTCAGAGTCTTTTGAAATTGTCAAGCAGGTCCCAAGTTTGCAAGCACTAATATAGAAAATGTAGATATCTAAGGAATAAAATATCTTAGAGGTTTTTAAAATATATTTTTCTTAGATTTATTTATTTTTCTTACGTATACATGTGTTCATTAGGTTTCTACTTTTGCTTTCACAGAATTAAAGAGGCCTGGAATTTAATAACAATAACAATGTTTAACGTAAGGGCTAAAAACAAAAATTTCTTTTCTGATTTCTTTTCTGAATGTATTTATCCTCATTCGTCCTTTATGAGGTTGTTGTTTTCAGTCCTTATATTTTTATTATAAAAGTTAAAGAAAAGTGGGCAACAGAAAACTAGTGGGGTATGTGACATCGCAGTTGAGAAACTAATGCATCAGTATCTGGTTTGATGGAAGTAGCTGCAAGTCTCGATGCAACTCACAAGGCTCTCATCAGATATTTTGGTTCTAATTTTACCCCTTCAGTGCTTAACTCTTGAAAATAGTTGTTCACAAATGTAGACGCTGCCAAAAAAGCAATGGCATGATAAGGCATGATTGTGAAGTGAGGGATATTTATCTCTGGGAGGAGAGGACCCATACAAGTCCAGTAAAGGGACAGGATCCCTCTCTCTTCAGGAGAAGGTCAGATTGCAGCTCTCTGTACCCCATTTGAAAACTGACAGGTAGCATATTCATGTCTCTGGCAAATGGAGTCACAAATGCACCAAAATGTTGATTATTTTCCCAGAAATCTTGAAATCTGTTTTCAAATTTTTTTTCTTTTTTATTTCTTTTCTCTTCTTTTCTTTTTTCTTTCTTTCTTTCTTTTTTTGAGACAGAGTCTCTCTCTATTGCCTAGGTTAGAATGGTGTCATGTTAGCCTAGCTCTCAGCAACCTCCAACTCTTGGGCTAAAGTGATTCTCTTGCCTCAATCTCCCACGTAAAGTAGCTGGGACTACAGGAACTTCCACAACACCTACCTAATTTTTCTATTTTCAGTAGAGATAGGGTCTCACTCTTGCTCAGGGTGGTCTTGAAGTTTTGAGCTCAAGGGATCTTCCTGTCTCAGCCTCCTAGACTGTGAGGGTTGCAGGCATGAGCCACCATGCCTGGCCTGTTTCCAAATTCTTATACCAAATTGAAAAGCAATGCTGTATATTTTTTGCTGTTCACAGGACTGTATTTAGCCAAAACATAGTCAAAATGCATAACATTGTTTGCCTGAGCTTGACATAATTTCAGTTTCGTTTGAACTGCTGTTATGACTTAAAACATTGTATTGATAAGTTGGCTTTCACCTTGAAGATGCATGTTTACCTCATTTAAATGAGTGAGTCAACACTCTAAAAATGCTAAATCTGTAAGTTTTCATCATCAAGTTCTGGCATAAATTTGGTTTTTAATATCATAAATGACTTGATAACTTGGAGTAGATTGTGAAATCTTTTCAACATTTGGCCTCGAATTAGCCATCTTATTTCCAAAAAATAAATGATCTCACCATAGGCAGCATCAATATTTTGAAGGAATTCCCAAAATTGCCAATGATTCTACCCCTTGGCCTTTATGAAACTCACAGTCTTGATGATGATTTACACAATGGTATTATCCATTTTTAAAGCTTTAGTGCAATCATACTTCATCTAGCGTGAGTTTTGTGTGGTAATTGCATCATTGTCCATTAATTTTACAAGTCCTTCTCTTTTATCTACCATCTGAGGTTGCTGTGAGGTAGGCTGACACCACAGCACTCTAGCCTGGGCAGCAGAGTGAGACTCTGTCTCAAAAAAAAAAAGAAAAGAAAAAAAGAAAAGAAAGAAAAAAGAAAAAAAATTTTGAAAACAAATTTCAAGATTTCTGGGAAAATAATCAACATTTTGGTGCATTTGTGACTCCATTTGCCAGAGACATGAATATGCTACCTGTCAGTTTTCAAATGGGGTACAGAGAGCTGCAATCTGACCTTCTCCTGAAGAGAGAGGGATCCTGTCCCTTTACTGGACTTGTATGGGTCCTCTCCTCCCAGAGATAAATATCCCTCACTTCACAATCATGCCTTATCATGCCATTGCTTTTTTGGCAGCGTCTACATTTGTGAACAACTATTTTCAAGAGTTAAGCACTGAAGGGGTAAAATTAGAACCAAAATATCTGATGAGAGCCTTGTGAGTTGCATCGAGACTTGCAGCTACTTCCATCAAACCAGATACTGATGCATTAGTTTCTCAACTGCGATGTCACATACCCCACTAGTTTTCTGTTGCCCACTTTTCTTTAACTTTTATAATAAAAAATATATGAAAAACCTCTAAGATATTCTATTCCTTAGACAAGTACATTTTCCATATTAGTGCTTGTAAACTTGGGACCTGCTTGACAGTTTCAAGACTCTCTGAATGGGCTGCTGCACAGTTAGGATTACTGCAATGAGGACTTTTTTGCTTATCTATGGCGGTAGATATCATGAACAATTAGACATGGAACTTCTTATTTTTCCTCATCAGCTTTTGTTAGTGTTTGTGTATTTAATGTGTGTCCTGAGATAACTCTTCTTCTTCCAAAGCACCCCAGAGAAGCCAAAAGCCTGGACATTTCCTGATTTTATAGAAGAGGAAGCTGGAGCTTAGAGATCCAAATTAACTTTCCCAAGGCCACAAAGCTGTGATGAAGAAAAGCTCAAATCCACCAAGTCTCCCTCTTCATTATCATTGTTGTTGTTATCATAGCTAAATAATAATTTATTTTCATAAATTTAATACATAATTATTTTCATTATTGGCATTCCGATGGGCTGTGAGTATTGGGAGACAATTTTTCATGGTTCTTTCCCATTCCTGCTCATCTTATGAGCACAGGCGCTGCTCACCTTTGTTCCTGACAATCTTATCCAGGCTATTTGCATAGTGAATAGCCTCGGAAGTCAGAGATGACCCCTCCATTCAGAGCAAAGGACAGATTTGTTTACTGTCCAACATAACAACACAAATGTTTTCCTTCAGAAAAAAAATTCCTTACAAAATATTTTTCAAATAGAAAAAGCTCAGGGTATGTTTCATGTAATTCAAGTTTCCACTGGAAGAATACATTGCCAAAAATCAGTAATAATTTCTTTTTTGAATTTGAATATTATTTTTATTATTTTTTTTTTGAGATAGAGTCTTACTCTGTTGCCCAGCTCACAGCAACCTCAAACTCCTACATTCAAGTGAGCTTCCTGCCTCAGCCTCCCAAGAAGCTGGGACTACAGGTGCCCACCACAGTGCCTGGCTAATCTTCCTATATTTTTAGTAGAGATGGGCTCTCACTCTTGCTCAGGCTGGTCTTGAACTCCTGAGCTCAGGGGATCCTACTGCCTTGGCCTCCTGGACTATTAGGATTACAGGTGTGAGCCAAGGTGCCTGGCCAATAATTTGTAAAATTTGTAATTTGTAAATAATTTGTAGTCACCAGGAGCTGAGGCAAAGGGAAAGAGGGAGTTGTTCTTTATTGAGAACAGAATTTTGGTCTTGCAAGGTGGACTACTTCTGGAAATTCCCTACCCTTGGGCACTGCAGCTTCCTGACCTGAGGAAGGGAGACAGGATGCCCTTCATGGTCCCTCCCCCCTCCAAGGGACTTATTGTTAGAGAAGTTGAAAAAAAAGGAATAAAGAAGTTACTTGCTTTCCCAGATGTTAAATTATCGTAAGGCTATAATAACTGGAACAATAATTGTGGTTCCAGTATAAGAATAGATATGCAAATCAATGACATGGAAGAGAATAGCTCAGAAACACGTTTTATATCACAGAGGAGATAAACTATCATGAGGGCAGCATTACCAATCAGTAGTGGGAGGCTGAACTACCAGCTCCCGATACCTTCAGCCTATCAGAATGTCGGACTGTGGCTCTGAAAAACTAATTGCATGCTTTGGGAAAAATCGATTCAGGAATTCACATGATACATCAATATACAATTTTGAAGGGTAAGATTAAATATAGAAAAATGTATTAAACCATGAGCAAATAAGAACAAAGCCTGGAAGAAAGTCTAATCTCTGGATAGGGAACATTTCAAAAAGCTTTTCAGAATGTTTAAATTATCACATTCTTTGACCCCGTAATGTAACTAAGAGAATGTGGACTTCATCTTTATGGGTCTATGACAGTTGACTAGCTTGCTCCATGCTGCATCCACAGAATGGCAGGAATCCAATTAATACTTATGGATTTCAAAAATGAGACACCAACACTTAAAAGTGTACGCTCAGAGATGTCACTGCAGTCCATTCGTGTAGGTCAGTTGCTAGAAGTCACCCATTGCCTGCAGTTTTAAATGATGTGCTCTGGGGAATCCTCCCTCTGTGGGATGTCATTGTCCTGTCTATGATTTCTGTGAGTCTTGGCTGTTTTATTTTCTCATTTTTGACCTGAACCAGCCTACATATGAAATTCAGTCCTCTCTTTTTTAAGTTTTTATCTTCTTAAAACAAAACCAGACAAAGCAAAACAACATAAACACCCCAAAGGCATCTGAACATGTATCATCTTTTACAAGCTTACGATGACAGATGGGATTTTTACAATCACACAAACTGATTGATTCAAAAATTCATATGAGACATTCTCAGACATAAAAGTCCTCCATCCTCTCCCCCATGAAGAGATTCTCGCCGGCCACATTTTTTTCCGTGTGCTCTGATATCCTGAGGGTCTCTTGACCTTCTTTCTCCACTTCCGGAATGTCCTCCCATCTTATCAGCTCTGGGTTTTCAGGACTTGGGTTCCCAGGGACTACTTAGAGACAGTCAATCCCTCACTTTGGTAGTGCTGACTAAAGAAGAACTAAACCAAGGTTTTAAGGATTAAAGTTCCTTGTACTCAGAAATCTTCCTGAGGCTTAGAGTGTGAGGCCTCTAGCCCATGAGGAGTCTTTCAAAGGGGTTCTGTCAAAAGTCCCCAAAGCAGCATTTCAGCCCATTGTTTATCCAAAGGTGTGGAGGTTCAGGACGTGCAAAATCACATCTGAGTTTGGGTCCAAGAGGACATTGGTTACAGTTTACTGAAGTGCACTGGTTATAGATTGTAGAAGCCAAATCACTAACCCTGTCAGATGATCCTATGTGTAAGAAAAGTCAAGGACTCAGGTTGTTTTCTTTTTAACCAAGATAGTGGTTCAGGCTAGATGCGTGGGGGGCTGTGTGCTCTATCCTGTTTTGTCTTCAGAGTATCTTTCCGGAGACCTGCAGGCTCACGCAGTCAAGGACTCTGTGAAATTCTGCCAGGAGCAGAAAGGGGCAAACACCTTTCCCCATTTGTTGCTTTGCCTCAGTCTGCAGAGCAAAGCTGTTTTCCAGGCGCCGCCCTAAAGCTTTAATAACATCTACACTACTCAAAGGACCGTTGGTTTAGCTTCCAGTTTGAGCATTACAGAAAATGAGTAGGGGTTTCCAGGCTTCAGACTTCCTTTCCTCCTTTATTTATTCATTTATTTATTTATTTTGCAGTTTTTGGCTGGGGCTGGGTTTGAACCCACCACCTCCAGCATATGGGGCTAGGGCCCTACTCCTTTGAGCCACAGGCGCCGCCCCCTTTTCTCCTTTATGCCCACCAAGATTAAAAGGGAGTTAGCATAGATACTTGTTTTTCTCCTACTATGGTAGACCCCTTTCCTCTCTCCTTAAAAGCTCTCCTACAGACAGCTTGGCCTTTAAATAATATTTTTTCACCCAGCTACATTTTGTGTAAGAAAGAAAATTTAAAATGATACGAATGATCAGTAATAGAAGATAGCAGGTTAAATAAACCACGATATAAGGAAAGGTAACCCAGATCTATTAATATTAAAAAATTAATTTAAAAGCCAGTTGCCAGAAAGTATGTATCATTATCAAGCCGTTTGGCAATGCTGGATACATTTTTGTTTGTCACAAGGACCTGGTGGTGGTGCTACCACTGCCATCCAGCGGGTAGAAGCCAGAGATGCTGCGGCCTGTCCTCCCGGGCACCGGGCAGCCTTCCAAAGAACGTTCTAACCCCAAAGACCCGTCCTACTGAGATTAAAAAACCCTGGTCTAGATGAATATACCAAACTCCTAACAGTGAGTATTTCCAAGAGTTGACTTATGGAGGAATTGTACTCTTTCAAATCATTAATGTTTGCATTTCTTTTAATGAGTTTATTATAAACCAAAAAAAACAAAAAATTTTTTTTTTTTTTGAAAAGCTATAAACAAACCCGGCCCTGGCCAAACTGCAACAACAACAACAACAACAAAATAGCCGGGCATTGTGGCAGGTGCCTGTAGTCCCAGCTACTCGGGAGGCTGAGGCAAGAGGATTGCTGGAGCCCAGGAGTTGGAGGTTACTGTGAGCTGTGACGGTACAGTACTCTACTGAGGGCGATAAAATGAGACTGTTTCTAAAAAAAAAAAAAAAAATCAATATAATCAAATTATACAGCAGATGAGCAGGCAGGGAAAGGGGACTGGGAGAGGAGAGAGGGACGCCTGCTGGGTTAGGGGCTTGGCAAGAATTAGCCCTCCCCGCACTGGGGTGCTTCGGCGGCTCGCCCATCACCTGCCTTCCCGCTTCTCACGCTCAAGATTGCGGGGTTTGGAGGGCAGGGCGGCGAGGTCGGGGAGCTTGTGTTTCCACCTGTGCGAAGGATTTGGAGAATGTAACTTAGAAGCTTGCCAGAACAAAAACTTAAGTTTAAAGTACATGTGAAACAGAAGCCATAGGGCCGTTTGTTCTTCCACCAGGTAAATGTCCCTCTTTCAGTTTTCTGCGGTTGGTTTATTACACTGGAATCCCCTGCGCGCCCTCTGGTGGACAGATTTTCTTTCATCACTCAACTAAATGGTCTCCGGCATCATTTCAGTCGCTTTAGGCCACTGTTTTTCAAGGTCTCCTCAGGCAGTACCATGTCCTGTCAATCCCAGTACTTTGTTCAATCGACACATTATAGGCAACCAGAAACTGGTGAAAGAGTAAACATCAATCCTTTATAACCTGGGAGTGAATATGGAAGTCAAGTATGAACTGGTGTGTAAGCGAGGCAAGCCAAAAACCGAGAAAAAGCAGACCTGGCTTTGAGGGGTGAGCGCAATGCTGGGAACTGGAGTTGGAATAAAACCGACTCCAGGCCAAAGAGCGCCAGAAATCCAAAACAGGCTCTGAGGACGCATAAGGAGCAGACACCATTTTCCTGGAGCCTAGTCACCATCTACTAGGAGTGGACTTGGGGCCTCTACCCAGATGGGACCCCATGAGATGCACCAGGAGCTCTATTGCATAATTTGACTCTTTTCTGTTGTTTCAGCTCTCCTCTCAATTCCCTAATAACACAGCTCCCACCTCTACAGAATGGCTTTGGGGGAACTTGCAAACACTTCACCTTCTAAGGCAGTAGTTCTCAACCTTCCTAATGCCGCAACCCTTTAATACAGTTCCTGTGGGTGGCCACCCACATGTTGAGAACCTCTGTAAATCTAAGGGGACAGCAGCCACGGAGGGGGGCCCCGTGGGTATTTGAGGCTGGTGTTGCAATGTCTTCAGACTTTTCAAAAGAAACGGAAATCCTGATTATCCTGTGAAATCCCTTAATTTTGCAATGTTGACTCCAATGACTTTTGAAACACTCTGGGGGGCCTCAGGGCCAACAATTAGTGACCCATCAAAGAGGATCTCTAAGCTTCCTTTAACTTGTTTGCTACACTATAACTCTGGCCTCTGCTCCTATCTCTCTATATAGCTAATTTTTAAATGAGGTCAATTGATAATCCTAGGTCAGCAAGAAGCACAAAGTCACGATTGCTCTTTCTTTGAAGTGTCAGGATAATCATCACCTCCTCTTTAGGGAAAAGACCAAGGTTCCCTTTGGGACCAAGGTTCTAGAGAAGTCCCCTGCTCTCCATCCCCCAGCCCCACCTGAATGATGTCCTCTCCTGTGTTTCTCTCTGCTACAAACTCCTCCAGCGTGATGTGCTTTCTGCATCAGAACTAGACCAAACCTCTGCGTGATGATCACTTCCCCACGGTTCGATCTTTTTCTTTTATCTTTCTATCTTTCTTTTTTTTTTTTCCTCAGACAAAGGTCATCCTGCTGCCCAGGGCAGAGTACAGTGGTGTCATCATGGCTTACTGCAACCTCAAGCTCCTAGAGTCAAGCAATCTTCCTGCCTCAGTCTTCCACATGACTGGGACTACAGTTACATGCCCTCACACCCAGCTAACTTTTAAAACTTTTTGTGGAGATAAGATTTCACTTTGTTGATCAGTCTGGTCTCAAACTCCTGGCCTCAAACAATGCTCCAGTTTCAGCCTCCTAGAGTGCTGAGATTACAGGCATAAGTCTCTATGCCCAGCTGGTGATGTCCTTTTCTAAATTTTCTAAGTTTTCATTTACTTAAAAGTAATTTTCTGATGCTATTGGACTGATGATTAAACTCATTCCAATCAGGTACCACATGCTGAAGGTAGTGAACTGCTTTGACAGTCGGGCTTTTGACACCTTCTGTATATACATACACATATACATATATAGAACATTGGGATCTACATTCAGTCCTCTGTGTGTGCGTATGTATGAAATGATTGACCCCTTATCTCAGTCCTGCTGACAGCTATGAAAAAGTTTCTAGAGTTGTTGATCACAAGCCCTCTGAGAATCTACAGGCATACTATTTCTCAAAGCCTGTACATAGACCCCTATGTGAGCTCTAAGTTAAGATCCCCTACTATATAAGGAAGGGGCAAGCCAATGGCTCAGAGCCTGCAAGTCTAATTGGATTTCAAGAAGGCCTATTGATAGAAGTTCTCTCTTCCTCAGTGCATCACATCTCCTAGCAGAACTGAGCCAAGATTCTGAGACACCACTTCAATGCTTGCTTGGGAACTTAGGGCCTCTACCATACATAGTTTCTCTACAATGTTTTCTCACACCAGTCTGACAACTGGGTATCCAGACATTCAACCATGGCACTAACTTCCTGGCTTTGTGCAGATCCCACAGTTTGAGGGCTCTGTTCTGTAAGACTGCCCTGACTTCTGAGGCCAGTCTTACCTCCCCCTTACCCCCGCCAACTTCTGACCTATCAGCTATTAATCAGGCCTTCCCAAAACCTCCTCCTCAGGTTCATTAATCTGCTAGAGCAGCTCACAGAATTCAGAAAGATCATTAATTTAGTTTATTGGTTTATCATAAAGGACACAACTCAGAAACAGCTTAATGGATGGATGCATAGAATAGGGTGTGGGAAGTGGCACAGAGCTCCCATGCCCTCTCTGGATGGGCCAACACCTTGTGACTCTCTGAATCTATTGTTCAACAGTTGATATAGAGCTCAATCTCAATAATCCCACTTCCCAGAGGTCAGATGGTGGGGCTGAGAGTTCCAACACTCCAATCACTTGGTGTTTCTGGTGACTAATCCTATCCTGGGGCTACCTAGGGGCACTACCCTTAAGAGCATAAACTTCAATGGGATTTAAAGGGGTTTGTTGTGAATAACAGAAGATATTCCTATAGCTCAGGAAATTCAAAGGGTTTTAGGAAATCTGTGCCAGGAATCTGGGAGAAAGACCAAATATATATTTTTAAATAATATCACAGCTTCCCTGCACCATCTAGGACTATGTATGATCATTAAGCATTTCTACCTCTGATTTTTTTGCCTGGGTGCTATCTCCTCCATTCATCTGTTTTTCTGTCTTTTCAGATGGATTAGGATTGCGTTTAGGGTCAGAACCAGGGTTCTGTTGGCATTGGTGATGGGTCATCCAGGAGAAAGCAAGGACCTCCAAACCTGATCATTCTACCGGGCTGGGACCAGCTTCGGTAGTAGGTAACACAAGGATATCCAGGGAACTGCAGCAGGTAAATAAACAACCAGGCAGGTGGGCAGTGCAGAACCTCAAAACAGCATAGTAGGGTGGCAGGTGGCATTAGGATCCTAGCCAGGGGACTGAAGCTCAGGACCAGGATTTTAATCCTTAGAATTTGGAGGAATAAGACAGAAACTGGAGTTTGAAGCCAGGAGTCAAGTTAGGAAATTGACACAAGGGAACAAAGCAGGCAATAAGTCACCAATGTTGTGGTACCAAGTGGTGTATGTAAAATATGGAAATGCTCCATAAACAAAGTACAGCGTCTAAGCAGGGCTAACAGTGAGGCTGACGAAGTAGCACATCAATGAACTTTGGCCCTATAGTTCCTAACTCTCTTTCTGGGTTCCATGCATCTCTGAGTTAGGATGGAGCTGAACCTACAAATGACATCAAATGGATCTCCTGGATCTTGGAGGAACCAATAGGAATGTCATTAGCGTCTCCACCCTTGGTTAGTATTTTTAATAACAACCAGTGTGGGAAATTAGTACTGAATATATCCTGGGCCAGAGGATATATATAGAGAGAGATAGTCTAGTGATTTTTTTTTTGGTTTTATTTATTGATTTGTTTTTCATAAAGCAAAGAGAAAGGTAAAAGAGTGTTGTGGTTATAAGGATGAATCTGGGGGCAGACTGCCTGGATTCAGCTCTCAGCTCTGCTGTGAGTTTAACTGTGTGACACTGGCAGGTCTTTAAATCTCTATATTCCTCATGTAGAGGTTAATATAACTTTTAATATGTTATGGAAGATAATAAGAGAATTCACCTCATAGGGTTATTATGAATAATGAATGAATTATATAAAAGTGCTTATAACAATTTCTGACACATACAAAAAAACACTATTTGTGTTGAAATATAAATAAAGCATGTAAAAATATTTCATGACCCAGACCACCTTAGTATGATCCTGCATCTCAGGTGAAATCTCTACGGACAAAGGGATGGCCAAGAAATTGTCCAGAATGGGAGTAACACTAGGATGGGAAGAGGGTCCTATGGAAACCTGGCCCTAATCGATTTGGGTCTTGGTTTTCTATAATGCAACGTGTCTGCCTAAAGGTGAAGACTTAGAGGCAGCGCACGAACAAGAAGGAGCCATGAAGGAAAATTCATAAGGTAATGAACCAATGTCGTTTGTCTCAAACAACACAATATCCTTAGACTTGCCAAATTTTAAGGAGGAGAAATATCCAAATATCATGATCTGGATTTATCCAAATATCATTTTACCCCAGTTGATTTCAGTTTCTCTAAGTCTAAAACAACGTTCAATTCTCGCTTGTATGCCCTGTACACGGTCGAGGTCCTGCACTGCGCGAACATTTCAGAAATATCTCTTGAATCAAGTGTGTAAGAAAAATGAGGGCATTTACAACTCCTTTTGTTTGTGTTTAGGTTTTAAGGAGTTTAGGAAGACTGAGCAGCAAACCTAAGTGGAGCGGGGATTGCCTCAGAAAAGGGGGTATGTTGTAAGAGGAGAACGGGAAAGTAAGAGTGGGAAAAAGGAAAAGGAAGCCGAGAAGGAAAGGATTCTGATTCGATGATTCTGTATTAAGTAGCTTGTTGTTAAGCAGAGTAGCACTGGGTTTGGTGTCAGTCAGAATTCCCCAGAGAAACAGAACCAACAGGATGTGTGTGTATACATATGGAAAGAGATTTATTGTAAGGAATTCCCCAGGAGATGGTGGCAAGTCCAAAATCTGCAGGGTGGCTGGTGACTAGAGTTCCAGGAAAGCCAGTGTTGCAGATGAGCCTGAAGGCGGTCTGCTGGAGAATTCTCAAAGTTCACAGATTTAGGCCAGGCACATTCCCTCATATCTATAATCCTAGCACTCTGGGAGGCAGAGGCAAAAGATTGTTTGAGCTTAGGAGTTCAAGTCCAGCCTGAACAAGAGTAAGACCCTGTGTCTACCAAAAATAGAAAATTTAGCCAGGGCTTATGGTGGGTGCCTGGAGTCCCAGCTACTTGGGAGGCTGAGGCAGAAGGATTGCTTGAGCCCAGAAGGTTGAGGTTGCTGTGAGCTAAGCTGATGCCATGGCACTCCAGCTTGGGCAACAGGATCTCAAAAAAAAAAAAAGTTCACAAATTTAAATGTTAATCTCATCCAACATCTTTCAAGTTGATACATACACTGAATCATCAGTCTCTCTAAGCCCCTCCAAACCAAAATAATCTATTGTTCTTATATCCTTATTTTGAAGAATTAACACATTTAATATCTTCCCACTGTTATTATTATTATTATTATTATTTTGGAGATAGAATCTTAGACTGTCACTCAGTTGCCCTGGGTTGAGTGTAATACCATCATAGCTCGCAGTGTAGTGCACAGAAGTTCCACAGAGACTGCACTGCCAAACAAGCCAAATTTACAACAGAGTCCTTTTATTGAAGAGCCAGCTGGCGACTGCCTCAGTGTCCCAACATAGGGTTTCTGAGAGAAGCCCGGAGTGCTTAAGGAGTCTGGTTTTTAAGGCTTGATCTGCATCCTGGTTGGCAGCAGGCTGTCCAGGTGCATTGAGGGGGTCAGCAAGTAAGCATTGTGCAGAAGCAGCATTTTGCGGTTAGTTAGCCCTATGTCATACATCTTTGTTTTAATATTTTCCCGTACATTTTAGTTCCAGTACTTTTCCTCCATGCATCTTTGTCTCAGGATTCTTTCCACCTGGCATTGTTTAAAGGTCAGTCTGGGGATAGTCAGTTCATTTCCCAGGCCCAGGAGTTAGTCAAGCAAGAATTCAGTGAGTACTTTCTCATCTATCTTGGGAGCGAACCAGACTTATTCCATTTTGTTGAGGGCTCACAGCCCAAGAATTTGTCAGGAGCTAACTGTTATTTTTCTACTTTATCCCAGACCTAACACCAGCAACCTCAAACTCCTGGGCTCAAGTGATCCTCTTGCCTCAGCCTCCCAAGTAACTGGGCGCCTACCACAACGCCAAGGTATTTTTTAGAGATAGGGTCTCTTGCTGAGTCTGGTCTTGAACTCATGAATGCAAGCAGTTCATCCGCCTCAGCTTCCCGGAGTGCTAGGACTACAGATGTGAGCCACCGCACCGGCCTCCACTGTTTTTCTCTAACACGTGCTTTCAGTGTACTTGTATTGGAAAATGTTGTGAGTGCTGCAAAGCATTTCATTGTATGGATACCCCACAACTGATTAATCCATTCACCAGTTTGTGGACATATGGGCAAGCCAGGTTTTAGCTATTACAAATAATGCTGCTGTGATTTGCATGTATGTCCTTGTGTGACTTGTATTTAATTTCTCTTGTGTAAATGTCTAGAAGTGGGATTGCTGGGTCCTATGGAAAGCATATGTTTAACCTTGTGAGAGATTGCCATGCGTTTAGCAAAATTGCTGTACCATCCTGCATTGTCACAAGCAGTATGTGACAGTTCTAGTTGCTCCACATTCTTATCAAGACTTGAAATTGTCAGTGTTGTCAGTTTTAGCCTTTTTTTTTTTTTTTTGGATATGTAGTAGAATTTGCTCTTCTTTTCATGATCCGAATGATTGGGGAGATTGAGCATCTTCTTACGTGCTTTCCTGGCTGTTTGTATATTTTCTTTTGTGAAGGGCTGGTTTTGGCCCATGTAATACTATTAAGTTGTATGAGTTCTTTATATATTCTGTTTACAAGCAAAGCGTGTACTCCCCACTATCCAGTGCTCTCAAAGCCCTAAGGTTGTTGCTTTTTGCATTGTGTTCAGACGTGTTCGTTTTCTTCTGTGAGGAAATTGGTCTGTAGGATCTCACTGTATCATTACGGGAAATGAAAACTGTGAGGAGGATTGAAGGGATAGGACTGGAACTGGCTCTCATCAATTCTGTGTACACTCTGTTAACTAGAATTCTGTCTGTGACAACACCTAGCTCCAAAGAAGGCCCGGAGATGTGGTCAGTCTGTGCCCGCGGGGTAATGTGCCCTGGAGAACAGGGTTGATCAGTTATCAGTATTGTTGTGTAGGCCTAGAAGGAAGCCGCAGTGGCAGAATTTCTTGCCCAGGGACATGGTATGTTTATTTCTAGATCCTTTCCACAAAAGCTGACCATGGTGCACCTACTGTATGCTAGCCAGGGAGTTACAATAACTGAGGCTAATAGTTATTGAGTGCTTACTATGTGCCAGGCATATGTAGATTCTACGAGCATTTCCTGACTTTGGATGAACCTGATTTCTCGGGGTGGCCCAGGGAGGAGTGCCCACACCTTTCATAGTTACTGCTGTGTGATGGCGGGTTCCACCGCACCTCCCCACTTGCCAGCCCAGAGAAGCAGGCTACCTCCCAAGCACTGTCCATGCCCTGGAGGGAAAGGATCTCTGGAGAATCAGAACACTAATACCTTCTAAACTTCAAGAGGCCATTTTTTCCATTCTCTGGGCCATTATTTACGGCTCCGGCTCACCCTCCAGGGTTTGGGTAAGATTCTAATGAGAGCTCTGTCTCTGTACCAAACTATTCACAGCATTCCATTCTAGACCTGTTAGCAGACCAGTGTTTTTGATCTTTTAATGAATTTTCTACCTCCATACATGGTGTTGCCAGATTTATTTGTAATAGTCCTTCCATTATACAAGTAAATTGGGAATGCTGCCTATGTTATCATTTCTCTGTTCAAACAGTTAAACACAGAACATACATAGTTATGACAACATACAGCACTTTTGGGTACCTTTGCCCACAGACTGCTTCTGTTTGGTCCATCCCTAGCACATGAGCCATTTGGATGACCAGAGGTAGAGCTATTTCATTTGCCCACATGCTTATTAGAGTAAAATGTTCAAAGTTAATATATCTTTTCCCCTAATGTTCTACTCTCATTACAAAAATAATCAACATTGAAATGGTCAAAAGAGCCTCAGTGAAGATGACTAGTAAGAGAAATAAAAGGACAAAACAATACAAATAGTATCAAAGGCTCTTCATATTTCATAGCTGAATGGCTGGCGACACACCCGCAGCTGGAATTTCTCTTACACAGTCCAGCTAAACGACCCTCCCGACCTGAGCACACCGCCTGGTCCGGCAGGGCTGCTCTGAGCCTTTCCTAATAACATGCACGCTCTGATTGCATGGCTCTTCCTGACTTGGCCAGCGTCAGTCACTGTGTCTGATCTGAGACCAGCCTGAACAAGATGGAGACCCCGTCTCTACTAAAAATAGAAAAACTCTCCAGCCGTCATGGCAGGTTCCTATAGTCCCAGCTACTTGGGAGGCAAGAGGATCGCTTGAGCCCAGGAGTTTGAGGTTGCTGTTGAGCTCTGATGTCACAGCACTCTACCCAGGGTGACACAGTGAGACTCATTCTCAAAAAAAAAAGAAAAAAAAATACTGATCTTATTAAAATTGCCTGGAAATGTCATGGCTTCTCACATATCCTATTCCCTCTGCAAGAAGTGTGGATAATTCACTAGACAGCTCCAAGAGTCTTTGGATTTTCAGCTCAGAGTCCCTGGCACTGGAAGCTTCCTCAGCACAGCCCTGCCTCTCAGCTGACCACTCTGATTTCCGTTAGAGCATCCGGCAGCACCTGTCAGAGCCCTCTGACACTGTCTGTAACAGTGTTGCTGATCCACATGGCTGTATGGCCCACACCCTTGAGTTCCTTAAGGATGTAGTTTTTTTTATCATTGACATATCTCCCGGGTAAATGAGCATTTGTTCAATATGCCTCACCTGTTTTCTTTGTTTCACCTGTATTTGAGGTATATATTATCACCTTGTACAGATGAGCAAAGCAAGAAAAAGACACCGGAGCAAAGGAAAGATCAATGAATGAAATGGCTACAAGAAAAACAAATTCAATGAACATGGCTATGGAATAACAGAAAATGAATGGTCACCTTTGAACACACTTCCCACTTTTCATCAAGTGTGTTCTATCCCAACATATTCACAATAGTCGCTCTAATTCCTCATCACTCACAGTAATAACAAGTAAGAGTGTATAGGATGTGTGTTTACAAAGCATTTTCACATCCTTTTTTTTCAGGATGTGTTCACAATTTCAGATGAGGGACAATGAACCTCACAGAGGAGCACTGATTTATCCAAGATCCCATAACCACTATGGACAACCTAAGTAGCTATCTACTCAGGTCTTGAACCCAATATGGAGTCACATCATGAGATAGTTTCTTTTTTTTTGAGACAGAGCCTCAAGCTGTCCCCCTGGGCAGAGTGCTGTGGCATTACAGCTCACAGCAACCTCCAACTCCTGGGCTCAAGCGAGTCTCCTGCCTCTGCCTCCCAAGTAGCTGGGACCACAGGCGCCCGCCACAACGCCGGCTATTTTTTGGTTGCAGCCGTCATTGTTGTTTTTGGCGGGTCCGGGCTGGGGATTCGAACCCGCCACCTTAGGTGTACGTGGCTGGCGCCTTAGCCGGTTGAGCTATAGGCGCCGAGCCATGAGATAGTTTCTGATTATTGTATTGCCCGTTTATACTTTGTCTAATTTCCTTAAACTCCCTGTTTGCCTTTTAGGGAATACAGAAACATACTGCTTTCTATGTGATTACACACTGTCTAATAACTTATTATAGTGGGTTGAAGCAAGTTGTAATGAATTTGTAATTATGGTTTAATTCTAGAATTTGCCAGTTAGCTTGTCTTTCCTCCCCACTAAAAGCCTGAGCCCCATGTCAATTTCTCAGTCAAAAACTTCTCCATGACGTTATAGGTTTTTCCATAGCTTACTTTTTCCAACCTGATCTTTCTTTCCTTTCCCAATAGGAGGCATTTGCTACAGCCAGGCCAGGCTCCTCTCCCGTCACCTCCACCAACTTTCAATGTGCATTGCTGCTTAACACCTGCGCTTGGAACCCTCTGGAAAGATTCATCCTTCTTCACTGCTGTTTCTACTCTGCCCCAGTCATTCCATGAAGCCTTCCAAGAATGCTAACCTCCATGATCTACGCTTCTCAGGGTTAACCACCAAACATATGGTCCGTTCCACTTTGTTGTTGCTTAATAATATTGATCATAATAACACCACACATTGATGCAGTTTTTGTATCTTCAACATTTACCACAGCTCATAGCAAAGCCCTCAATAAATGCTTCTCAAAAGTAAAGTAAGGGTTGTGCTTTTATTGAGATCTTCTAATGTGAGAATCACCTTGAATTATCATTGAGCACTGTTTTAAGATCATCACAGATCTTGGGCTCCTGGACCTAGTGCCTAATGGATGAAGTGGCCTTGCCCGTGATTTGGAAGTAGGCCCACTACACTAGCATTGTAATTCATAATTTTGCTGGAGATTGCTATTCTCCTGTCCTATTCAGAACTTCCCACACCCTTCCCTAAACTTAACACTTTCCTTTCCACGTGACTCCTCAGACAGAATATGAGCTCCTTTGGGAGCACAGCATGTATTATTGACTCTTGGATTCCCCCAACATTGCCAATCTTGCACAGCACTTTCTACAGAATAAATATGTGATCAGTGCTTGTTAGTTAAGTTAATGTCATAGTGTTATGCACAGCTGTCTGATGTACAGAGTAAAGAATGACCTTGGTGTCAAAAGCTCTGCCCTTGAGTCCCTGGCCTACCACTTTCTGACTTTGGGAAAGTCGTCTTTGGATTTAACCACATAATTAGCATTTCTGGGGCTCTTCATTCCTCAGTGTAGATCCGGACGTCCATTTGGTATCATTTTTCTCCTGCTAAAGGATTTTATTTAATATTTCTTGTAGTGAAACTATTCTGGTGATTAATTCTTTCAGATTTTGGAAGTTTGAAAAAGTTGTCTATTTTTGAAAGATATTTATGCTGGTTATAGAATCTAGTTAATAGGTATGGTTTTTACCCCTTTATTATATTCAGTTTTTGTTCCACATGCTTTTGGCGTGCCTTGGTGAGAAATCTGTCATCTTTCTTATCTCTGTTCCCCTCTTTGTACCATGCTTTTTGTTGTCTTTTTGTTGTTTTTGTTTTGTTCTTGTCTCTGGCTACTTTTAAGATTTTCCTCTTGTCACTATTTTATAGGGGATTTGGGGTTTTGTTAACTTAATTTTGTGGCAGTTTGGCATAGTGTTTTATTCATTTATCTTGTGCTTGGAGCTCATTGAGATTCTGCATCTATTGATTTATAATATTCATCAAAATTGAAAAAAGTTTTGGCTATTTTTACTTAAAGTGTTTTTCCCCCCAACTTGGTCCTCTTTTCTCTTTTGTGAACTCCAATTACATTTGTATCAGAACATTTGACATTTTCCAACAACTTACCGAAGTTCTGCTCTTTTTTTTTTTTTTTTTTTGGTCATTTTTTTCTCTGTGTTTCATTTTGGTTCATTTACATTAATCTATCTTCAAGTTCACCAAAATTTTCTTCTATGATATCTAAGCTACTGTTTTTCCCATCTAGTAAGTTTTCATCTCAGCTACTATAGCTTCCATCTCTTAGGAGATTTTTTGGGGGGTCTTTTTTATATCTTCTGTGTCTGTACTTAACATGTTTAATCTTTTTTTTAGCTTTTTTAAATATATGGAATATAGTTATCACAAGAGCTTTTATGTAGTTGCCTACTAATTGCATTATCTATGTCAAGTTACGGGTTGATTTTCATTGACTGATTTTTCTCTTCATCATGGTTCACATGTTCCCCCTTCTTTGTGTGCTTGGTGATTTTTTTATTGAATTCTGTATACTGAGAATTTTACTTTGTTGCATGCTGGCTATCATTGTATGTGTGTGTGTGTGTGTGTGTGCACACGCGAGCGCCCACATCCATAAATTGTCCCAGGACAAGTTAATTAGAACAGTTTCATCTTTTCAGGTTTTTCTTTTAAACTCTATTAGGCAAGATGTAAGAAGTGTTTAGTGTGGGGATAATTTTTCTCTTTTACTGAGGCAAGACCCAGTATTTTGTGAATTAGGGGGTTTTCAGTTTGGCTGATAAGAATAGGAACAATTCCTGGCTGGTATAAGTTTTAGAGATTGTTCCTCTAATCCTTACAGACTATTTTCCTGGCCTCTGTAGTTTCCACACACATTGCTGTGGTCAGTCCCACATATTTTTGCCGTGAAAATTCCAAAGGACTCTCCTCCAGATCCCCAGAATTATCTCTATATCCAACTCTCTTTTCTCCAGCATTTTCCAGCACACAGTTTGACCCATCTAACTCAGGGGACCACTGCACTCTGCCAGATTTCCTCATCCCTGCCCTCTAGCCTGGAAACTCTCTCCAGGCAGACAGCTGGGGCCATCAGGATTTTAGGTTTACCCTGTTTATTTCTTGTCTCTGACAGAGACAGTTAGAGTCTTTAAAACCATTGTTCCACGTATTTTGCCCATTGTTTCAGTTGTTTGAGGCAGGAGGGTAAACCTGGACTCTGTTACTCTATTTAGCCAGGAGCAGATGTCCTATGCAGCTTCTCCATGCCTCAGTTTTCTTTTGTTTGAAATGGTTTTGATAATATCAATCTGTTCTACATTATTAGGTCATTGCTATATTCTGAAATATACATTTGAATAAATGACATATACATACAAATGACTGTCAGAGAAGTTATATGAAGATTGTGTCAGTCCTTTGTACTCCAGAGAGAATGTGTTAATGAGAACTTTCACTACAATAGAGTCAGAGCTGATAGCAGGATTGCGGGTATCTACTGGCAACTATCCGCTGTTACCCCAGGTCTTCTCATTCCCTGTGCAGCAAGATAGAGATTAGGGATTCCACATGGGAGAATGAACCTAGATCAGACTAGATTAGTCAAGGTATTTTTCCAGGTTGCTCTAAAATGTAATGTTAACTGTTGTTTTCATCCGAAGTCAGACAACTGGATCTGAAGCCCAGATAGAAAAGGATGATGATGCCTCTTTGAGGACATGAGGGCTTAGAAAGAGAACACTCTGGACTGAAAGTGTGGGCAGGTAACCTAAGAAGACAAAAGAGGAATTCTAAGGTCAGGATTAGAAATGGGGAGTTTGCTATCTGTAAGAGCAACAAGACCAAAAGAACTTAGAAAAAATAAAGATTAATGCCTCTGGTATAGGCTTCAAGGTGGTACATGAATCCCCAAAACTGTGTCCAAAACATAGAAGATGAGAGGTTTTGTAGTTTTCATCAGATTCTTTTTTTTTTTTTTTCCTTTTTTGAGACAGAGTCTCACCCTGTTGCCCAGGCTAGAGTGCCATGGCATGAGCCTAGCTCACAGCAGCCTCAAACTCCTGAGCTCAAGCCACAATACCCAGTTAGGTTTTTATTTTTTTCATCATATATATGAAAGAGATAGAAAAAATATATATGTATTTTTTTAAGTAGAGACAGGGTCTCACTCTTGCTTAGGCTGGTCTTAAACTCCTGAGCTCAAGCATTTCATCAGATTCTTGTAAAGTTCAATGACCTTAATAAGTTTCAAGGCTTTGGAGTTGAAGATAAGAACTTCAGCTTGAAGGAACAGAGGGAAGCTTTCTGATTACTAAACTTCCAAGGTAGGAGCAGCTCAGGCTTCATCCTCAAGTCAATATTTTTAAGAATGTGACCATCTCAGATCACTAGCATTGAGCAGAGTTTCAGACTATCTCATACAGGAGCAATGTACACCCCAGAATTTCACCACATTCATGGTGGGGGGATTGCCCATCTAGGGACTGCAATACACATACACGTTTTCTTTCTCCCTGTTGCTGGGTGGAGGTGCCCGAACAGCATTTCCCTGGTGACGAGGAGCCTTTCAGAAATGGTCTTTTAACCTCTGCCTGTTTTCTTTTTGCCACAAAACTTAAAGGTGATGGAAACTGGTGAGAAACAAATCCACTGAGCAGCCCCTTACTGGTATCAAGGTATTTGGAAAATAAAATAATTATTCCCAAGAGTGGTAAAGAAAGGGGTGAGGGCTGCAGAACCAGAGGGGAAGTTGTTATACAGACTAGGATAAAATGTAACGTCTTCTGTCTGTACCCTGTCGGAGTACAACTCACAAATGACACAGTACATACCCTTGCCTGGCACACTCATGTCTTCTCCCTCTCTCCTGGGTAAAGGTCAAACTTCTCTTGGCTCATTTCTGTTGAACATGCAATCTAGCTCTTTCTAGTAATATATTTTTTCTGAAAAAAATTTATAATATAATTCATTATGTTACAGGACTTTTTTCTTTTAATGTTTAGTTATATTTTGATGAAACCGTTATCTTCTTCCCTTCATTTGACCTGGTGTCTCCCCAAACTCCTTTTTCAGGCATTTCCCTTATTTCAGGGTAGGTTACTCCCTTGGGTGGTTGATCGCATTCACTAGTCACTGGTTCTTACTAGTTTTCACTGTCAGAGTTGCCTTTTCCAGTTCTAGTGTGCCTCACAAAGTTCCTTCATGTCCCAAACAAGGGCCCTTCCTGCTTGTCATCATGGTCACCGATGCATTCATTGTCATCATGATGATGAAAACAGCACTGTAAAATGGAGCTTTGATCTGTGTTAATATTGAGAGATCTTTTAAATGATTAGATAATATGAGTTCCCTCCTTTTTGTCCTTCTTAGAATGAAATGTAAAGTTCTTTTCCTGATGGACCAGTCAGTGTTGGGGTTCCTAGCCTGTCCTCCAATCCCCATCTCCCTTCTTTCAGCACAGCACCCTGAATTTTCCCTGGGGAACACGCTTTTCTCCTAATCTTAGTATATACTTCAGATGGGACTAATTCTTTCTGCAGATCCTGCAGTGGGCACTTTACTTGAGACGGACTCATTGGCATACCCACAGTGGCTGTCCAGGGTCAGGCACACAACCCAAGTTGGTCCAGTGAGGATCTGGTCTGGATGTTTTGTGGAAATTGTTAGAAAACTAGTGTAATCTCCTAGGATTATTAAACTGCTAGAATATATATTTTATGTATTCCAGAGTTTTATATTCTTCGCTAACTTACGACATCTCTTGCACATTTTACCTTTCTGCAATAAAGCCAACCCAGAGGAAATAGAGACAGATGAGAGAGACCCAGGCTGCCCGTGATGCCATTCGATCATGTTTTTGTCCACACTTGATCTCTGCAGACACCTGAGCCAATATGTCGCCTTATTCCCTTGCACCAGTTTAAAATGAGTTTCAGCTACTTGCATCCCCCAAAGTCCAGACTCCTCAAGTGGCCTCTCCGGCCTGGCCCTGCCTATCTCTCACCCCCTGCCTATGTTACATCCCCTCTTGTTCTCTATATTATAGCTATTCTGTCAGTTCCTAGAAAAACTCATGCTCTTTCCTACCCAAGGGACTTTGTTCTTCCCGTGCTCTTCCCTCTGAATGTCCTTCACGTGCATTCTCTCTACCAACAGGTTTCTGCCTAAGTGCTACCTCCTCAGAGGCCCCCTACCTGTGCCATACGGACACATGCAGCCACACACACTAGCCTGCAAGTCCCCCTGGGACAGCGACTCCATGAGACCTCTTCAGATTTATTATCCCAGTGCCTGGCATTGTGCCTGGTACATAGTAAGCACTAGGGTAGTACTTGTGGGCAAGTTTCTTGAATAAGTCGTACTTGTTCTGCTTTCCTCTCTGTCTCAAATTTTCTTTCCTTAATTCTTTGCATAGTCAGCTTCTTCTTTCTTTCTTTCTTTTTTTTTTTTTTTTTTGAGACAGAGCCTCAAGCTGTCCCCCTGGTTAGAGTGCTGTGACATCCCAGCTCACAGCAACCTCCAACTCCTGAGTTCAATCAAGTCTTCTGCCTCCACCTCCCAAATAGCTGGGACCACAGATGCCTGCCACAATGCCCAGCTATATTTTTGGTTGCAACCATCATTGTTTGGCGGGCCCAGGCTGGATTTGAACCCGCCACCTTAGGTGTATGTGGCTGGCACCTTAGCCACTTGAGCCACAGGCGCCGAGCCGCCAGCTTCTTCTTTCGATCTCAACCCTAATACCATCTTCTCAGGATGGCCTTCCTTGGTCAAAAAGACTAAAAGAAACACCGCTCCTCCTGTCCTCTCTGTTACACTGTCTAGTTTATATTCTTCATCATACTTATCTTGCCATGAGGTTATCTTGTTCAATTGTTTGTTTGTTTGTTTGTTTGTTTTCTATGCCCAAATGGAATATAATAAGTTCCAGGAGAGCAGAGATTGTCTTAATCCAACTTCATCCCTAGCATCCCTGGCAGCCCCTGGCACACTACAGGGTTTCCATAAATATACATTGATTAGATAAATGGATGGGGAATGAAAGTCAAAGCCTACAGATTACTCTCATTTGTGTGTTTTTCCTTATTTAATGCTCACAACAACTCTGCAATGAGCACTATCATACCATTCTTTCCATACCACGGAGGAGAAACCTAAGTCTTAGAGAGACTATGTAATTTGTCCAGAGTCACGTTGTTGGTAAGTTGCTGGAATGCAAATCTAGGTATACCTGCTTTGTAGATTCATTTTCTACCTCTTAAAATATTTGCTTTATTTCTCATAATTCCAAGTAGAAAAATAGGGTTCCTGTACCCCTCTTTCCCCATTAACCCCATTAGCCTTTTCCTTAGATAGAGCAAGTGGACAGCTGTGGCTCAGCTGCAGGGGCCAGAGCCTGCCGTGAAGGATTCACTGCACACAGGAAGCAAGAGGGTGCCCTGGGCTTCCAGCCCCAGAAGAGAGAGCCAAGATGGGGCTGGCCCAGGCATGTGCTGGGAACTTTTCCCCAAACTTCACTGTTCAGAAGACTCGCTCTCTTCCCAAGGGGCTGGGGCCAGAGAAGGCAAGGGAAGGAGGAGGCTGACGAAAAGGGCAAGACTGTTTCCTAATACTTTCAAGAGGGCCAAAGTTCTTGTTTTGCGGATGGTGGCAGTAACACAGGGAGAGAAGAAATTTCCCCAGCCCCAGCTCTCAATTATAAAAGAAAACACTTTAATTTGCCGTTGTTGTTGAGGACTGTGGGGTATAGTGGTGAGGGGCGTTGTGTATACTAGCAATATCAGGGCTTAGTTCAGCCAATACATTTAATTATATCACTTCTAAAAACCTCACTTGGCCCCTCTGTACCTTTGGGGTCAAGCTCAAGCTCCTTCCCGGGGCCAGGGCAACTCCTTCCCTGCTCCTTCCTGAGCAGCCCCTGGCCCCTCTGCAATCTCATCTTCTGGTCCTCTGTCAGCATCCTCCACAGCCATGGTGGTGGAGCCGTGAACTTCTTGCAGTCCCTCACATCTCTGAGGCATTGTGCATGTTATTTCTTTTCTGTGGAGCTAGTTCCTATTCAGCTTTCAAAATTAGGCAGTTAACCATGAGCAGCTCAAAGGCAGGTTATGAACCCTCGCCTCTCACAGTGGTTGACTTGAGTGAATTCCAAAAGGTTGGCTGAAAAGCCACCTTCCTTGGAAGCCTTCCTGAAAACTACTGGAGTTAGTTCTCCTCAAAATGCTCCAGCACATCTCTGTTTATAATTCTTAAACTAGACTTTAAATGGTGCTTTTCAGGAAAAAAAAATCTGTGTCTTATGCATCACCATATCTCCATTATCTAGCGCATAGTAGGTATTTGATAAATTAATTTTTAATAAAAGCTCTTTGAACCTCTACAATGTGGACAGTGCTGTGCTACGCACTACGGGGGTCATAAACACATGTATCTGATCTTAAGGGGGAAGAAGACGTGAACTGTTGACATGTGTACTCCGCAAAGCACTGTGAGATAACTTGGAGATAAGGCTGTAGAAATTTAAAAGAGAAGAGGAACACTGACTTGTTCATAGTAACAATAGCCACATATCCTCCTTTCCACCTGGAAATTAACTCCTATCCATTAACTATTTTCTTAATGGGTTTTGCAGTGTCTTTCACTGTGTGCCTTGGATCTGTTTCAAAAGCAGGTGGAGCATAAATAATAAAGAAAATAATGCTTGGGTGATCAGGCTTGGAAGGGCCTTTGAGTGGTGGGTTCAGACAGTATCTAAGAAATCTGACTTGGTATAAGGGGAAGGGAATCTATGTTACTGACAGTAGGGTTCAGATTCTACACTGAAAGGAGGCAGGTGATGAGCCTGGATCTTCCCCAGTTCCTCCTGGGGTAGCTCTACTGTCTGTCCCCAAGACCCCCCCAGGATGTCTGGGCATCCTTAAAGTCAGAGAAATGAAATATTTGTGAGTCCTGGAATGTGGGAACAACAAATCATCCAAACAAGTAAACAGGATAGACAAATTCTCTTTCCCATTGGGAGCATTTGGTCTAAAGTCTGATTCCTGCCTAGGAATTCTCCGCTCATAATTTGCATTGCTTTGTCAGATTGATATTGCCTAGTTCTGTAGGATCTTTCTCTTGAGTTCAGTGGCCATCTCAGGACAATGCATGCTGTGCAATGGTTAACTGGCTGGATAAGTCCACAAAGCTGAATCCTAATTCAACTATGAGCATCTCTGATTCTACTTCCAATTCTAGGTGACTTTTCCAAACTGAATTTTCCTATATTTCTGTTAAATGGGGGAATGGAAGAGCATGTTGGTTGTGGAGTTTAAACAAAAGATTTAAGAACTGAAAAGTGCCTCCTGGGTATATAAATTAGGACAGACCGAAACCTCATTTTCCTTTCCTTTTCCTTTTTTTTTTTTTTTTTTTTTTTTTTTTTTTTTTTTTTTTTTTTTCATAATCAGAGAGGAAGTTAAGAGAAAAGAGAATACAGAACTTGGACGAAAAGTCTGGCTTTTCTAAAATGCACCACCAGGTCCTAGCTCTTTGAAACTCATGATTTTCAGGGCATCATTCATTTGGAATCAATCACAGCCTTGTGACGTCTCAGAAACAGTTTCGTGTTGCTTTTAACTACTTAACTTTTTCTGTCTGTGTGTTCGTTGTTTTCAGCTATTAGGGGCTGTACCTGTCTGATGCCCGAGCTCCCTCCCAAGTCTAGCACAGCGAGCGTTTCGCATGGTTACCTGCTCAAGAATTGTTTGCTAAGGAATTAATAAGCCCTTGGAAGGAAAGATAAGAAGAAGAAATTTCTTTCTTTTTCGATGAGAATGTGCATTTCTCTGTTTATTTCGGATACGAATCAGCTAGTCGGTGTAAATTGTGCTTTTATATGTTCACCAGGTTACCTACACCTGAGCTTGGGCTGAGATTAAGAAATCCGTCCGGGGAAGATAACACGGGCGGGATCTGGAAGGCTCTGAACCGCGAGGAGGAGGCGGAGTCACGGAGAGTTTGAGTCTCTCCGTCCAATCAAAAGGAGCCGGTAGCAGCCGGAGGGGAGATAAAAGGGGAGCGGGACTTGTAGAATCCCGCCCAGTAGCGCTAGCCCGCCCCGCCGCCCCTCAGTTTAGCTGCTCCTGCCCACAGAGAGCGGCCGGTTCTGAGGCTAACACCCGCAATGGCCTTTGCAAATCTGCGGAAAGTGCTCATCAGCGACAGCCTGGACCCTTGCTGCCGGAAGATCCTGCAAGATGGAGGGCTGCAGGTGGTGGAGAAGCCGAACCTGAGCAAAGAGGAGCTGATAGCTGAGCTGCAGGTAAGGCGAGCCGGAGAAAAGCGAGGTCTCCGGGGCGACCTCTGCCAAAACCAGCTGCCGCGCTTGACCGGGCCAGCGCGCCCCACTTCCGTTCCGGGGCCTCCAGAGATGGGGGACAGCGCGGGGAGGGGGAGAAGGAGGGAGAAGCCAACAGAGGCCAGCTGCAGGATGCAAACTTTCCGTTCAGTTTGCAACGGCGCGTTTCGCGCTGGCTTGCCTCCCGCGAGCCCTGAGAAGTGCGGGCTGCACCAACTGGTCGTGCAGGCTGCTCGCTGGATGCCAGCGCAGCTCCGGCGCCTTCGAGTGCAGCGGCCCAGGCGGGGCAGCAGGGCGCCGCCTCCCCCACCCTGTCCCACGCGTGGGGGTAGCGGAGGAGGGGAGGGAAAGTGGCCCGGGGACCGGCGAGTCTACCCCAACCAAGACCTGGCCCGCTGGGCCCATTCCAGCCTCCTTCTGAGGGCGCTGGCGGAGCCCCAGCTTGTCTCGTGGCTGCTGGGAGCTGCCGGGGAAGGCGGCCCCCGTTGGGCAGCAAACGCGTACCCGCCTTTCGTCTGATGCAAGACTGCGGCGAGCTTTCACCGGCCCTTGCCTCCTGGGAGCGCTCGGAGGAAAGGGGAGTGGGCAGGGGGCCTGCGGTCCAGGCTCAGCCTCCATCTGGGGCCCAGGACCGACGACCTCACCTTTGACTTCATGGCTGGTTAGGAGTGACCACACTGGACTAGAATCTGATCCCAACATCTCCCACGCCCCCCAGGGGAAATTTATAGTCTTAATAAATCTTAGGAACGATATCTTGATTTGTTTTGGTATACGATTAGTTAAATCTATTTCAAATCTTTATCTATCTCGTTTGAAAACGTCCCGCGAGTTTTGGTGGCCTTGTCCAACACGTTTGTGAGCTCTTCACTCCAGCGCCTGCTCGTGTGATCCACCCAGCTGCCGGAAGCCTCTTCCTCACCCCCAAATCCTGCACCTGTGCAGAGCCTCCCGAAGCTTGCGGGCTAGTAAGACAGCGCGGCCAGCAAACAGGCAGCTAGACAGGTGACACAGGCCTTAAACACTGCCTTAGACCGTCCAGCTGCCTGCTTTCCTGCTGGGTTACTGGAGAGGAGCCCCTGGCACTCCTCACCTCCGTCCCTGTGTGAAGGTAGCTGTGGCTCTGGCCAGGGACCAGCAAGGCAGTGGAGTGGCCTCCAGACCAGCTTCAGACCCTCACCTCCACCAGAGCTCCAGATTGGGAAGAGTGGCCTCAGTTAGGGCTTTTACAGCTCTCTAATAGAAATTAGAAATCTTGTGCCCCAATCAGGGGGCAGGGATCTAGAAGCAGAATTGACAAGAATGGAGGCCTCACTGGTCACCCGTTCCATGAAGTCAGGAACTGGCTGGGTAGGTGCTGCCAGTCTGGGCTGAAACTTGGAGAACTGTTTAAAGGCACTAAAACCCCTTGGTAGGAGTGGGGGTGTTTGTTGGCTAAGATGACTGCTCGCATCCTGGGGCTAAGCTTTCATGTCAGTCTTTGTAAACCATTTGGTTCAGAACCCCAGTGAATCTCCCTGAGCAGTGCTCTGAAAGGTCCTTACTTCCACTCTCTGCCACTTTCATTCTGCATGTAGAGGTATCTGCCATAATGTCTCCTGCCCTCCCCATTTAAATCTTTTTAATGCCAAAGGATGCTTTGCACCATTGCTAGAACTGGGCCTGGCCTTGGTTCCCACTCCCTCCCGTTCCTGGCAGGCACATTTTGCTCTCTCTCACTCTGCAGTCAGAAAACATAATCATTCCTCCCTTCCCCCTCAATGGCGCTTTTCAGACTTGCAGCTAGCCACTGCTGGGTTTGATGGTCATGATCAGCATTTTAAAGAACGAAGTGGGAAATATCAGAGGGCAATCCAGATAGGAAGACTTTAAGTATTGTTCCATGAACTATCTTTCACTTATGTGTGTAGCTGTGTGTGTGTGTGGGGGGGGGTATAAAATCACAACTGAAAGGTATATTTCTTATTATTGGTCTCAGTCCAAAAAGTTTGGAAAACATTGGCTTGGAATAATAAAGCATCCTGTTTGGAGCTCACAGCTTAAGCAGAAAACATTTACTTAATCTTACCATGCATCAGTGGCTTTTTAATTTTGACCATGATCCATGATGAGAAATTTATTTTGTATCATAACTCACTATACGCATGCATGTGCATACACACATACACACACACACTGGTTATTAAGTGACACCACATCTGATGCATTCTAATGCATTTCTTCTGTTTCCTTATATAGCAGCGCTGGTCAGGACCACTAAATTGAACAATGGTAATGCATTTAACTTACTGAAACACATTTATATCTTTATATCTCAAAATTTTAAGAAAGATTCAGAAGGGAATCAGTCTTTCCATTCAACAGTTTATCTGTTCAGAGGCTCTTTTAAAGTAACAATATTTTGCACAGGATTTCATTTACAAAAGTTAAATAAGCACTGGTTAATCAGGAGCACAGTATTATGCAAAGCTGGGTGTACCTGCCCTCTCTATAGTTGGGGAATATGACTTGGAGAGTTACAGTGACTGCCTATGGTTTAAGACAGAGATAGGAGCAATGCTAGAATTACCCCTAAAGCCAAGTCTGTCCTCTTGGGAAAGGAAGCTTGTGTGAACTTGAGGAATAAGAAAGAGTTTCCACTGCTGAGTTAGCATAGTTTGTCTGAAACAGGCATAAATCCAGCAGTCTTCCAGCCAAAGGCAGCTAAGGATAGGGTGAGCAGGGAGAACGATGTGTAGGAAGTGCCTGTTCCATCTGCAGGGGGTACTGAAACCACAGGCAGAGAGCAGTAAACCTCACTTGTTGAGACTTGTATTCTCAGCCAGGAAGTGCCCAAGAGGAGGGAGGACCGTGAGGTGCTGGAGAAGAAAGTTTGAATGCTGACTGCACCCAGGATGTTAGCAGACATGGGCATTTCATAGTCTTTCTGAGTAGAGGAGAGGAGCTAGCCAAAGGGAGCAAAGTCTTTGAAGGAGATAATTTATGGCCTGAAGAGGGTGGGAGCTTGGAGTGTAGGGGTTTGAGGGCTTGGCAGGAGGTGGGTTGGTGCCGGGTTAATGTGTGCTGGCTGCTTGGATAAGGGGAAAGTGCTGGTGCTTGAGCTTCTAAGGGGCTGTGGAAGCCAGTTAACTCTGACCAGTGTGGGAACTTGATTCTAATGTGGGGCCAGAGTCTCTTGACTGGGAGTCTCCAAACGTAGATTCTACCCTTGGGACAGGTGAGCTCAAATGTATGTCCCTACCAGTCTGATTGGAGACTCTCAAACTCCCTGGCAAAGAAGGCTGGTTTGAGGGGAAAGTTGAGAAACTACAGGGTCTACGAGGTTGGACAGTTAAGTTGGAGGTCAGACAATTTAGTGTGTGAACTCATCCTGAACAAAGTACTCCATGCTTCCTTGCTGGATATCACTATGGTTGTCTTCGAAGTACTCCCCTTGGGAAGCTCGGCACCAATGCCAGTGCCTAGTCCACCCTTCAATGCAATTTTGAACTTTTTCTGGAATGGTCATCATAACTATCATATAAGGTTTGACCATTAAGTTCATGAACTCATCCTAGAAAAAGTGCTTTGAAGGGTGAACTAGGCACTGGCGTCTATGCATAACTTCCAAGGGGCGTATTCTCTTATCAGTTGAACTTGGACCCTTGGTCGTGGGTTTACCACTTCAAAGGGGGTTTGTTTCCTCAGTGTGCTACAGATGGTGTCCTTGCTGTTTGTAAAGGAAAGCACACTACAGAGGTGCTTATACATTGCAGCTGCCTCCAAAAAAGTTGTGCAGGGTACACTTCTACTCTCCTCCATTCTTGCCAACACTGAACATTATCATTTTCTTTTTGCCAATTTGATGCCTGAAAAAGCACAGTTTAAAATTTACATTCCTTTGATATCTTCAACTAGTGTTGAATTTTTTTTTTTTATGAATTAGTAGCCACTTAGTTCTGTGCATTGCCTACTTGTTATATCTTTACCTATTTTTTATTGGGTTCTTTATCCTTTAAAAAAATTGATTTGTAGAAAGTCGATCATTTTGGGTGATGAATTCTTGTTCTGTTATTTATGGTACAAGTTTTCTTCCCAAATCAAGACCCCCATTTGCAGCTGGATATGGTGGCTCATGCCTGTAATTCTAGCACTTTGGGAGGCCAAGGTGGGTGGATTGCCTGAGCTCAGGAATTCAACACCAGCCTGAGCAAAAGTGAGACCCCATCCCTACTGAAAATAGAAAAACTAGCCAGCATCATGATGAGTGCCTGTATTCCCAGCTACTTAGGAGGCTGAGTCAGGAAGATCTCTTGAGTCCAAGAGTTTGAGTCTGCTGTGAGCCATGACACCATAGCCCTGCACTCTACCCAGAGTAATAGAGTGAGATTCTATCTCAAAAAAAGAAAAAATAAATAAAGGTCCCTATTTGCCCTTTACTTTGCTTAGGGATCTTTCCCACACAGAAGTTAAAATTTTGAGTTTGTCAGTATTTTCTTCCATGGTTTCTGGGATTTGTGTCTTGCTTATGAAAGGTTTTCCAGTCATAAAAATATCCCTTTGCATTTCCTCCTACTTCCTATATTTAAAAAATTTTTAATTCACCTGAATTTTTAAAAATCTGAAGAGAGGAAGAAATTAAATATTTTTTCCCCTGGGTTTTCTTAACACTATTCTCTATTTAATTCTTCCTTTCCCCTTCAATTTGAGTTCTACCTTTATTTTCTATATTCCCACATATCCCTGGCATACATATACCACACTTATTATTCCATTCATGCGTTGTTAGGCCCTTGGGCTGTTTCTCCACCTTTGTGATTGTGAACAGAGCTGTGATAAACATTCTAGTGCAAATGTCCTTATGATAAAATGATTTTATTTTCTTCTGGGCAGATACCTGATAATGGGATTTCAGGATCAAATGGAAGGTCTACTTGTAGCTCTTTGAGGATTCTCCATACTTCTTCACCAAAGGACTATATTAGTTTGCAGTCCCACCAACAGTGTACAAATGCTTCCCTCTGTCCACATCCACACCAGCATCTACAGCTTTGGGACCTTGGGATAGGGGCCGTTCTCGTGGGGTTAGGTAATATGTCAAACTGCTTTCAATTTGTATTTCTCTGATAAGTTTCTCAAGAATGGAAAAGCAAGCATCCCATGTACTCAGTACTATGTTGAAACTAGTAGATCAACAAATATAGGTCCACACAAGAGAAACACACAAATCCAATAAGAGGGAGGGGCGTGGGGGGAGGGGTTGTAAGTTCCCACCTGATGGGCACAGTGTAGGGGTACATGGCACATGACCTGGGTGAAGGACTAAGCTGCAGCTCAGACTTCACCTTACAACAGCAAACAATGTAATCTAATCGTAAGTGCCCTCGTATCAATCCAAAAATGAATTAATGAATATATTCAAATTTTTCACTATAAAACATTGCCTTCGACTCAATCTCAATAACTCACAATTGGAAATAGCCCAGTTTATGTGAAAAAATAAATAACTGAACAAAGTGTAAAGTTTTATGCTTAGACAATTTAGGGTGTACGCAAACTGTCTAATTAGTATGTTGTGATTATATGTAAAGTGGAATTAAGCATTGGTTTGAATAGTTACACACAGGTTTCTCCAAACGCTTGACTGCCTAATTCGACTTCTGAAAGCCGCATGGGACACAGAACAATTCTTCATCGTGCAGGATTACTCCAGACAATGCTAACATCCTGACACCTGTTCAGCAAATGGCAATGACAGCCCCTAGTGTGATAATTAACAAAATAAACTCTCAAGTTAAAACAAATGACCCTGTAACCCTGACTTAAGCATAACAAAATGGATGCATGTAGCTAGAAACACTTATACCCTCATAAATCTTGAAATTAAAAACAATTAAATTAAATAAATTCCCCATATCCATGGATTTGTTCATCTGGTGCCTATTTGGCATGCTGATTGATTTTTTTTGATTTCTGAATGTTTTTTCCTGACTTCCTTTCAACTTGTTCTCCATTTTCAAAATTCTTGAACATCTTAGAGTGCTCTCATAAGTAGATTTTCATGGCTTCTTATCACATTTAGGGGAAGGGATTTCTGATGGGGGAATTTTAGGCACGTGAAATGTTTAGATTACTTGGGGAAGGATGGTAGGTGTGAGGATGGGGGCCTCTTAAATCATGGAACTCATTTATTCAGTGGGAGTGTTTTATTACCAACCATGAGCTTGCCCGTAAGCCAAAGGCAAGTTTTTCTTCTAGTCAGAGGGATCTGTTCCTATTTGTACTGACTCCCAGCAGGCAAGCTGGTTAGAAGGAACAGGTCGCCAGATGATCCGGGGACCTTTGTTAGGGATTCTAGATGCCATTTTGGAGAAGTCACAAGATTTCTGGAAGGTCTCTTGATTCAGGTGTCTTTAAATGCTGTGTCGGGGTGTCTGGAAGGTGGTTGAAGATTTGACTTGGCTCTCAACTAACTTGGATGAGATTCCACCTTCTGTCATATCCCACCATGTGGCCTCAGCAGGTTAAATTCTTTTTGCATCTGTTTACTTCTCTGTAACATCTGACTCAGGGCAGTGCCTCAGGTAAAGCAACTGCTCAAAAAACAGTAGCTACTGAAACTAGTAAATCCCTCTAAGGGATTTTAAAGTTTACTTTTTATACCCAGAGGCTGTGGCCTTGGCTCCAGCCTTATCATTTTGACATCTTGACAGGCTTGCCAGTTCCTCCTTTGTTACCGCCTCCTAGTTGGCCATGACAATGACCTTCTAGTTCTTAGGGTTGATTTTTGACCTGTTACAGTGACCTTGGGCAGGTTACCTCTCAAAGCCTCTGTTTCTTCATCTGGAAACTGCAGATAATTATGTCCCTTCTCCTTGGAGCGGAGTGAGAATAACATAAAGCACCCAGTGTAACTCCCGGAGCCCAGTAGGTGCTCAATAAATGGTTTATATGCACAGCACCGAGGCTGGCGAGACTGTTACTATGAAGATACAGTGGAGAGTATGGATACAGAAATGATTTAATACAAAAATCTTACTTTAGGAATGTACGATATGCTGAAGAGACAAAACCACAGGTCACAGAGGGGCCAAGTGAATATGAAACATTATTCTGGTGACAAGCACAGAAATGGCAGAGCAGGGAGGATGACTGTCCAGTCTGGGGTTCTGGGCAAAGGTGTGTGGAGGAGAAAGTCAGGAGAGTGTGGCCAGGCTGGGGAGCCTCTCCTTCGGACCTGAATGTGGCACAGATGGCAGGATGCTCTTTCTGTGTGGCATTGGCTAATAGTAGGCTGTCAAGTGGGGGAATCAGGGGCCCTGCAGGTGCCACCAGCTGTCAGCCTCCCTGTTCAGGCCGTCAGCACTGAGGTGGCTTCTGTTTGGCTCCTCTAACCCCTTGGTGTCTATGTCACTTTGTGGACCTACATGTTTCTTCTGCCTCAGGACTGTGAAGGCCTTATTGTGCGCTCGGCCACCAAAGTGACTGCTGATGTCATCAACGCGGCCCAGAAGCTGCAGGTGGTGGGCAGGGCTGGCACAGGCGTGGACAATGTGGATCTGGAGGCTGCGACAAGGAAGGGAGTCCTGGTCATGAAGTAAGTCTCAGAGGCTGAAGGGAGGATGGGGGACTGACCAGGTGGGGAGCTGCGTCAGGCAGATGGACTTCCAGGGGAGGCCTGGTCCAGGGCAGGGTGGGCGACCCTGACAGCAGAGTGGTTCCCAAGGCTTCTGAAATTGCATCTGTCTGAGTAAAGTGAAATGTTTCAGGAACCCACCCGCCACACAGCCCCCTCTGCTCACGGAAAGCCTTGGTTTTTATCGCCCTGTTTACAGATGCCCGACCTTTGCTAGCAGACTAGTGACTCTACACTTGCCTCCTCCTCACTTCCCTGCACGATTCTGGAGTTAAGACCCCAATTTCTCTTTCAGTGTTCCAGCAAAAGGGTCTCCTTCAGAGCTGTTTTTGCAGAACCCCAGGGACAGAGGTCGTGGTCAGCTGCCAGTGCAGGACTGCACCTTTCCTGACACGCAGCTGGTGTGGCAAGGCCATCCTCACGCCCCTTCTCTGTCCTCAACTTTCTCTCAGGGACCTCATGGTCCTCCGGTCTCTCCAGGGTACGGGTTAACTGACAAGTCACCTGACTGCGGTCAATATCCCACAGCAGAAATGTTAAACAATAACCCATCCCACATTCTCGCCCAGGACCCGAGGCAGCCACCCCCAGCCCTGCACCTCTACCCTCTCCCTGCACAGCTGTTTACTGAGGACAACGGGAAGCCAGGTGGCTTTGCACAAAGACCATCTCTGAGAGTCCTCTTATCTTGTACAGAATTTCTTGGCTTTTCCCCCTGCTAGCCTTCATTTCTAGACATGAAAAGACAAACCCAGTAAGGGACGAAGGAGGGAGAACATGGATGTTAAATTCTTTCAAAAAACATGAAAAAGGCCTTTGAGAAAAGAAGAACAGTTTAGTGTGTTGCCACCTGTTCTGCTTTCTGCAAAATGGGCGGTCTGCGTCATCGGTCAGTTAGGGCAGAAGGAGGCTTTTCTTTGTTCAGATTTGAGGAGAGATAGGGGATGTCAGGTAGAGATAAAAATATTAGCCTGGTTACTAATCAAGGCCACACTGGGGAAGTCCATGAAGCTGAGCTCTGAATTTGAGACACTTGCTCAGTCATCAGGGGCTCAGCTCTGGCAAGGTCAGTGGCATGGAGCAGTGGGGCATCTATGCTCTCTGTGGGCAGGTAGTTCCTGAGGTGAGACAGGGAGAGCAGAGCTGAGCCAGCACAGATCTCCAGGTCCTCCAACGCATTTCTCCTCTGCCTGAGGAGGAGTGAGGCTGGGGAGAGAGAGGCCCCCTATGCTTCTCTAACAGAGGTCCCCCGCAGGGACAGGGACAAGGGGCTTTTCTTGCAGGCCCGGGCTTAGGGCAGGAGGACCTAAGACTCCAGGATAGCAGTATGGGCTCAGAGGTTTGTACTAAGACTGCTAAGCTCAGGGGCAGTAGAGAACACAGCCTGCACGCAAGGTTTTCTCTAGGGGTGGGAGTGGAATACTGGGTCTCGGCCCACTGATGTCCCCTTTTCTTTGATCTTTAGCACCCCCAACGGGAACAGCCTCAGTGCTGCGGAGCTCACCTGCGGGATGATCATGTGCCTGGCCAGGTAAGTCCCTGACTTCTCAGCAGGGCCCATCTCCCATAGGCTGATTTTTATCACTTGCCCAGCAGACTAATTCAGAGAAACTTAGTGACCTGCAGACTACTGAGAAACTTCAAGGCCATCTCTCCTGTCTCAACCAACATTCATCACAAGGGTTCCCTAGCACCCAGAGGCCAGGTGGCTTCTCAGGTATCCAGAGACTGTGCAGGGAGGGCAGTGGATACCAGCTGCCCAGTTAGCAGCTGGTATCACTACCCAGGAGGAGAGAACAAGAGTGTGTGTGGCCGGTTTTCCTTCTGTTTCTCCTTATGCATTTCCCACTCTCCGCACAGACACTCTGCCTTAACAACCCTTGCAAACGCTCCCTTATCCGGCTGCCCGGAGCATCTTCTCCATTATGTGTCTATGTACCCTCTGCTTAGTGTTTAAGATTAAGTTCAAGTGTGTCAATTTATCATCCAAGAAGCCCTCTCTGGTTCCCCAGATGGGCTGTGTCCCTCACTCATTCCCCTGCCCCCAGGGCTTACCTGTGCCACTCACTATCCTCACAAATCTGTATTATAGTAGAATGGAATGAAAAACTGTTTTGGGAACCCTGGGCCTACCTGTGGATTCATGACACTGTGGGAGGCAAATGGGCAAGTCCTTTGTCCTTCCAGCAGGAGTTCTGGGGGATGTGGGCCTCTGGAGTAGAGGGGACAGCCCAGAAACCCCTCTGTTGTGGATGTGGCCCATAATGTGTGCACGTCTTACTGTGTTCGGTGGTGATTTGGCAAAGCTGACTGCATTGGGTGCTTCTGTTGGACAGGCTTTTCTGTGGTCAGTGGTGGGATCCTTAAACCAGCAGATCTGGGAAGGTCGCCTTACTATGCTCAAACCTGAACCCTTCTAAGACTGAGAATGCTCCTTTCCCATCCTGGAAACCTGCTTTTCTCCTGCTGGGGGCGGATCTGGGGAGTTAACTCTCATTCTCCTGAAGATTTCTACCTGAGGTCTCCAGTATCCACTGATCTTCAGTAGTTGGTGACAGGGGACAGTGGGAGAAAGGAGAGGCAGAGACAGCTCACACAGCATCAGGGTCTCAGCTGGGAGGGGAACCGAGCTGGCCACCTGGACCTCCCAGGCCATGCGGGCCGCGTGCACCTCCCTCTGGAGAAGTACAGAAGCCTGCTGTTGTGGTTTCACTTGAGTAGGGGTCTCAGTGCAACTTTCTATCTAAATTACCTGACTTTTTTCCCTGGAGGTGGATGGAGGGATTGGGAGTTGGGGAAAATGTCCCTCCTATTTCAAGACTGGCTTTATTTAAAGGGACAGGTGGAGCACTGTGATTTAAAGGAAGCTCTTCGTTCTTAGCCACTGGTGTTGTGACCTCACTCATCAAGCATGCATCAAACCTCAGAGGCGCCCAGTGTAGAAGGCATGGCTCTGCTGTTTGTGCCTCACTTGCTGTGTTCCCTGAGGCTGCTTCCCGGTGGGAAGGCAGAGGAGGGAGGGTGCTGCACACTAGACAGGGCAGCTCGGATGGAGAGCAGGCCCCCAGGGCCTATGTGGGGCCTCGGAACAGGTGGCAGGAGCTCCTGAGGTCAGGAGGAAAGGGGGGTGCACTACATGTAGGGGTCCCTGTTGTTTTTAGGCCGTTCCCCCTTAACATATTCCCCCCTGGGAATATTACCTTTCCATATGCACGGGAGTAGGGGTGATGGAGGACTTACCTCGGGGTGCTAGGAAGGGTCTCTCATAAACTATTTTTAGGGGCTTAAGTCTGCTTGTAAAGGGCCGCCCTTATTCTGAGGAGGGCAAGTGGCAACACCTCCTCTCACTTTCCATGGGTTCTGTGGAAGTTTCATTCTACATGCAGGCCTTGCTCACTTGCTGGGTTACCTCTGTCACACAGGAGGGTCCAGTATCTCAGGGTGACCACAGGAACTGTCACCTCTCCAGGTGGCGGCCCCCACTTTTGCCTGCTTTAACTTCTCTTCCTCTTGTTGGTCAGGCTGGCTGCACTGAAGTCTCAGCAGGCCCCTTGCCTGTGTCATGGTCCTCCCCAGTCTGGCCTGGTGAGGACCCCAAAGTGTTAAAAACATGAAGACCTGGGGACCTCCATGACCAGCTGGGTGTATCAGCGTTGGGGGGCGGTGCTCAGGAGTTTCCTGGGCCCTGTGGTGTCACATGCAGCTCGCGGCACTGTGAAGTCACATGGGCGGAAAAGAGGAAGTGAGAGAAACGCGGCTGCTGTAAGGCCTTTGATCAGGCCGGCTTGCCGCGGAAGCCAGCGGCTCCTCAAGGCAAGTCATTGCCCCTACTATGTTGGCCCAGAGCAGCGAGGTGGGCTTGTCCCCAAGAGGCTGGTTACTCACGTCTGTTGAGTTTACTGTAAGATCACAGGACTCTGTGATGTGGGGGGCCTGTCACCCCAGCCTTACCCTCAGATGGCAGTCTGTGCCCTGGTGACGAGTGGATGTGGAACAATGGTTACTGGTTGCCATGAAGTGAAAGTACAAGAACAGAATTTTGGGAGCTCCCTTTTTAGCATGACACATCGTCACACTCACTGACTGAATTTTTTGGTCGGCAGAAACGCCGGCATTTCAGTACCTAGGGGACAGACGGTGGTGGGGATGCCTTTCCTGGCTTTGAATCTGTTTAGGTACTTACAGCTGGGTGAGCTGTTCAGCCTTGGTGCCTCCTTCCATGAAGTTGTGAACTTGAGAGGAGCTAATATGTGACTGAATGTTTCTTACAAGAGGTCTAAAGCAGAAAAGGTGTGCCTTAAACATTATTTCACGTCCCTCCCCTTTTTGCCTCCAGAGACACCTTGATGACCCATGTCACACATGATATACCTTATCCTTTGACCCCCTAACTTTGCTCTAATTGCTACTTCTTCTGTTCTCCAGAAAACATGGAGACTCAGACCTCCGTATGAACCACAGGCTGTGAGAGTGTGTGTGTGTGTCTGTTTGGTCGTGGGCCAGGAAGGTGGGGTGGATGTTCAAAGTGTCATGACCAGGCGTTCAGACAGAATGGAAGTGCCTGTACTGTAACACCCGCCCACCCCAGGCTAGCCTAAGACCTTTATGGCTTAAGAGACACTCAAGAAACAATGAGTAATCAGGGAGAAGACATTCTAAGTTGTGGTCCTGATGAGATGGGAAGATGAAAGCAATTCCTTAAACTACTGAAGCACTTAATGTCACCGGAGTCACCCACTAGCCCACTCAGTTGTCCCTGCAAACTGGGAAGACTGACAGTTGCCCAGAGGAGAAAACTGTCCCAGCATCGCCCTGATTGGTACCTCAGTAGCTGAGGCAGAATCGGAACCTCCTCCCAGACTTGGCTGCAGACAGAAATCCCAGGCTGCCCAAGTCAGCCCAAATCCCAAAGATTTCCCTCTCCTACCCTCCTTTACCCCCTCAGTATTGATATTCCTCAACCTGAACCCCCAGACTCCCATCAGAACGCTCAGAGTGCCTGAGCCTGGTTCCTGGGGCAGCGACCATCACAGGCAGTGGCTGCTCGGGCCACTATGCCTGACTTCCTAGACTGGTGGGGGTCCAAACAGGCCTGCTCATCCTGTGTCTGTCCCCCCAGGCAGATTCCCCAGGCAGCAGCTTCCATGAAGGACGGTAGATGGGAGCGGAAGAAGGTGAGCAGTGGCTTTGCCTCCTGCCTCCTGGGCTTGGGGTCCCAGGGCCACTGGCGGTGCTAACATCAGCTCCTTTGCCCATTTGGTTGCAGTTCATGGGAACGGAGCTGAACGGAAAGACCCTGGGAATTCTCGGCCTGGGCAGGATCGGGAGAGAGGTGGCCACCCGGATGCAGTCGTTTGGGATGAAGGTAAGAGGTTGCTGGACCTCTTAGATGTGGCACTTTCTATAGCAATTTTGGAAGAGGCAGCTTGGCTGATGAGAAGCCAAGGGCTTTGCTCTGGGAGATTTGACCATCCTTTAGGAAGAGAGAGAATATTGACCTGCTGATCTGGACAATTGGGCTCCAAAGCTGAGAAAACTTGGAGGACCTTCTGTCCTTCAGCCCTGGAGGTGGTGGTAGCCCTAAGTCCCAGTGGACCAGGGTGTCCCACCCGTCCCTCCCTCTTGCTTCGAGGGCTTCCTGGTTTTGCTGTCTGCAGGACAGAGTGATTGCCCACTTATCCTTCTAGTTTCCCTCTGTATTCCAGGGAAGGATTTAAAGGCCCTTGTTTGGACACTGTGACGTGGTTTTAGAGCTGGAAGACTTCACATGTGTCTCAGAAGTCACACCTGACCCCTGCCTCCCAGCAGGGCACTGCCTTTTCCTACTGCGGGAGCTCAATAGGCTTCTGGCTACGGGAGGGCTGTTATCAACAGCAATGCCATCCTCATGGGCCAATCTAGGAAATTTTGCAAACTAGGAGAGGCCATTAAGCCAAGACAGGGTATCTGCAGGGCTGGCCAGGTAGACCAGAGAGATTGGCAGCTCAGAAGAGGGCTAGTGGCATCTCTATGTTCTGTGTGGCTGTTGAGGCTGCAGCCAGGAAGGCTTTAGTTAAACACTGAGGAAAAGTTTGACGATCAGATCATGTCAGGTCTAGAAAGATGTACATGTTGCTGCTATGAAATTGTCCCTTTCTCCCCATTCTCCTACCTTCTTAGAGTTAGAAGGGTCCTTATAGGTGATTGCCACCCAGAATATGTAAGCCCTGGGACTATAGAAAATGGATGGAAGTGAGACCCAGATGGGCGTCCTCTTGTACACAGTGGACATCTTCCTCTTCCTCCTGCCCCCACCCCCATCTCATTGATTTTAGTGAGTCGGCTGTCTGTCCTAAACCTCAGCTCTGAGGGGTACCAGCTGTATTCCTCTAGGTCCCTTGAGAGCAACATGTGGCCCAGTGGGAGCCCTGTGAAAACAAGCCACAGCCCTGCCCCGCTCTGTGCAGGGGTAGTAGGTGGCCAGAAGACCCCAGAGCACTTTCTCCTTCTTCCTTTTTTGTAAGGGCTCAAAGTCAAGGCTTAGCCCATGGAGAATTCTGATCTTCTAAAAGCAGGACTTAGGGTTAAGCAACACTAACAGCTCATGTGCCCAACTTGGTGAGCATTTCACTGATGAAGCAGTAACTGGAAGGTGGGCTCCAGGCCAGTGGCCATCCATGGCTCCCACCCTCCCTCTCTGTGGCCCCCTTCCCCAGGGATCCCCTCCCCTATGGCCCCCTTCCCCAGTGCTCTCCTTTCCTGTGTCCTCTGTCCCTGGGCATTTCCTACCTGTGCTGCTGCCACATAGCAAACTTCTCTGGATCAGGGAACACTCATTTCCAAGGAGACTGTGGCAGTGACTTAAACCAGACACAAGCCCACTTTGTCCTGAATAATCGAGGTGCTAGGTAAATTTGTCTGTTCATCTGGCACCACTTGCCTCTCAGCCACTGCTCCTGGCTGCATCCAGGGATATAGGGGCACGTGGGGCATCAGGAAGTGGCTGGCACCTCCCGGGCATGTGTGTGGCTCAGACAGACACCTGGAGCCTGCTCATCTCAGTGTTCACTGTGGCTCTTCAAATGTCTGCCCACATGCTTGCCCCTCCAGAGCTGCCTGGACTCATCGTTTTGGGGGGTCCAAGTGGCCTGGCCCCCCTTGCTCAGCTGCTTCACTTGGCCTTGTGCCCTGCCACATTTTGGGGTCCAGATGAATTTTGTCTCAGGGCAGAGAGATCACCAACCTGCATCATCCAAGCTTCTGCAATGTTCCAGCACTTGTGGAGAGCTAGATTTTTTAAAGGGAAAGGAAAAGTCTTGAACAAATTATGAAAGAGATGTCTCATACACGTGAGATGGGAAATAGTGATCAGTGCTTATTAAATACAGCTACTGCAAATGAGCTCTCTTCTGTCTTTGAAATCTTTTTTTTTTTTTTTTTTTTTTGAGACAGAGTCTTACTCTCTTGCCCAGGCTAGAGTACCATGGCCTTAGCCTCACTCACAGCAACCTCAAACTCCTGGGCTCAAGCAGTCCTCCTGCCTTAGCCTCCCAAGTAGCTGGGACTACAAGCATCCACCACAATGCCTGGCTAGTTTTTATATTTTTAGTAGAGATGGGATCTTGCTGTTGCTCTGACTGGTCTTGAACTCCTGAGCTCAGGTAGTCCACTCTCCTCGGCTTCCCAGAGTGAGATAGTTAATACTCAAGAACACAGAACCAGGACTGAAAAGATAGAGGAAGGCCAGCAAGCCTGGGCACCCTACAGGAAATCTAACTAGAACACATGGGGCCAGAAGCAACTTGATAGATTTTGAATGTAGAAACATTTGTCAAAAACTTTTCTCGCGGAGGAGGGCCTTGGTTGACAGCAGAATGATCTGATTAATAGCAGCATGGGAGACAGAAAAGGTGATGTGACTTTTGGCAGCATTAAAAGGAATATGGCTTCCAGGGCAGGGGAGATGATGTCTCTTACTGCAGTGCGGCCTGCTGGTGGCCTGAGTCATGCAGGCCTTGTGTTCAATCTGTACTGCTCCCCTGTGGGAGACTTTTCCTTAATAGTGTCACTGAACACCAGCTTGTAACCTTAGGGACACCACCATCCATGCCGGCCTGTTCCCTAGAATGTGTTAACAGGCCCAAGCCAGTCAGGAGCCGAGCTTTGTGCTTTCTTATCAAGATTTTCCATGAGGGAGCAGACCAGCATCTCTTAACAGTTTGTTTGCAGCCAGGGTTGAGATGAATCTGACTTTAGTTCAAAAGGATGGACATTGAACCCAAAGCACCGGTTGTCACGGATTCTTTCAGGTCCAGCTAATGTTTACTGAGGTCTACTGTGTCAGTTCCTTTGCTCCCAAGGACCTGCGGGTCAATATTATTATCTCAGGTTTACAGATAAGGTAAGTGAGGCCCAGAAAGGTCCTCACCCTGACTTCCCGTCGGCTGCTCTTTGCCCTGTGTGGGCAAAGGGCCACTGTTTCATTCATGATCCATAATGATGATCGTGACTGGTAATGGTCCCTGAGCCTTCTCACTGTGCTTGGCTGTTCCAGGGGCAGACGTTGGCCAGGACAGGCGGCATCTATCTCAGTCTGGCACCTGGAATTCATACTGCCCCAGTCCAGTGTGAATTTTCACTTTTCTCAGAGCCTCAGGTTCTGGGTGGGAGTGAGGAGGGGCCCACGCAGACAGCAGATGGTAGGACTTTGGGCCTTCACCTCTGCAGCTTTGGATTGATCTATTTTTACACTGGGTTTCTGTTTAAGATTTTACTGCAGAAAAAGGGAGAGTTCTGCTGCTAAGCCAGAAAACTTGGCAGGGCTGGGACACAGGCGTGACAGTGGGGTTCTTTATTGGTGTCCCCCTAACATGAAGGCCTCCTTGCTCACTTGTGTGCTCTGCTGAGCCAGCAGGGCCCTGAAACTGGGGTGTCATCCTCCCAGGGCTGCCTCCCACAGCACCAGCCAGGAGGCACTCCAGACTACTGCTCAGAAAGCTAGGTCTCTGTTGCCTCAGCGCTGGGAGTCTGTCCTGGGACCTGGATGGGGGAATCCCTACACTGGTCTTTGAATGGTGTGAGCCCAGAGGTACTCCAACTTCTGCAGATCAAGGCGCCTGAGTCTTTCTAGGACACATCAGTACCCCTCCAGGGACGTCCTTGTCATCTGGGCCTGATGTCACACTTTCCACCTACCCTGCGTGGTCTCCTGGCTGTAAGAACCCCAGCTCCTAGCTGAGTTCAGCTCCTTCTGCCCTGACTCACCCTAATGAAGAGTAAGGACAGGGGCTTTCCCAGCAGTTGTCTACAGACACATTACATTGTCTGTGAAAGAAAGGAGCAGGTTGGTGCCTCACTGACGCCCAGGGAGGTGCTCACCTGCTCCCAGCCCTGGCCACCTGCCCAAGGGGACTGGGGGGGACACAGACTGTCAGCCCTTTCTCCTGTCCAGCGACCACGCTCTGTGAACTCACCCAGTCAGGCTCTGGTCTCTCTTGCTGTGCCCTTCCTCCCTGCGCCACGTGAGAAGAAATACATTGGGATCAGAGATGAACAGCCCATTGTTCCCACTGGCCTCAGAGCCAGTGGACAAAGGAGACTGGTGAAAACAAGGGCAGCACTCTGGCCTCCCCTTGGGACACTTGCTTCTTCCCATGATGCATGAGCAGGGTATATCCCAGGAGGTGGCCATGTCTGAATGGACCCTTTGGTGCTGTGAGCCAGGGGTCCTTATAGGCTGTGGCAGATGGGGGCATCTTTCCCCCCAAACCCCCAACTAGGGGAGAAGGGCCCCTTGGATTCCTTGTTTAACCAGGTTAAAGATGCAAAGCATGATCCAGAAGCTTTGCCTTGTAACCATTTTCAGTTTCTTCCCTAGAAGTACTGACTTTGAAACAGAGTCCTTCTCTCCATTATGTTTTAAAGTAGCTTTTATGTTTATCTAATTCAGAAATAATTCATGAACTGTATAGTAGAGAATGTAAAAAGCATGGGAAAATGCAAAGGAGGAAAATTATTCCACCACTCAGAGAGAAGCACTCTTAAAGCCTTGTGTGCTGTTAAGTTCTTTCTGTTTGTTTTTGTTTAATCCTGAGCCAGCTCTGAACATTGCCCTCTCAGGGTTTAGGGTAATTCCTCTTCAAATACTGTTGCATTATGGAAGGTTAGAGTAGGGATGAATGAACGCATCCATCAGTCCAGGTCCAGAGGGGGATGACTTGTGCCTGTGCACACAGCTGCCCGTCACTGAGACGAGACGCAGGCCCAGGTCTCCTGACCATCACTCTCCTCCTCTGCCCCTCTCCTCTCGCCTCACTTCTGCTCTCCCTGTGGAAACACGCGGTCCATCTGCCCATTTCCCAGACCTATGCCCCCCTCTCCCCAGCTTCATCCACCATCTCTTCTTTCTCTAGGCTGTGCCCTGTGACATGTCACTGCTCCCATGTCTAGCCACACATGAGGTGCTTGTGCGTGTATGTGGGGGGGTTAGAATGTGGGGAGACCTCCCCTGGAGCTCTGGCCGTGCCCCCTCCCGGTTGAGGGAGCCCAGCTTTCTGTGGCTCTAAAGCAGACAGAGAATAGCACCAGACTTAATTTGTCTTGGGAATTAAAGCGGAGAATTAAATTATGCTTGATGGTTTGTTGTTATGGATACATAGAACTAACATCCAGTATTAGTGATTAATAATGCCACATCCTCTCTCTCTCTGGCTTCTGACCAGACTGTAGGGTATGACCCCATCATTTCTCCAGAGGCCTCGGCCTCCTTCGGTGTTCAGCAGCTGCCACTGGAGGACATCTGGCCTCTCTGTGATTTCATCACTGTGCACACGCCTCTCCTGCCTTCCACAACAGGTAGGTGTGTCCCCGGCATTAGTGTCGGTCACAGAAGCCAGGACGAGTGACTGTGGCCCTCAGTCTGGACCTTCTGCAGACACTGGTAGGCAGGGGCACCCTGGGTCCTGCAGGGCACGGTGCTTTGATAGATGCCCCCCACACGAAATGATAATATGGCTAAAGGTGTTAGGGTGTTCTAAACTGCATCTCACCAGACCCAGAGCATCCGAGAGGGAAGCAGGGGCACAGAGAGGCTGTGCAGGAAGGGCAGGCCCTGGCTGGCTGGGGTCAAGCAGAGTCTTCACTTTCTTCCAGGCTTGTTGAACGACAGCACCTTTGCTCAGTGCAAGAAGGGGGTGCGCGTGGTGAACTGTGCCCGCGGCGGGATTGTGGATGAAGGCGCCCTGCTCCGGGCTCTGCAGTCTGGTCAGTGTGCTGGAGCCGCGCTGGACGTGTTCACGGAAGTGAGTGTCATTCAGCCTTGGTGTTGGGTGGAGAGGAGAGATGAGGAGAGGGGCCGAGCCTGGCGTTTATAGAAGGCCTTTAACCTACTGCCACCAGTGTCCACGGTGAGCAGGCGACAGTTATGTTGCCATGAAATCACACGTGTGGTTTGAGGAGCCCTTGAAGAGCTTGGTACAGAGGCGCTCTCCATCTGTGTTGCCTTCTGCGAAGCTCGGGTTTTTTTTTTTTTTGAGACAGAGCCTCAAGCTGTTCCCCCTGGGTAGAGTGCCGTGGCATTACAGCTCACAGCAACCTCCAACTCCTGGGCTCAAGCGAGTCTCCTGCCTCCGCCTCCCAAGTAGCTGGGACCACAGGCGCCCGCCACAATGCCCGGCTATTTTTTGGTTCCAGCCGTCATTGTTGTTTGGCGGGTCCGGGCTGGGGATTCGAACCCGCCACCTTAGGTGTACGTGGCTGGTGCCTTAGCCAGTTGAGCTATAGGCGCTGAGCCCGAAGCTCGGGTTTTAATGGGCACCTAATTCCTGGTCACAGCCCATTCAGACTGCTGCCATATTGATAAAGACAGAGGTGCAGATGAGTTTTAAGGTTGAGGATTCGAGGTAGGGAGAGAGGTCCCTGATGGAAGTGCAATCCCAAGGCCAAGGAAATGTTCCTCCCAGTGTCTACTGACATCCCCTTCCCTCCTTCTCTTCCTGGGGAGGGACAGAAGCCTGAGAGTACTGGCAGAGAGTGGGAGCGGCCCAGCTCCCACCAGACCTGGGGGAAGAGTGCGCTTCTGTGCAGTACAGTGGCCCCTCTCCTCAGAGTCCCACCCCCGGCATCAGGCCTCCTGTGATGCAGCGGAAGGAGCCTGGATTCTGGATGGCCTTGGCAAGTGACTGGCCCTCTCTGAGCCCTTGTGGCATGAATGGTCTATTTCCAGCTTGGGGCACATGGTGCATTTCAGTTTGTACTCTAGGTCATTTTCTTGGCTAGATCATAAGCTCCTCAAAAGCAGGACAAGCCTTGGCCTTCTGCATGTCACCACCCTCCCTGACACAGCACCTTCTCCTCTCCTCCACATCCTTGTAAAACTTGCCCTATGTGGCCGGGACTCACAGGGTTACATGGTCAAAATTCAATGGGACCAACTGCGCCCTGGGGGGGTTGGACAGAAGAGAAGACGCCCAGCTGACATTCCCTAGGGCAGTGGTTCTCAACTTTCCTAATGCCACAGCCCTTTAATACAGTTCCTATGGGTTGAGATGCAGTAACTCTGGGCAGGTTGAGAACCGCGGCCCTAGGGCAATCTTCTGCTTGCCGAGGGCTTGAAGGGACACTGGAGGTGGGATGGAGTTCGGCAGCCTGTCCCATGAGAGCAAATCACACATGTCTGTGTTGGGTGCCCGCCAGGGGCAGCATGCATGCTTAGAGCCCATCATGACACACTGCAGCCCATAGCCAGAATGCAGGGGTAGACTTGGGGAACAGCCAGTGGCAACAACTTCCTATGTTAAAGGTACATAATCCCCACAGTAATGTTTCAAGGGAGATAATACTGATCCATTTCATAGATGAAGAAACTGAGGCTGAGAGTGAGTGAAGTTTGCCCCAAGGCAGCTAGGTGGTAAGTGGAGGAGGTGAGATTTGAGGCTGGTCCACAGTTGCTGACCCGTTCACTCTGCTGTGATGGAAGGTTCACAAGGAGGCTGGTTACCAAGCCAGGAGCCACTGGCAAAACAGAAGCAGAAGGTGGCAAGGCCCCTGCCCATCTTCCCTCCAGCTTCCCTTATGGCCTGGGACGGCTCGAGAGGGTCTGGTCAGCTCATAGCCACTGACCTAGAAGTGTCTCTTCCTTCACAGGAACCACCACGAGACCGAGCCTTGGTGGACCATGAGAATGTCATCAGCTGTCCCCACTTGGGAGCCAGCACCAAGGAGGCCCAGAGCCGCTGTGGGGAGGAAATTGCCATCCAGTTTGTGGACATGGTGAAAGGGAGATCTCTAGCGGGGGTTGTAAGTATCACCACATGGGGCCATGGGGCCGAGTTTGGAGGGAGGGGAGGGAGAGTTATGGGGAATGGTGACTGTGGTGGGTGAAAGGATTTGGCCCTGGGAGCTGAAGATAAGGGACTCTGCTTCAGTCAGCACATCTGGGAGGAGGTGAGTGGGAGCCGCCTGTCTCCAGCCTTGATAGCTGAGGCCTTGGCAGCACAGCCCGGCTGAGTTCTGTTATCCTGTAGTCTCGCTGCAGAGATTGTGGCCCTTCCCAGGGCTCAGTCTCTAGAGAAAGGCTCCTTTGTTCCCCAGGCATTGGGGGTTAGGGAGCGTTGCCTGGACGACAGCTGGGTGCATTCGTGGGAGTATGGTGGGGGCCAGCCTATGGAGATAGCCCCCATGGGGCGTTTGCACCCTATAAACTCCCCGGAGCACCCTTTCTGCCAGGGATCTCAGGCCCTGCAAGTGCAGCATGAACCCTCCTGGCCAGCTGGCCCCCTACCCTCCCCAGTCAGGGCACAACATCCCCACATCTCGTCCTTGATGTGTTCTCTCTCCCCTTGGGCCTTTCCCGGCGTGTGCGTCTCCTCTGAGCTTAGCCTGACATCTGTGTCAAGTCCTGACTCTTTTCTCCTTTGGACATCCAGTAGGCACTAGACACTGTCATAGCCTGGCAGGGACACAGAGGTGACTGAGGACGGGCTCAGGACCTGCTTCGAGATACCCGCTTGGCCTTTCCAGCTCCCTCTCATTTCTTGGGTTAATCAACCACATTCTCTGTTGTTGTTAATGTTCCACGCGTTTCTCTCTTTCTACTTTTGTCTCTGAGGGCAAGAAACATGGCTGGAGCTTCTCTGAAGCTTGCATGGCTGGACCCGGAGCATTTATGCGGTACTCTAAAACAGTAGCACATGGGGGTGGGGGCTCCTGGGCCCCTGCTGGCCCTCAGCCTGGAGATTTTTCACTGTCAAGAACAAAGCTATGGCTGAAGAGAGCAGGCTGTTTGTTCTGCCCTCCCACCTTTGGATGGGTAGCCCGGCTCTCCAGGCCACTCTGCCCTCTCTAACTCTGTCAAAGCAGGGAGAGCAGGAAGCGGCCTCACTGCGTGTTCTCATTGCCAGCAGGCACCAGCGGCATCCTGGGCTGGTCCTGAAGGAGACGCCTTTCTTTTTTCTTTTCTTTCTTTCTTTTTCTTTTTTTTTTTGATGGGGTCTCACTCTGTCACTCTGGGGTTGAGTGCCACAGCAACCTCTAACTCTTGGGCTCAGGCAATCCTCTTGTGTCACCTTACCAAGTAGCTGGACTACAGGTGCCCACCACCACACCCTGCTAGTTTTTCTATTTTTAGTAGAAATAGAGTCTCACTCTTGCTCAGGCTTGTCTGGAACTCCCAAGTTCAAGCATCCCACCCACCTCAGCCTCCCAGAATACTAATTACAGGCATGAGCCACCATGCCCAGCCTGAAGGAGATTCCTTAATATACATTCTATCAAATGAGACCAAGAAATGTCCCTATCTTACCGAGGAGGTAAAATCTCTTGATCAAAAAAACTAAACTGAGGTACCTTTAATTATCCATTCGACGTGGCCAATGGTTTTAGAGTAACCATTTACAAAGAAAGACATTCTTGGTTCAAGTCTATTATATATATATTGACTCCCAAGTAACTGAGACTGTGAGTGTGCAACCACCAACCCTGACTAATTTTTTCTTTTTAACTTTTGTAGAGATGGGGTCTCACTATATTGCTAAAGTTGGTCTTGAACTCCTGGCCTCAAGCAATCTTCTTGCTTCCGCCTACTGAGACACTTGAGATGACAGGCATGGGCCATCACACCTGGCCTCAATTCTGTTCTCTAACTTTAGATAAAGAATTATATTAGGGGGCAATGCCTGTGGCTCAAAGTAGGGCTCTGGCCCCATATGCTAGAGTTGGCGGATTCAAACCCAGCCCCAGCCAAAAACTGCAAAAAAAAAAGAATAATATTAGGAATGATACGAGGATCAAGTTAGTGTCCCAAAGCACCTGAATCCTCCCTGGAGTTCTCCTGCATGTTTTCTAGAGAAGACTGAGAACTTGCCTTCCCTGGGCAGACCGGGGATGAGCAGTACCCCAGGGCAGGGCTCTGCAGACCCCACATTGAGGCCAGAGAAGTGAGGCAGGCAGCCTGCCCTATGGGGCCTCTAAGTGGCTCTCCTTTCCTCTGCCTGTGGTGGGCCCTCAGCCCAGCCAGCTGGAGCAGGGAGTCCCAGGTGTCCCCTCTGCAGCTGGGCTTTCTCTCTTCCACTTCCCAGCTCCCTACTTTCTCTCTGTCCCCATGGAGAGGATGAAGTGGCCCTGCAGCGGGAAGTCCTCACGCCCACCACCTCCTGCACGGCAGGGACTCAGTGTGGGAAGTCCTGCTTCAGCCCCATTTCCAACGCCGTGATTCTTCCAGTGATAATATTTATGAAAACAGAGAAGCATTTCTGTTTTCTTTTAATTGTATTTTGCCACTGCCTGTTTGACTTGCATCAAGCCCCGGGTTTCTCCTTACAATCTTCTTAGATGGTTGTCTTCACAAGTTGCCTCAATAAAAGGGACCAAACACCTCACTGAGAGTCAGGGCTTTTTTCTTTTCTTTTCTTTTCTTTTTTTGACAGAATCTCAAGCTATTGCCCTGGGTAGAGTGCTGTGGCATCACAGCTCACGGCAACCTCAAACTCTTGGGCTTCAGTGATTCTCTTGCCTCAGCTTCCCAAGTAGTTGGGACTATAGGCCCACCACAACGCCTGGCTTTTTTTTGTTGTTGTTGTTGTTGTTGTAGTTGTCATTGTTGTTTGGCAGGCCTGGGCTGGGTTTGAACCCACCAGCCCCGGTGCATGTGGCTGGTGCCCTAACCACTGAGCTACAGCACCAAGCCAGCCAGGCCATTTTGTTTCGTGTTTTCTTTCTCTCTCTCTCTCTTTTTTTTTTATTAAATCATAACTGTGTACATTAATGCATTTATAGGGTACAATGTGCTGATTTTATAAGACCATTTTGAACCACAGAAATTTTGGCACAGAACAAGCTGGCTCTGTTATCAGGCCCCTGGTGGGGACGCAGACAACCAGACCCTAGACTTACAACTTCAGGAGGATATACAGGGTGGCCATAAAGTTCATGTGCAAGTTAAATAAATTTAGGTAAATTGCACACAAACTTTATGGCCGCCCTGTATATGGGTGTCTTCCCCCACAGCTTCTAGCAGGGCTCACAGTGGACTTCTGATGGATTGATGTTTAAAGTGTGATAGGATCATCAAAACTTTATGATAGTTGTGTTTTGTTTGGGGGAGTTTTTTGGTTTCTTTTTTCTTGAGACAGAGTCTCACTCTGTCACCCAGGCTACAGTGCTGTGGCATCATACCTCACAGCAACCTCAAACTCTTAGGCTCAAGTGATCCTCCTGTCTCAGCCTCCTGAGTAGCTGGGACCACAGGCGCCCACCAAATGCCCAGCTAATTTGTCTATTTTTGGTAGAGATGGGATCTTGCTCTTGATCAGGCTTTTCTTGAACTCCTGAGCTCAAGTGATCCACCTGCCTCAACCTCCTAGAGTGCTAGGATTATAGGCGTGAGCCACCGTGGGCCTGGCCTTGTGATAGTTGTTTATAGAGTTTAGTGACAAAGTGAACACTCACTTAAAAAAAAGAAGTTAACTGATGACTCCATACTGAACCTCAGAGTCAAAACATTCGCATTTGACAATGCGAATGTTATTTTTTTTTGCATTATTATCATTATTATTGCTCAATATTTCGCTGCAGCAATCATCTGCTTTCTTTTCTGAATGTATTTATCTTCGTTCATTCTTTACGAGGTTTTTGTTTGTAGTCCTTATCTTAAACATTGTTGTTATTATTAAATTTTAAGCCTTTTTGATTTTGTGAAGGCAAAGAGTGGAAACCAAATAAACACATGTATATGTATAGAGAAAATAAATAAATAAAAAATAAAAATAAAATTATTCTGTTATGAAATATATAAAAAAAGGTATAAATGAAGACAAATTAGGAGTGCTATCCCAGAGAGCCATGCTCGTTGTCTGTGACTCCTCATAGTTTTTATGTCAAAGACCCACATTTATCGTACTGCCAAAGCCTCCCCCAGCACAGCAAAAATAAGCCTTTTGCAGGGGGCTAGGGTTGACAGTTCATGGAAGGGGGCAGTTTGAGGGGTCCTAGCCCTGTGTGTCCATTTCTGGCTCCACTGCTCTCATCTGTAAGAAAAAGTTGTTGTCTTCTTATTGGGGACCGATGGCCATGGTCACCCACGAGGCACCCAAAACGTGGGTGGCCCTGTGCCTTCTTTGCTCCACAGGAAGCTGAGTCTTGCTGCACACCCTTGCCGTGGGAGCTGCACTGACTCTGACCTCAGCCTTGCTCCCCTCTGTCTCCAGGTAAATGCCCAGGCCCTCACCAGTGCCTTCTCTCCACACACCAAGCCCTGGATCGGTCTGGCAGAAGCCCTGGGGACACTGATGCAAGCCTGGGCCGGATCTCCCAGAGGGACCATCCAGGTGGTGACACAGGGTGAGCTGAGGACACTGCAGAGGGAGGGAGGGAGAGGGAGGAGGGCTCTGCCCCTGCCAGTGTATCTGCTGCCAGGCACAGAGCTAGTGGGAGTCTCAGACATGACTTGGCCCCTGCTCTGAATGCACCCCACTACTGAGGGTGGGTAAAGTGGGAGACACATAAAAAGTCACCAGGAGGGTGTATTTTATTTTCATCAACTGTGTGTTTATGCAGTATTTTAAAGATGTGCATGTTTTGGGTGCAATAGAGACTCTACAGGGGAGAAGAGTTTTGTGCAAGGGGTGGTAGGGTTGGAGGGGTGGAGGGAGTCCCCAGTTAAACAGGATGTGCATTTCTGGTTTTGACCCCATCACTAACCTGCCGTGTGACTTTCCCTATCTGGAACCTTGGCCTCCTCACTTGTCTGCATTAGGGGGTGCACGAGTTCCCTGAGGTGGTGGGGACAGCCTGTGCTCTGTGTGACACACGCGGGTGGGCTCTCGGGCAGTCTGGTTGTCCTTGGGTGTGCTTGGACAAGGAGTGGGGATGACGGCAGTGCCCGTGGTCCACCCCTCTGGGCGGCCGAGCAGGCTCTGGCTGCCTCTGTCGTGGAGCCAGCACTATGCAGATGTGGTCGAGTGACCAAGGAGGGCTCTGGTTCCCGTAACCCTCCCTGGTGGAGCTTTTCTCCTCCCCACTGACCATGGGGTATCTCACACTGGGCAGAGACTGCGGGGGGGGGGGAGCAGCATCAGCAGTGCCAGGGAGTGCAGGGCCTTTGGCCCCCACAGGCCCCAGAGGATACAAGGCCGGGAACTGGGCAGTGGATGCTCCTTTCTTCTGTCGTTTCCTGGGGCTGGTGGGGGTCTGAGCTCCAGGTAGGGGTGGGAGCAGGGATTTTCCCAGTGTCCCCTGGGAGAATGACAAGCTGACCTTGTAGCTAAGCTGAGGGCAGCATGGAGCAGGGAGTGGAGATGGGCTGAGGACAAGAGAGAAGCTTCTCAGGGTGGCTAAAGTAACTAGGGTTTTCTGGCTTGGGCAAGAATTTTGTCTCCCTCTGAGCCCCCTGAGATTAAGTTGGACTGCCAGGGCCAGGCTGGTTGGGGGTACACCAGCAGAGAGGAGCCCGTAGCCCAGAGCTGGGTGCCAGTGGCCCCTGTCCCTTCCTGTGGTGCTCAGCAAACCGTATAGCTTCTGTTTGTCTCCAGGAGCGTCCCTGGGCAATGCTGGGAGCTGCCTAAGCCCTGCGGTCATCGTTGGCCTCCTGAAAGGGTCTTCCAAGCAGGTGGATGTGAACTTGGTGAATGCCAATCTGCTGGTGAAAGAGGCTGGCCTCAAGGTGTGTCCCCGCCCCTGCCTGCAGGCACTGCTCTTCTCCCACTGTCCAGAACCCTCCAACGCCCTGCTCATTGAGTGGAGTCCTGGGTGTAAGTCCTGCCCTCGGCCCTGCCACCCGGGAGAGGTAGCTTCAGTCTCTCCTTCTGCAAAATGGAGATGCTGCTTGTCTCTGAGTGCTGCGGAGTGAACTAGAACTCACAAACATGCTTTGGGTGTGAGCTGCTCCGCAGCTGAGGTAGTTGACCAGCTAGTGTGCGACTGTCACAACCTGGGTCTGTGTTCCATGCTCCTCAGGCCATAGCATCTGGTTTCTTGGTTAGCATGCAGACCCTGGGAGCAGGCCACACTCCTCTGCTGCCGCTCACAGCTCTTGTTGGCACCTTCCCCTCTGGATCCCTGTTAAGTTTTAAGTCTGTTCTCAGCCAGTGGGAGCTGGAGGGAGCAAGCCCAGGCAGGCCTCTGATTGTGTGCAGGGAGCTGTGTGTAGGAGCCAGAGGGCCCAGTGGATGCCAGCCAGGGGCTGCGTCTTCTGCCCTGCCTCCCTCCTGCCTTTCCTTGTGCTTGGCAGGTCTCACCGTGCCTTCCCATTAGGGAGTCACCGGCTGTCCCAGGAGGCTGATACTCAGGGACACAGGGATGGGCCCATTGGCCTTTCCCTTCAGGCCCTGAATTGCTGAACACATGCCTTAGGCTGGAGCCCAGCGTACCAGTGATCAGGCTGAGAGAGGGCATGCGTGTGGTGCAGTGGGGAGGAATAACCGTCACTCTGCTTCTCCCTGCAGGTCTCTACCTCCCACAGCCCTGCCGCCCCAGGGGAATGCCTGACCCTGACCGTGGCCCTGGCAGGTGCCCCCTACCTGGCTGTGGGCTCAGTGCAGGGCACCACGCCTGTGCTGCAGATGCTCAATGGAGCTGCCTTCAGGCCAGAAGTGCCTCTGTGCAGGGGCCTGCCCCTGCTGGTGTTCCGAGCCCCACCCTCCAACCCCGCAGTGCTGCCTACGGTGATGGGTGAGAAGGGTGGCGTCTGCCCTGGGGTTGGGTCCTGTTTACCTTCTGCCTTCAGCCCCTCCTCATGCCTCAGGCATCTCTAGATCTGTGCCATACCAAGGGTCTGTCATGATAGTTTCCAGAATGTTCAGGTGTTGAATATTGAGTTCAGAAGGCGAGTGCTTTATCCAAGGTCACAGAGCAGTGTGGCAGGTGTGGGAGCTGGTGGGGCTGTGGGTCCCCAGCTCGCTGCCTTACACACACTGTTTGGACCAGCCACATGTCATGAGCTCAGCGCCAGCCACATGTCAGGAGCTCAGCGCCGTTGGGTGCAATTCCTTCTCCTGCCTGCAGGCCCTAGTGGCTACAGTAAGGCCTGTGAAGGCCTCTCCTCCAGGGGTCGTGGGTATGTTGGGCCTGCTCCAGGCCTCTCGGTCATGGGTTGCTGGGAGTTTTGGAGCACATCCAGGTCTGGCAGAGGGTGTGTAGTGTCCCCAAACCCCAAAGGGCCTAATTTCACCATCTTTGCTGGACACCCAGAGTAACTTCCCTGCTCCCCTCTCTGGCCTTTGGCCTGGATAACACTGGCAGTCAGCAAGGCAAGAGCTCCAGCACTTAGTGGCTAGATTGTCCCTTCCCTGCCCTCCCTGAGGTCAGGGTGTTAAAGAGCCTCTGGAATGTTGATAGGAGCTGGGAAGGAGTCTGTTGTTCCTTCTGTCTCAGGCCTGTGATTCTAGAATGTCATCCCCCCCATTACAAATCTGATCACAGAGGTCAAGCATGGTGGCTCACTCCTATAATCCCAGCACTCTGGGAGGCTGAGGCGGGTGGGTTGCCTGAGTTCAGGAGTTCAAGTCCAGCGTGAGCAAGAGCGAGACCCTGTCTCTACTAAAAATAGAAAAACTAGCCAGGCATTGTGGTGTGCGCCTGTAGTCCCAGCTACTCTGGAGGCTGAGGCAGGAGAGTTGCTTGAGGCCAAGAGTTTAGGATGCTGTGAGCTATGATGATGCCATGGCACTCTTCCCAGGGTGACAGGGTGAAAAAAAAAAACAAAAGTTTGATCACAGAGGCCCAAGGCCTGGGACTCTGCTCCAAGTCCCTTGCTCCTCCTCTCCCCCCTAAACCCTCGTGCCTTATGCCAAGCAGGCTTTCTCCCACTTCCAGGCCTCCTGGCAGAGGCAGGTGTGCAGCTGCTGACCTACCAGACCTCGGTGGCCTCGGATGGAGAGGCCTGGCACGTCATGGGCATCTCGTCCTTGCTGCCCAGCCTGCAGGCATGGAAGCAACATGTGACCGAGGCCTTCCAGTTCCACTTCTAACCTGGGCTCAGTGGTCCACACCTTGGGCTTCTCTGAAGAAAGCTCCCCACTGGTCCATGGGGAGAGGAGACGCACATTCCCGGGGCTGGATGCTGGCCTCTGGTGCTGCTGCAACAGTCTAGTAAAGAGCCTCCCACCTGCTCCCGTGGCCTCTGTCGTCATTATCCAGAAGCACCACCAGAGGGCATCCATGCACAGCTGGGTACAAGATGGGGTGTGGGGGGGAGACTGGGATGAGCTAGGCACAGGTTTGAGTGCCTGGAAGATGACCTGCCCCTGTCTGTAAGGTTATTCAGAGGCATTTTTATAGGAACAAAGCTCAATATATTTCAGAATTCTCCGGTATTTCAGATCTCTTCCACCTGTGATAGGCATGCATATTAACAAGTAAAAATTCCACCAACACGCACAGCAGTACGTCCTAAGCACTGGGCTGGACACTTTCCTTTAAGAAAAGAGTTCAAACCTGACCCCTGTCCCATAGGAGTCTCTGGGTGAGAGGAACAGAACATACAGAGGTCACTGGAAGCAGTGAGCACTATGACCACAGAGGTATACAGGAGACCTCTTGAGTCCAGAGGAAGAAGTAATTTGAGCTGAGGATGTTGGTGTCTTGGAGATATTTGGAAGGATTTCATAAGGGGAAGAACATATGTAAAGCTGGGGCATGAGAGTATGTGACAGTTTCACCAGGTGTGAGGTGGACAGTTTGTTACTTTTTTTTTTAAAGATAACTTTCTTGGCTGGGTACCATGGCTTGTGGCTGTAATCCTAGCACTTTGAGATGCCAAGGTGGGGGATCACTTGAGGCCAGGAGTTTGAGACCAGCCTGAGCAAGAGCAAGACTACATCTCTATTAAAGATAGAACAGTTAGCTGGAAGTGGTGGTGCGCACCTGTAGTCCCAGCTACTCAGGAGGCTGAGGCAGGAGGATCATTTGAGCCCAAGAATTTGAGGTTCCAGCGAGCTATGATGAGGCCAGTGCACTCTAGCCTGGGAGACAGGATCCTGTCTGCTGGCATCCCCGCCAAAGATGACTTTCTTGCAAAATAGGGCAGAAAGGCACTCCTTCACCCGGAAGGTTCACGTTTAGTTATTTTTTAACTGAGGATAATGCATTCCTTTCTCGTCATGTGTCAAACAGCATTTGTTTCTGGGACTCCTGCCCTGGCTAAGAAGGCATGGCACAGGGTACCTGCTTGGCACTGGCAGGGGAAGGCCCACTGCTGTGGCCTCCTTGGTGCCTCAGTAGAACTGAGTAACATGGGAACTCCGAAGGGAGCCCAGAGGTGTATGTGTGTCTGTGTGTGTCTGTGTCCATAGTTGTGTCTCTGTGTACCTCTCTGTGTGTCTCTGTGTGTGTGCCTTTGTCTCTGTGTCTCTGTCTGTCTTTGTGTGTCTGTGTGTGTGTCCATGTGTGTATCTCTGTGTGTCTGTCTGTGTGTCTGTGTCTCCGTGTATGTCTGTATGTGTCTCTGTATATGTGTCTCTGTGTCCATGTGTGTATCTCTTGGTGTGTGTGTGTGTGTCTGTGTGTGTCTGTGTGTTATGGCCCTGCTGGAGCAGACCTTGGGCCTGGGTGTAGACACCAAAATCAACTTAGAGCAGCTCCGTGACCTGGAACACAGTGTTTAATTCACCTGCACCTTTGATTCCTCATCTATAAAGGGATAAGATGCTTCTCACAGGATTGAGCCATGATTTGCAAGAAGTGCCCAGGGCACTTGATGACCATTTCTTCATGCCTACGCCTTTCTGAGAGCAGTGAGCGGGTCTCAGTTCTTCATATAGAGCCAACTCCATGAAGCAAAGACCCCTCCTCTCACCGCCGGGCTCTCACTCGGATGTGTTCAGCCCAGCGTCAGACAACGCCTTCCCTCCTGGGAGAGAAGCACCTGGGCCTCATGTGGCATCTGCTGGGGGGTGGTGCTCATCTGAGTCAATTGAGCTAGAAAAGCAGGCAGGCTGAGACTGGAGTTAAAAACTCAGTTAAAAGTTGAGCTCAACTTTGATCCCTTCAGCCTCCTTCCTCAAAAATTCCCTATGCAAAGCACATTCTGTGTACCAGGACAGTTAGAACAATTCTAGAAACCCAGATTACCCGAGCATCTCAAAATATCCTAGACATGGGCCACAGGAGAGGGCATGGGGACAATTTCACTGCTTCACCTGTCCCTTGGCTGCTCATAGGACCTTGAAGATGACCTCTTCCTGTCTCTGAGGTTGCTCAGAGGCATTTTTTTTTTTTTTTT